>NC_082725.1:2851680-3182304 GCF_030144855.1 Hypanus sabinus | reverse complement strand
GTTCTACGTTCTGTACTCGGAGTTCTACGTTCTACGCTCTGTGTTCTGTGTTCTGAGTTCTACGTTCTATGCTCTGTGCTTTGTGCTCCGAGCTCTATGTTCTATGTTCTGTGCTCTGAGTTCTAAGTTCTACGCTCTGTGTTCTGTGTTCTGTGCTCTGAACTCTACATTCTGTGTCTGTCTTCTGTTCTCTGAGTTCTGCATTCTGTGTTCAGTGTTCTGTGCTCTGTTCTACGTTCTGTGCTCTGAGATCTACATACTACGTTCTATGTTCTGTCTTCGTGTTCTACGTTCTACGTTCTGTGTTCTGTGTTCTGTGCTCTGAGTTCTACGTTCTACGTTCTGTGCTCTGAGTTCTACGTTCTATGTTCTGTCTTCGTGTTCTATGTTCTACGTTCTGTGTTCTGTTTTCTGTGCTCTGAGTTCTACGTTCTGCGTTCTGTGTTCTAAGTTCTACGTTCTACATTCTGTGCTCTGAGATCTACGTTCTACGTTCTGTGCTCTGAGTTCTACGTTCTATGTTCTGTCTTCGTGTTCTACGTTCTACGTTCTGTGCTCTGTGTTCTGAGTTCTACGTTCTACATTCTGTGCTCTGAGATCTACGTTCTACGTTCTGTGCTCTGAGTTCTACGTTCTATGTTCTGTCTTCGTGTTCTACGTTCTACGTTCTGTGTTCTGTGTTCTGTGCTCTGAGTTCTACGTTCTACATTCTGTGTTCTGTGTTCTGAGTTCTACATTCTACGTTCTGTGTTCTATGTTCTGAGATCTGTGTGCTGCGTTGTACATTCTGTGTTCTGTGTTCTCTGCTCTGAGTTCTACGTTCAATGTTCTGTGTTCTATGTTCTACTTTCTACATTCTACATTCTATACTCTGAGTTCTACGTTCTACATTCTGTGTTCTGTGTTCTGAGTTCTACATTCTACGTTCTGTGTTCTATGTTCTGAGATCTGTGTGCTGCGTTGTACATTCTGTGTTCTATGTTCTGTGCTCTGAGTTCTACATTCTATGTTCTGTGTTCTGTGTTCTGAGTTCTGCGTTGTACGTTCTGTGTTCTGTGCTCTGAGTTCTACGTTCTATGTTCTGTGTTCTATGTTCTACGTGCTACGCTCCGTGTTCTGTATTCTACTTTCTATGTTCTATGTTCTGAGTTCTACATTCTACGTTCTGTGTTCTGTGTTCTGAGTTCTACATTCTACGTTCTGCGTTCTATGTTCTGTGTTCTGAGTTCTACATTGTACGTTCTGTGCTCTGACTTCTACGTTCTAAGTTCTGTGTTCTGTGTTCTACTTTCTATGTTCTGTGTTCTGAGTTCTACATTCTACGTTCTGCGTTCTATGTTCTGAGATCTGTGTGCTGCGTTGTACATTCTGTGTTCTGTGTTCTCTGCTCTGAGTTCTACGTTCAATGTTCTGTGTTCTATGTTCTACTTTCTACGTTCTACATTCTATACTCTGAGTTCTACGTTCTACGCTGTGCGTTCTCTGTTCTGTGCTCTGAGTTCTACATTCTACGTTCTGTGTTCTATGTTCTATGTGCTACGCTCTGTGTTCTGTGTTCTACTTTCTATGTTCTATGTTCTGAGTTCTACATTCTACGTTCTGTGTTCTGTGTTCTGAGTTCTACATTCTACGTTCTGCATTCTATGCTCTGTGTTCTGAGTTCTACATTGTACGTTCTGTGCTCTGACTTCTACGTTCTAAGTTCTGTGTTCTGAGTTCTACATTCTACGTTCTGCGTTCATTGTTCTGATATCTGTGTGCTGCGTTGTACATTTTGTGTTCTGTGTTCTCTGCTCTGAGTTCTACGTTCAATATTCTGTGTTCTATGTTCTACTTTCTACGTTCTACATTCTATACTCTGAGTTCTACGTTCTACGCTGTGCGTTCTATGTTCTGTGCTCTGAGTTCTACGTTCTATGTTCTGTGTTCTGTGCTCTGAGTTCTACGTTCTGGGTTCTGTGTTCTGAGTTCTACGTTTTCTGAGTTCTACGTTCTGTACTCTGAGTTCTACGTTCTACGCTCTGTGTTCTGTGTTCTGAGTTCTACGTTCTATGCTCTGTGCTCTGTGCTCCAAGCTCTATGTTCTGTGTTCTGTGCTCTGAGTTCTACGTTCTACGCTCTGTGTTCTGTGTTCTGTGCTCTGAACTCTACATTCTGTGTCTGTCTTCTGTTCTCTGAGTTCTACATTCTGTTTTCAGTGTTCTGTGCTCTGTTCTACGTTCTGTGCTCTGAGATCTACATTCTACGTTCTGTGTTCTGTGCTCTGAGTTCTACATTCTTCGTTCTATGCTCTGTGTTCTGGGTTTTGAGTTCTACGTTCCACGCTCTGTGTTCTGTACTCTTGTGTTCTACGATCTGTGCTCTGAGTTCTACGTTCTATGTTCTATGTTCTACCTTCTAGGCTCTGTGTTCTGTGTTCTACTTTCTGAGTTCTAATTTCTGAGTTCTACATTCTACGTTCTACGTTCTGTGCTCTGAGTTCTATGTTCTACGCTCTGTGTTTTGTGTTGTGAGTTCTACATTCTACATTCTGTGTTCTGTGTTCTGAGTTCTCTGTTCTATGTTATTTGTTCTGTGCTCTGAGTTCTACGTTCTTTGTTCTGTGTTCTGAGTTCTGCGTTCTACGTTCTGTGCTCTGAGTTCTACGTTCAATGCTCTGTGTTCTGTGTTTTGAGTTCTACGTTCTACGATCTGTGTTCTGTGCTCTGAGTTCTACATTCTACGTTCTATGTTCTGTGTTCTGAGTTCTACATTGTAAGTTCTGTGCTCTGACTTCTACGTTCTAAGTTCTGTGTTCTGTGTTCTACTTTCTATGTTCTGTGCTCTGAGTTCTATGTTCTACGCTCTGCGTTCTATGTTCTGTGCTCTGAGTTCTACGTTCTATGTTCTGTGTTCTGTGCTCTGAGTTCTACGTTCTGGGTTCTGTGTTCTGAGTTCTACGTTCTGTACTCGGAGTTCTACGTTCTACGCTCTGTGTTCTGTGTTCTGAGTTCTACGTTCTATGCTCTGTGCTTTGTGCTCCGAGCTCTATGTTCTATGTTCTGTGCTCTGAGTTCTACGTTCTACGCTCTGTGTTCTGTGTTCTGTGCTCTGAACTCTACATTCTGTGTCTGTCTTCTGTTCTCTGAGTTCTGCATTCTGTGTTCAGTGTTCTGTGCTCTGTTCTACGTTCTGTGCTCTGAGATCTACATTCTACGTTCTATGTTCTGTCTTCGTGTTCTACGTTCTACGTTCTGTGTTCTGTGTTCTGTGCTCTGAGTTCTACGTTCTACGTTCTGTGCTCTGAGTTCTACGTTCTATGTTCTGTCTTCGTGTTCTATGTTCTACGTTCTGTGTTCTGTTTTCTGTGCTCTGAGTTCTACGTTCTGCGTTCTGTGTTCTAAGTTCTACGTTCTACATTCTGTGCTCTGAGATCTACGTTCTACGTTCTGTGCTCTGAGTTCTACGTTCTATGTTCTGTCTTCGTGTTCTACGTTCTACGTTCTGTGTTCTGTGTTCTGAGTTCTACGTTCTACATTCTGTGCTCTGAGATCTACGTTCTACGTTCTGTGCTCTGAGTTCTACGTTCTATGTTCTGTCTTCGTGTTCTACGTTCTACGTTCTGTGTTCTGTGTTCTGTGCTCTGAGTTCTACGTTCTACATTCTGTGTTCTGTGTTCTGAGTTCTACATTCTACGTTCTGTGTTCTATGTTCTGAGATCTGTGTGCTGCGTTGTACATTCTGTGTTCTGTGTTCTCTGCTCTGAGTTCTACGTTCAATGTTCTGTGTTCTATGTTCTACTTTCTACATTCTACATTCTATACTCTGAGTTCTACGTTCTACATTCTGTGTTCTGTGTTCTGAGTTCTACATTCTATGTTCTGTGTTCTATGTTCTGAGATCTGTGTGCTGCGTTGTACATTCTGTGTTCTATGTTCTGTGCTCTGAGTTCTACATTCTATGTTCTGTGTTCTGTGTTCTGAGTTCTGCGTTGTACGTTCTGTGTTCTGTGCTCTGAGTTCTACGTTCTATGTTCTGTGTTCTATGTTCTACGTGCTACGCTCCGTGTTTTGTATTCTACTTTCTATGTTCTATGTTCTGAGTTCTACATTCTACGTTCTGTGTTCTGTGTTCTGAGTTCTACATTCTACGTTCTGCGTTCTATGTTCTGTGTTCTGAGTTCTACATTGTAAGTTCTGTGCTCTGACTTCTACGTTCTAAGTTCTGTGTTCTGTGTTCTACTTTCTATGTTCTGTGTTCTGAGTTCTACATTCTACGTTCTGCGTTCTATGTTCTGAGATCTGTGTGCTGCGTTGTGCATTCTGTGTTCTGTGTTCTCTGCTCTGAGTTCTACGTTCAATGTTCTGTGTTCTATGTTCTACTTTCTACGTTCTACATTCTATACTCTGAGTTCTACGTTCTATGCTCTGCGTTCTATGTTCTGTGCTCTGAGTTCTACGTTCTATGTTCTGTGTTCTGTGCTCTGAGTTCTACATTCTGGGTTCTGTGTTCTGTGTTCTGAGTTCTGCGTTGTACGTTCTGTGTTCTGTGCTCTGAGTTCTACATTCTATGTTCTGTGTTCTATGTTCTATGTGCTACGCTCTGTGTTCTGTGTTCTACTTTCTATGATCTATGTTCTGAGTTCTACATTCTACGTTCTGTGTTCTGTGTTCTGAGTTCTGCATTCTACGTTCTGCATTCTATGCTCTGTGTTCTGAGTTCTACATTGTACGTTCTGTGCTCTGACTTCTACGTTCTAAGTTCTGTGTTCTGAGTTCTACATTCTACGTTCTGCGTTCATTGTTCTGAGATCTGTGTGCTGCGTTGTACATTTTGTGTTCTGTGTTCTCTGCTCTGAGTTCTACGTTCAATGTTCTGTGTTCTATGTTCTACTTTCTACATTCTACATTCTATACTCTGAGTTCTACGTTCTACATTCTGTGTTCTGTGTTCTGAGTTCTACATTCTACGTTCTGTGTTCTATGTTCTGAGATCTGTGTGCTGCGTTGTACATTCTGTGTTCTATGTTCTGTGCTCTGAGTTCTACATTCTATGTTCTGTGTTCTGTGTTCTGAGTTCTGCGTTGTACGTTCTGTGTTCTGTGCTCTGAGTTCTACGTTCTATGTTCTGTGTTCTATGTTCTACGTGCTACGCTCCGTGTTCTGTATTCTACTTTCTATGTTCTATGTTCTGAGTTCTACATTCTACGTTCTGTGTTCTGTGTTCTGAGTTCTACATTCTACGTTCTGCGTTCTATGTTCTGTGTTCTGAGTTCTACATTGTACGTTCTGTGCTCTGACTTCTACGTTCTAAGTTCTGTGTTCTACTTTCTATGTTCTGTGTTCTGAGTTCTACATTCTACGTTCTGCGTTCTATGTTCTGAGATCTGTGTGCTGCGTTGTACATTCTGTGTTCTGTGTTCTCTGCTCTG
Source organism: Hypanus sabinus (assembly GCF_030144855.1). Taxonomy (NCBI): domain Eukaryota; kingdom Metazoa; phylum Chordata; class Chondrichthyes; order Myliobatiformes; family Dasyatidae; genus Hypanus; species Hypanus sabinus. Next base: position 3,176,894 of record NC_082725.1, on the reverse strand, counting down.
AGTTCTACGTTCAATGTTCTGTGTTCTATGTTCTACTTTCTACGTTCTACATTCTATACTCTGAGTTCTACGTTCTATGCTCTGCGTTCTATGTTCTGTGCTCTGAGTTCTACGTTCTATGTTCTGTGTTCTGTGCTCTGAGTTCTACATTCTGGGTTCTGTGTTCTGTGTTCTGAGTTCTGCGTTGTACGTTCTGTGTTCTGTGCTCTGAGTTCTACATTCTATGTTCTATGTGCTACGCTCTGTGTTCTGTGTTCTACTTTCTATGTTCTATGTTCTGAGTTCTACATTCTACGTTCTGTGTTCTGTGTTCTGAGTTCTACATTCTACGTTCTGCATTCTATGCTCTGTGTTCTGAGTTCTACATTGTACGTTCTGTGCTCTGACATCTACGTTCTAAGTTCTGTGTTCTGAGTTCTACATTCTACGTTCTGCGTTCATTGTTCTGAGATCTGTGTGCTGCGTTGTACATTTTGTGTTCTGTGTTCTCTGCTCTGAGTTCTACGTTCAATGTTCTGTGTTCTATGTTCTACTTTCTACGTTCTACATTCTATACTCTGAGTTCTACGTTCTACGCTGTGCGTTCTATGTTCTGTGCTCTGAGTTCTACGTTCTATGTTCTGTGTTCTGTGCTCTGAGTTCTACGTTCTGGGTTCTGTGCTCTGAGTTCTACGCTCTGTGTTCTGTGTTCTGAGTTCTACGTTCTATGCTCTGTGCTCTGTGCTCCAAGCTCTATGTTCTGTGTTCTGTGCTCTGAGTTCTACGTTCTACGCTCTGTGTTCTGTGTTCTGTGCTCTGAACTCTACATTCTGTGTCTGTCTTCTGTTCTCTGAGTTCTACATTCTGTGTTCAGTGTTCTGTGCTCTGTTCTACGTTCTGTGCTCTGAGGTCTACATTCTACGTTCTGTGTTCTGTGCTCTGAGTTCTACATTCTTCGTTCTATGCTCTGTGTTCTGGGTTTTGAGTTCTACGTTCCACGCTCTGTGTTCTGTACTCTTGAGTTCTACGATCTGTGCTCTGAGTTCTACGTTCTATGTTCTATGTTCTACCTTCTAGGCTCTGTGTTCTGTGTTCTACTTTCTGAGTTCTAATTTCTGAGTTCTACATTCTACGTTCTACGTTCTGTGCTCTGAGTTCTATGTTCTACGCTCTGTGTTTTGTGTTGTGAGTTCTACATTCTACATTCTGTGTTCTGTGCTCTGAGTTCTACGTTCTGCATTCTGTGTTCTGAGTTCTCTGTTCTATGTTATTTGTTCTGTTCTCTGAGTTCTACGTTCTTTGTTCTGTGTTCTGAGTTCTACGTTCTACGTTCTGTGCTCTGAGTTCTACGTTCAATGCTCTGTGTTCTGTGTTTTGAGTTCTACGTTCAACGATCTGTGTTCTGTGCTCTGAGTTCTACATTCTACGTTCTATGTTCTGTGCTCTGAGTTCTACATTCTACGTTCTATGTTCTGTGTTCTGAGTTCTACATTGTAAGTTCTGTGCTCTGACTTCTACGTTCTAAGTTCTGTGTTCTGTGTTCTATTTTCTATGTTCTGTGTTCTGAGTTCTACGTTCTACGCTCTGCGTTCTATGTTCTGTGCTCTGAGTTCTACGTTCTATGTTCTGTGTTCTGTGCTCTGAGTTCTACGTTCTGGGTTCTGTGTTCTGAGTTCTACGTTCTGTACTCGGAGTTCTACGTTCTACGCTCTGTGTTCTGTGCTCTGAGATCTACGTTCTATGTTCTATGTTCTGTGCTCTGAGTTCTACGTTCTACGCTCTGTGTTCTGTGTTCTGTGCTCTGAACTCTACATTCTGTGTCTGTCTTCTGTTCTCTGAGTTCTGCATTCTGTGTTCAGTGTTCTGTGCTCTGTTCTACGTTCTGTGCTCTGAGATCTACATTCTACGTTCTATGTTCTGTCTTCGTGTTCTACGTTCTACGTTCTGTGTTCTGTGTTCTGTGCTCTGAGTTCTACGTTCTACGTTCTGTGTCCTGAGTTCTACGTTCTATGTTCTGTCTTCGTGTTCTATGTTCTACGTTCTGTGTTCTGTTTTCTGTGCTCTGAGTTCTACGTTCTGCGTTCTGTGTTCTAAGTTCTACGTTCTACATTCTGTGCTCTGAGATCTACGTTCTACGTTCTGTGTCCTGAGTTCTACGTTCTATGTTCTGTCTTCGTGTTCTATGTTCTACGTTCTGTGTTCTGTGTTCTGAGTTCTACATTCTACGTTCTGCGTTCTATGTTCTGTGTTCTGAGTTCTACATTGTACGTTCTGTGCTCTGACTTCTACGTTCTAAGTTCTGTGTTCTGTGTTCTACTTTCTATGTTCTGTGTTCTGAGTTCTACATTCTACGTTCTGCATTCTATGTTCTGAGATCTGTGTGCTGCGTTGTACATTCTGTGTTCTGTGTTCTCTGCTCTGAGTTCTACGTTCAATGTTCTGTGTTCTATGTTCTACTTTCTACGTTCTACATTCTATACTCTGAGTTCTACGTTCTATGCTCTGCGTTCTATGTTCTGTGCTCTGAGTTCTACGTTCTATGTTCTGTGTTCTGTGCTCTGAGTTCTACATTCTGGGTTCTGTGTTCTGTGTTCTGAGTTCTGCGTTGTACGTTCTGTGTTCTGTGCTCTGAGTTCTACATTCTATGTTCTGTGTTCTATGTTCTATGTGCTACGCTCTGTGTTCTGTGTTCTACTTTCTATGATCTATGTTCTGAGTTCTACATTCTACGTTCTGTGTTCTGTGTTCTGAGTTCTACATTCTACGTTCTGCATTCTATGCTCTGTGTTCTGAGTTCTACATTGTACGTTCTGTGCTCTGACTTCTACGTTCTAAGTTCTGTGTTCTGAGTTCTACATTCTACGTTCTGCGTTCATTGTTCTGAGATCTGTGTGCTGCGTTGTACATTTTGTGTTCTGTGTTCTCTGCTCTGAGTTCTACGTTCAATGTTCTGTGTTCTATGTTCTACTTTCTACATTCTACATTCTATACTCTGAGTTCTACGTTCTACATTCTGTGTTCTGTGTTCTGAGTTCTACATTCTACGTTCTGTGTTCTATGTTCTGAGATCTGTGTGCTGCGTTGTACATTCTGTGTTCTATGTTCTGTGCTCTGAGTTCTACATTCTATGTTCTGTGTTCTGTGTTCTGAGTTCTGCGTTGTACGTTCTGTGTTCTGTGCTCTGAGTTCTACATTCTATGTTCTGTGTTCTATGTTCTACGTGCTACGCTCCGTGTTCTGTATTCTACTTTCTATGTTCTATGTTCTGAGTTCTACATTCTACGTTCTGTGTTCTGTGTTCTGAGTTCTACATTCTACGTTCTGCGTTCTATGTTCTGTGTTCTGAGTTCTACATTGTACGTTCTGTGCTCTGACTTCTACGTTCTAAGTTCTGTGTTCTGTGTTCTACTTTCTATGTTCTGTGTTCTGAGTTCTACATTCTACGTTCTGCGTTCTATGTTCTGAGATCTGTGTGCTGCGTTGTACATTCTGTGTTCTGTGTTCTCTGCTCTGAGTTCTACGTTCAATGTTCTGTGTTCTATGTTCTACTTTCTACGTTCTACATTCTATACTCTGAGTTCTACGTTCTATGCTCTGCGTTCTATGTTCTGTGCTCTGAGTTCTACGTTCTATGTTCTGTGTTCTGTGCTCTGAGTTCTACATTCTGGGTTCTGTGTTCTGTGTTCTGAGTTCTGCGTTGTACGTTCTGTGTTCTGTGCTCTGAGTTCTACATTCTATGTTCTATGTGCTACGCTCTGTGTTCTGTGTTCTACTTTCTATGTTCTATGTTCTGAGTTCTACATTCTACGTTCTGTGTTCTGTGTTCTGAGTTCTACATTCTACGTTCTGCATTCTATGCTCTGTGTTCTGAGTTCTACATTGTACGTTCTGTGCTCTGACTTCTACGTTCTAAGTTCTGTGTTCTGAGTTCTACATTCTACGTTCTGCGTTCATTGTTCTGAGATCTGTGTGCTGCGTTGTACATTTTGTGTTCTGTGTTCTCTGCTCTGAGTTCTACGTTCAATGTTCTGTGTTCTATGTTCTACTTTCTACGTTCTACATTCTATACTCTGAGTTCTACGTTCTACGCTGTGCGTTCTATGTTCTGTGCTCTGAGTTCTACGTTCTATGTTCTGTGTTCTGTGCTCTGAGTTCTACGTTCTGGGTTCTGTGTTCTGAGTTCTACGTTTTCTGAGTTCTACGTTCTGTACTCTGAGTTCTACGTTCTACGCTCTGTGTTCTGTGTTCTGAGTTCTACGTTCTATGCTCTGTGCTCTGTGCTCCAAGCTCTATGTTCTGTGTTCTGTGCTCTGAGTTCTACGTTCTACGCTCTGTGTTCTGTGTTCTGTGCTCTGAACTCTACATTCTGTGTCTGTCCTCTGTTCTCTGAGTTCTACATTCTGTGTTCAGTGTTCTGTGCTCTGTTCTACGTTCTGTGCTCTGAGATCTACATTCTACGTTCTGTGTTCTGTGCTCTGAGTTCTACATTCTTCGTTCTATGCTCTGTGTTCTGGGTTTTGAGTTCTACGTTCCACGCTCTGTGTTCTGTACTCTTGAGTTCTACGATCTGTGCTCTGAGTTCTACGTTCTATGTTCTATGTTCTACCTTCTAGGCTCTGTGTTCTGTGTTCTACTTTCTGAGTTCTAATTTCTGAGTTCTACATTCTACGTTCTACGTTCTGTGCTCTGAGTTCTATGTTCTACGCTCTGTGTTTTGTGTTGTGAGTTCTACATTCTACATTCTGTGTTCTGTGCTCTGAGTTCTACGTTCTGCATTCTGTGTTCTGAGTTCTCTGTTCTATGTTATTTGTTCTGTGCTCTGAGTTCTACGTTCTTTGTTCTGTGTTCTGAGTTCTACGTTCTACGTTCTGTGCTCTGAGTTCTACGTTCAATGCTGTGTGTTCTGTGTTTTGAGTTCTACGTTCTACGATCTGTGTTCTGTGCTCTGAGTTCTACATTCTACGTTCTATGTTCTGTGTTCTGAGTTCTACATTGTAAGTTCTGTGCTCTGACTTCTACGTTCTAAGTTCTGTGTTCTGTGTTCTATTTTCTATGTTCTGTGTTCTGAGTTCTACGTTCTACGCTCTGCGTTCTATGTTCTGTGCTCTGAGTTCTACGTTCTATGTTCTGTGTTCTGTGCTCTGAGTTCTACGTTCTGGGTTCTGTGTTCTGAGTTCTACGTTCTGTACTCGGAGTTCTACGTTCTACGCTCTGTGTTCTGTGCTCTGAGTTCTACGTTCTATGTTCTATGTTCTGTGCTCTGAGTTCTACGTTCTACGCTCTGTGTTCTGTGTTCTGTGCTCTGAACTCTACATTCTGTGTCTGTCTTCTGTTCTCTGAGTTCTGCATTCTGTGTTCAGTGTTCTGTGCTCTGTTCTACGTTCTGTGCTCTGAGATCTACATTCTACATTCTATGTTCTGTCTTCGTGTTCTACGTTCTACGTTCTGTGTTCTGTGTTCTGTGCTCTGAGTTCTACGTTCTACGTTCTGTGCTCTGAGTTCTACGTTCTATGTTCTGTCTTCGTGTTCTATGTTCTACGTTCTGTGTTCTGTTTTCTGTGCTCTGAGTTCTACGTTCTGCGTTCTGTGTTCTAAGTTCTACGTTCTACATTCTGTGCTCTGAGATCTACGTTCTATGTTCTGTGCTCTGAGTTCTACGTTCTATTTTCTGTCTTCGTGTTCTACGTTCTACGTTCTGTGTTCTGTGTTCTGTGCTCTGAGTTCTACGTTCTGCGTTCTGTGTTCTGAGTTCTACGTTCTACATTCTGTGCTCTGAGATCTACGTTCTACGTTCTGTGCTCTGAGTTCTACGTTCTATGTTCTGTCTTCGTGTTCTACGTTCTACGTTCTGTGTTCTGTGTTCTGTGCTCTGAGTTCTACGTTCTACATTCTGTGTTCTGTGTTCTGAGTTCTACATTCTACGTTCTGTGTTCTATGTTCTGAGATCTGTGTGCTGCGTTGTACATTCTGTGTTCTGTGTTCTCTGCTCTGAGTTCTACGTTCAATGTTCTGTGTTCTGTGTTCTACTTTCTATGTTCTATGTTCTGAGTTCTACATTCTACGTTCTGTGTTCTGTGTTCTGAGTTCTACATTCTACGTTCTGCGTTCTATGTTCTGTGTTCTGAGTTCTACATTGTACGTTCTGTGCTCTGACTTCTACGTTCTAAGTTCTGTGTTCTGTGTTCTACTTTCTATGTTCTGTGTTCTGAGTTCTACATTCTACGTTCTGCGTTCTATGTTCTGAGATCTGTGTCCTGCGTTGTACATTCTGTGTTCTGTGTTCTCTGCTCTGAGTTCTACGTTCAATGTTCTGTGTTCTATGTTCTACTTTCTACGTTCTACATTCTATACTCTGAGTTCTACGTTCTACGCTGTGCGTTCTATGTTCTGTGCTCTGAGTTCTACATTCTACGTTCTGTGTTCTGTGTTCTGAGTTCTGCGTTGTACGTTCTGTGTTCTGTGCTCTGAGTTCTACATTCTATGTTCTGTGTTCTATGTTCTATGTGCTACGCTCTGTGTTCTGTGTTCTACTTTCTATGTTCTATGTTCTGAGTTCTACATTCTACGTTCTGTGTTCTGTGTTCTGAGTTCTACATTCTACGTTCTGCATTCTATGCTCTGTGTTCTGAGTTCTACATTGTACGTTCTGTGCTCTGACTTCTACGTTCTAAGTTCTGTGTTCTGAGTTCTACATTCTACGTTCTGCGTTCATTGTTCTGAGATCTGTGTGCTGCATTGTACATTTTGTGTTCTGTGATCTCTGCTCTGAGTTCTACGTTCAATGTTCTGTGTTCTATGTTCTACTTTCTACGTTCTACATTCTATACTCTGAGTTCTACGTTCTACGCTGTGCGTTCTATGTTCTGTGCTCTGAGTTCTACGTTCTATGTTCTGTGTTCTGTGCTCTGAGTTCTACGTTCTGGGTTCTGTGTTCTGAGTTCTACGTTTTCTGAGTTCTACGTTCTGTACTCTGAGTTCTACGTTCTACGCTCTGTGTTCTGTGTTCTGAGTTCTACGTTCTATGCTCTGTGCTCTGTGCTCCAAGCTCTATGTTCTGTGTTCTGTGCTCTGAGTTGTACGTTCTACGCTCTGTGTTCTGTGTTCTGTGCTCTGAACTCTACATTCTATGTCTGTCTTCTGTTCTCTGAGTTCTACATTCTGTGTTCAGTGTTCTGTGCTCTGTTCTACGTTCTGTGCTCTGAGATCTACATTCTACGTTCTGTGTTCTGTGCTCTGAGTTCTACATTCTTCGTTCTATGCTCTGTGTTCTGGGTTTTGAGTTCTACGTTCCACGCTCTGTGTTCTGTACTCTTGAGTTCTACGATCTGTGCTCTGAGTTCTACGTTCTATGTTCTATGTTCTACCTTCTAGGCTCTGTGTTCTGTGTTCTACTTTCTGAGTTCTAATTTCTGAGTTCTACATTCTACGTTCTACGTTCTGTGCTCTGAGTTCTATGTTCTACGCTCTGTGTTTTGTGTTGTGAGTTCTACATTCTACATTCTGTGTTCTGTGCTCTGAGTTCTACTTTCTGCATTCTGTGTTCTGAGTTCTCTGTTCTATGTTATTTGTTCTGTGCTCTGAGTTCTACGTTCTTTGTTCTGTGTTCTGAGTTCTACGTTCTACGTTCTGTGCTCTGAGTTCTACGTTCAATGCTCTGTGTTCTGTGTTTTGAGTTCTACGTTCTACGATCTGTGTTCTGTGCTCTGAGTTCTACATTCTACGTTCTATGTTCTGTGTTCTGAGTTCTACATTGTAAGTTCTGTGCTCTGACTTCTACGTTCTCAGTTCTGTGTTCTGTGTTCTACTTTCTATGTTCTGTGTTCTGAGTTCTACGTTCTACGCTCTGCGTTCTATGTTCTGTGCTCTGAGTTCTACGTTCTATGTTCTGTGTTCTGTGCTCTGAGTTCTACGTTCTGGGTTCTGTGTTCTGAGTTCTACGTTCTGTACTCGGAGTTCTACGTTCTACGCTCTGTGTTCTGTGTTCTGAGTTCTACGTTCTATGCTCTGTGCTTTGTGCTCCGAGCTCTATGTTCTATGTTCTGTGCTCTGAGTTCTACGTTCTACGCTCTGTGTTCTGTGTTCTGTGCTCTGAACTCTACATTCTGTGTCTGTCTTCTGTTCTCTGAGTTCTGCATTCTGTGCTCAATGTTCTGTGCTCTGTTCTACGTTCTGTGCTCTGAGATCTACATTCTACATTCTATGTTCTGTCTTCGTGTTCTACGTTCTACGTTCTGTGTTCTGTGTTCTGTGCTCTGAGTTCTACGTTCTACGTTCTGTGCTCTGAGTTCTACGTTCTATGTTCTGTCTTCGTGTTCTATGTTCTACGTTCTGTGTTCTGTTTTCTGTGCTCTGTGTTCTACGTTCTGCGTTCTGTGTTCTAAGTTCTACGTTCTACATTCTGTGCTCAGAGATCTACGTTCTATGTTCTGTGCTCTGAGTTCTACGTTCTATGTTCTGTCTTCGTGTTCTACGTTCTACGTTCTGTGTTCTGTGTTCTGTGCTCTGAGTTCTACGTTCTGCGTTCTGTGTTCTGAGTTCTACGTTCTACATTCTGTGCTCTGAGATCTACGTTCTACGTTCTGTGCTCTGAGTTCTACGTTCTATGTTCTGTCTTCGTGTTCTACGTTCTACGTTCTGTGTTCTGTGTTCTGTGCTCTGAGTTCTACGTTCTACATTCTGTGTTCTGTGTTCTGAGTTCTACATTCTACGTTCTGTGTTCTATGTTCTGAGATCTGTGTGCTGCGTTGTACATTCTGTGTTCTGTGTTCTCTGCTCTGAGTTCTACGTTCAATGTTCTGTGTTCTATGTTCTAATTTCTACGTTCTACATTCTATACTCTGAGTTCTACGTTCTACGCTGTGCGTTCTATGTTCTGTGCTCTGAGTTCTACATTCTACGTTCTGTGTTCTGTGTTCTGAGTTCTGCGTTGTACGTTCTGTGTTCTGTGCTCTGAGTTCTACATTCTGTGTTCTGTGTTCTCTGCTCTGAGTTCTACGTTCAATGTTCTGTGTTCTATGTTCTAATTTCTACGTTCTACATTCTATACTCTGAGTTCTACGTTCTACGCTGTGCGTTCTATGTTCTGTGCTCTGAGTTCTACATTCTACGTTCTGTGTTCTATGTTCTATGTGCTACGCTCTGTGTTCTGTGTTCTACTTTCTATGTTCTATGTTCTGAGTTCTACATTCTAAGTTCTGTGTTCTGTGTTCTGAGTTCTACATTCTACGTTCTGCGTTCTATGTTCTGTGTTCTGAGTTCTACATTGTACGTTCTGTGCTCTGACTTCTACGTTCTAAGTTCTGTGTTCTGTGTTCTACTTTCTATGTTCTGTGTTCTGAGTTCTACATTCTACGTTCTGCGTTCTATGTTCTGAGATCTGTGTGCTGCGTTGTACATTCTGTGTTCTGTGTTCTCTGCTCTGAGTTCTACGTTCAATGTTCTGTGTTCTATGTTCTACTTTCTACGTTCTACATTCTATACTCTGAGTTCTACGTTCTACGCTGTGCGTTCTATGTTCTGTGCTCTGAGTTCTACATTTAACGTTCTGTGTTCTGTGTTCTGAGTTCTGCGTTGTACGTTCTGTGTTCTGTGCTCTGAGTTCTACATTCTACGTTCTGTGTTCTATGTTCTATGTGCTACGCTCTGTGTTCTGTGTTCTACTTTCTATGTTCTATGTTCTGAGTTCTACATTCTACGTTCTGTGTTCTGTGTTCTGAGTTCTACATTCTACGTTCTGCATTCTATGCTCTGTGTTCTGAGTTCTACATTGTACGTTCTGTGCTCTGACTTCTACGTTCTAAGTTCTGTGTTCTGAGTTCTACATTCTACGTTCTGCGTTCATTGTTCTGAGATCTGTGTGCTGCATTGTACATTTTGTGTTCTGTGATCTCTGCTCTGAGTTCTACGTTCAATGTTCTGTGTTCTATGTTCTACTTTCTACGTTCTACATTCTATACTCTGAGTTCTACGTTCTACGCTGTGCGTTCTATGTTCTGTGCTCTGAGTTCTACGTTCTATGTTCTGTGTTCTGTGCTCTGAGTTCTACGTTCTGGGTTCTGTGTTCTGAGTTCTACGTTTTCTGAGTTCTACGTTCTGTACTCTGAGTTCTACGTTCTACGCTCTGTGTTCTGTGTTCTGAGTTCTACTTTCTATGCTCTGTGCTCTGTGCTCCAAGCTCTATGTTCTGTGTTCTGTGCTCTGAGGTCTACGTTCTACGCTCTGTGTTCTGTGTTCTGTGCTCTGAACTCTACATTCTATGTCTGTCTTCTGTTCTCTGAGTTCTACATTCTGTGTTCAGTGTTCTGTGCTCTGTTCTACGTTCTGTGCTCTGAGATCTACATTCTACGTTCTGTGTTCTGTGCTCTGAGTTCTACATTCTTCGTTCTATGCTCTGTGTTCTGGGTTTTGAGTTCTACGTTCCACGCTCTGTGTTCTGTACTCTTGAGTTCTACGATCTGTGCTCTGAGTTCTACGTTCTATGTTCTATGTTCTACCTTCTACGATCTGTGTTCTGTGCTCTGAGTTCTACATTCTACGTTCTATGTTCTGTGTTCTGAGTTCTACATTGTAAGTTCTGTGCTCTGACTTCTACGTTCTAAGTTCTGTGTTCTGTGTTCTACTTTCTATGTTCTGTGTTCTGAGTTCTACGTTCTACGCTCTGCGTTCTATGTTCTGTGCTCTGAGTTCTACGTTCTATGTTCTGTGTTCTGTGCTCTGAGTTCTACGTTCTGGGTTCTGTGTTCTGAGTTCTACGTTCTGTACTCGGAGTTCTACGTTCTACGCTCTGTGTTCTGTGTTCTGAGTTCTACGTTCTATGCTCTGTGCTTTGTGCTCCGAGCTCTATGTTCTATGTTCTGTGCTCTGAGTTCTACGTTCTACGCTCTGTGTTCTGTGTTCTGTGCTCTGAACTCTACATTCTGTGTCTGTCTTCTGTTCTCTGAGTTCTGCATTCTGTGTTCAGTGTTCTGTGCTCTGTTCTACGTTCTGTGCTCTGAGATCTACATTCTACGTTCTATGTTCTGTCTTCGTGTTCTACGTTCTACGTTCTGTGTTCTGTGTTCTGTGCTCTGAGTTCTACGTTCTACGTTTTGTGTCCTGAGTTCTACGTTCTATGTTCTGTCTTCGTGTTCTATGTTCTACGTTCTGTGTTCTGTTTTCTGTGCTCTGAGTTCTACGTTCTGCGTTCTGTGTTCTAAGTTCTACGTTCTACATTCTGTGCTCTGAGATCTACGTTCTATGTTCTGTGCTCTGAGTTCTACGTTCTATGTTCTGTCTTCGTGTTCTACGTTCTACGTTCTGTGTTCTGTGTTCTGTGCTCTGAGTTCTACGTTCTGCGTTCTGTGTTCTGAGTTCTACGTTCTACATTCTGTGCTCTGAGATCTACGTTCTACATTCTGTGCTCTGAGTTCTACGTTCTATGTTCTGTCTTCGTGTTCTACGTTCTACGTTCTGTGTTCTGTGTTCTGTGCTCTGAGTTCTACGTTCTACATTCTGTGTTCTGTGTTCTGAGTTCTACATTCTACGTTCTGTGTTCTATGTTCTGAGATCTGTGTGCTGCGTTGTACATTCTGTGTTCTGTGTTCTGTGTTCTGAGTTCTGCGTTGTACGTTCTGTGTTCTGTGCTCTGAGTTCTACGTTCTATGTTCTGTGTTCTATGTTCTACGTGCTACGCTCCGTGTTCTGTATTCTACTTTCTATGTTCTATGTTCTGAGTTCTACATTCTACGTTCTGTGTTCTGTGTTCTGAGTTCTACATTCTACGTTCTGCGTTCTATGTTCTGTGTTCTGAGTTCTACATTGTACGTTCTGTGCTCTGACTTCTACGTTCTAAGTTCTGTGTTCTGTGTTCTACTTTCTATGTTCTGTGTTCTGAGTTCTACATTCTACGTTCTGCGTTCTATGTTCTGAGATCTGTGTGCTGCGTTGTACATTCTGTGTTCTGTGTTCTCTGCACTGAGTTCTACGTTCAATGTTCTGTGTTCTATGTTCTACTTTCTACGTTCTACATTCTATACTCTGAGTTCTACGTTCTACGCTCTGCGTTCTATGTTCTGTGCTCTGAGTTCTACGTTCTATGTTCTGTGTTCTGTGCTCTGAGTTCTACATTCTGGGTTCTGTGTTCTGAGTTCTACGTTTTCTGAGTTCTACGTTCTGTACTCTGAGTTCTACGTTCTACGCTCTGTGTTCTGTGTTCTGAGTTCTACGTTCTATGCTCTGTGCTCTGTGCTCCAAGCTCCATGTTCTGTGTTCTGTGCTCTGAGTTCTACGTTCTACGCTCTGTGTTTTGTGTTGTGAGTTCTACATTCTACATTCTGTGTTCTGTGCTCTGAGTTCTACGTTCTGCATTCTGTGTTCTGAGTTCTCTGTTCTACGTTCTGTGCTCTGAGTTCAACGTTCTATGCTCTGTGTTCTGTGTTTTGAGTTCTACGTTCTATGATCTGTGTTCTGTGCTCTGAGTTCTACATTCTGTGTTCTGTGTTCTGTGCTCTGACTTCTACGTTCTATGTTCAACGTTCTTTTTTTTACGTTCTACGCTCTGTAATCTGTGTTCTACTTTCTATGTTCTATGTACTGAGTTCTACATTTTACGTTCTGTGTTCTGTGTTCTGAGTTCTACATTCTACGTTCTGCGTTCTATGTTCTGTGTTCTGAGTTCTACATTGTAAGTTCTGTGCTCTGACTTCTACGTTCTAAGTTCTGTGTTCTGTGTTCTACTTTCTATGTTCTGTGTTCTGAGTTCGACATTCTACGTTCTGCGTTCTATGTTCTGAGATCTGTGTGCTGCGTTGTACATTCTGTGTTCTGTGTTCTCTGCTCTGAGTTCTACGTTCAATGTTCTGTGTTCTATGTTCTACTTTCTACGTTCTACATTCTATACTCTGAGTTCTACGTTCTACGCTCTGCATTCTATGTTCTGTGCTCTGAGTTCTACGTTCAATGTTCTGTGTTCTGTGCTCTGAGTTCTACATTCTGTGTTCTGTGTTCTGTGTTCTGTGCTCTGAGTTCTACGTTCTATGTTCAACGTTCTATGTTTTACGTTCTACGCTCTGTAATCTGTGTTCTACTTTCTATGTTCTATGTACTGAGTTCTACATTTTACGTTCTGTGTTCTGTGCTCTGTGTTTTACGTTCTGTGTTCTGTTTTCTGTGCTCTGTGTTCTGTGTTCTACGTTCTGTGTTCTATGCTCTACGTTCTACGCTCTGTGATCTATGTTCTACTTTCTATGTTCTACGTTCTATGCTCCGAGTTCTACATTCTACATTCTACGGTCTGTGTTCTGTGTTTTGAGTTCTACGTTCTATGCTCTGTGTTCTGTGCTCTGAGTTCTACGTTCTATGTTCTGTATTCTATGCTCTACATTCTATGCTCTGTGATCTGTGTTCTACTTTCTATGTTCTATGTTCTGAGTTCTACATTCTACGTTCTGTGCTCTGTGCTCTGAGTTCTACATTCTACGTTCTACGGTCTGTGTTCTGTGTTTTGAGTTCTACGTTCTACGTTCTATGTTCTGTGCTCTGAGTTCTACGTTCTATGTTCTGTCTTCGTGTTCTACGTTCTACCTTCTGTGTTCTGTGTTCTGTGCTCTGAGTTCTATGTTCTGCGTTCTGTGTTCTGAGTTCTACGTTCTACATTCTGTGCTCTGAGATCTACGTTCTACGTTCTGTGCTCTGAGTTCTACGTTCTATGTTCTGTCTTCGTGTTCTACGTTCTACGTTCTGTGTTCTGTGTTCTGTGCTCTGAGTTCTACGTTCTACATTCTGTGTTCTGTGTTCTGAGTTCTACATTCTACGTTCTGTGTTCTATGTTCTGAGATCTGTGTGCTGCGTTGTACATTCTGTGTTCTGTGTTCTCTGCTCTGAGTTCTACGTTCAATGTTCTGTGTTCTATGTTCTACTTTCTACATTCTACATTCTATACTCTGAGTTCTACGTTCTACATTCTGTGTTCTGTGTTCTGAGTTCTACATTCTACGTTCTGTGTTCTATGTTCTGAGATCTGGGTGCTGCGTTGTACATTCTGTGTTCTATGTTCTGTGCTCTGAGTTCTACATTCTATGTTCTGTGTTCTGTGTTCTGAGTTCTGCGTTGTACGTTCTGTGTTCTGTGCTCTGAGTTCTACATTCTATGTTCTGTGTTCTATGTTCTACGTGCTACGCTCCGTGTTCTGTATTCTACTTTCTATGTTCTATGTTCTGAGTTCTACATTCTACGTTCTGTGTTCTGTGTTCTGAGTTCTACATTCTAAGTTCTGCGTTCTATGTTATGTGTTCTGAGTTCTACATTGTACGTTCTGTGCTCTGACTTCTACGTTCTAAGTTCTGTGTTCTGTGTTCTACTTTCTATGTTCTGTGTTCTGAGTTCTACATTCTACATTCTATACTCTGAGTTCTACGTTCTACATTCTGTGTTCTGTGTTCTGAGTTCTACATTCTACGTTCTGTGTTCTATGTTCTGAGATCTGGGTGCTGCGTTGTACATTCTGTGTTCTATGTTCTGTGCTCTGAGTTCTACATTCTATGTTCTGTGTTCTATGTTCTACGTGCTACGCTCCGTGTTCTGTATTCTACTTTCTATGTTCTATGTTCTGAGTTCTACATTCTACGTTCTGTGTTCTGTGTTCTGAGTTCTACATTCTACGTTCTGCGTTCTATGTTCTGTGTTCTGAGTTCTACATTGTACGTTCTGTGCTCTGACTTCTACGTTCTAAGTTCTGTGTTCTGTGTTCTACTTTCTATGTTCTGTGTTCTGAGTTCTACATTCTACGTTCTGCATTCTATGTTCTGAGATCTGTGTGCTGCGTTGTACATTCTGTGTTCTTTGTTCTCTGCTCTGAGTTCTACGTTCAATGTTCTGTGTTCTATGTTCTACTTTCTACGTTCTACATTCTATACTCTGAGTTCTAAGTTCTACGCTGTGCGTTCTATGTTCTGTGCTCTGAGTTCTACATTCTACGTTCTGTGTTCTGTGTTCTGAGTTCTGCGTTGTACGTTCTGTGTTCTGTGCTCTGAGTTCTACATTCTATGTTCTGTGTTCTATGTTCTATGTGCTACGCTCTGTGTTCTGTGTTCTACTTTCTATGTTCTATGTTCTGAGTTCTACATTCTACGTTCTGTGTTCTGTGTTCTGAGTTCTACATTCTACGTTCTGCATTCTATGCTCTGTGTTCTGAGTTCTACATTCTACGTTCTGCGTTCTATGTTCTGAGATCTGTGTGCTGCGTTGTACATTCTGTGTTCTGTGTTCTCTGCACTGAGTTCTACGTTCAATGTTCTGTGTTCTATGTTCTACTTTCTACGTTCTACATTCTATAATCTGAGTTCTACGTTCTACGCTCTGCGTTCTATGTTCTGTGCTCTGAGTTCTACGTTCTATGTTCTGTGTTCTGTGCTCTGAGTTCTACATTCTGGGTTCTGTGTTCTGAGTTCTACGTTTTCTGAGTTCTACGTTCTGTACTCTGAGTTCTACGTTCTACGCTCTGTGTTCTGTGTTCTGAGTTCTACGTTCTATGCTCTGTGCTCTGTGCTCCAAGCTCCATGTTCTGTGTTCTGTGCTCTGAGTTCTATGTTCTACGCTCTGTGTTCTGTGTTCTGTGCTCTGAACTCTACATTCTGTGTCTGTCTTCTGTTCTCTGAGTTCTACATTCTACGTTCTGTGTTCTGTGCTCTGAGTTCTACATTCTTCGTTCTATGCTCTGTGTTCTGGGTTTTGAGTTCTACGTTCCACGCTCTGTGTTCTGTACTCTTGAGTTCTACGATCTGTGCTCTGATTTCTACATTCTATGTTCTATGTTCTACCTTCTAGGCTCTGTGTTCTGTGTTCTACTTTCTGAGTTCTAATTTCTGAGTTCTACATTCTACGTTCTACGTTCTGTGCTCTGAGTTCTACGTTCTACGCTCTGTGTTTTGTGTTGTGAGTTCTACATTCTACATTCTGTGTTCTGTGCTCTGAGTTCTACGTTCTGCATTCTGTGTTCTGAGTTCTCTGTTCTACGTTATTTGTTCTGTGCTCTGAGTTCTACGTTCTTTGTTCTGTGCTCTGTGTTCTACGTTCTACGTTCTGTGCTCTGAGTTCAACGTTCTATGCTCTGTGTTCTGTGTTTTGAGTTCTACGTTCTATGATCTGTGTTCTGTGCTCTGAGTTCTACATTCTGTGTTCTGTGTTCTGTGCTTTGACTTCTACGTTCTATGTTCAACGTTCTATGTTTTACGTTCTACGCTCTGTAATCTGTGTTCTACTTTCTATGTTCTATGTACTGAGTTCTACATTTTACTTTCTGTGTTCTGTGTTCAGAGTTCTACATTCTACGTTCTGCGTTCTATGTTCTGTGTTCTGAGTTCTACATTGTAAGTTCTGTGCTCTGACTTCTACGTTCTAAGTTCTGTGTTCTGTGTTCTACTTTCTATGTTCTGTGTTCTGAGTTCTACATTCTACGTTCTATGCTCTGAGTTCTGTGTTCTGAGTTCTACATTCTACATTCTACGTTCTGTGTTCTGTGTTCTTTTCTCTGAGCTCTACGTTCTGTGTTCTGTGTTCTGTGCTCTGAGTTCTACGTACAATGTTCTGTGTTCTATGTTTTACGTTCTACGTTCTACATTCTATACTCTGAGTTCTACGTTCTACGCTCTGTGTTCTGAGTTCTACATTCTACATTCTGCGTTCTATGTTCTGTGCTCTGAGTTCTGCGTTCTATGTTCTGTGTTCTGAGTTCTACGTTCTATACTCTGAGTTCTACGTTCTTCGCTCTGCATTCTATGTTCTGTGCTCTGAGTTCTACTTTCTGTGTTCTGTGTTCTATGTTCTATGTGCTACGCTCTGTGTTCTGTGTTCTACTTTCTATGTTCTATGTTCTGAGTTCTACATTCTACGTTCTGTGTTCTGTGTTCTGAGTTCTACATTCTACGTTCTGCATTCTATGCTCTGTGTTCTGAGTTCTACATTGTACGTTCTGTGCTCTGACTTCTACGTTCTAAGTTCTGTGTTCTGAGTTCTACATTCTACGTTCTGCGTTCTATGTTCTGAGATCTGTGTGCTGCGTTGTACATTCTGTGTTCTGTGTTCTCTGCACTGAGTTCTACGTTCAATGTTCTGTGTTCTATGTTCTACTTTCTACGTTCTACATTCTATAATCTGAGTTCTACGTTCTACGCTCTGCGTTCTATGTTCTGTGCTCTGAGTTCTACGTTCTATGTTCTGTGTTCTGTGCTCTGAGTTCTACATTCTGGGTTCTGTGTTCTGAGTTCTACGTATTCTGAGTTCTACGTTCTGTACTCTGAGTTCTACGTTCTACGCTCTGTGTTCTGTGTTCTGAGTTCTACGTTCTATGCTCTGTGCTCTGTGCTCCAAGCTCCATGTTCTGTGTTCTGTGCTCTGAGTTCTATGTTCCACGCTCTGTGTTCTGTGTTCTGTGCTCTGAACTCTACATTCTGTGTCTGTCTTCTGTTCTCTGAGTTCTACATTCTACGTTCTGTGTTCTGTGCTCTGAGTTCTACATTCTTCGTTCTATGCTCTGTGTTCTGGGTTTTGAGTTCTACGTTCCACGCTCTGTGTTCTGTACTCTTGAGTTCTACGATCTGTGCTCTGATTTCTACATTCTATGTTCTATGTTCTACCTTCTAGGCTCTGTGTTCTGTGTTCTACTTTCTGAGTTCTAATTTCTGAGTTCTACATTCTACGTTCTACGTTCTGTGCTCTGAGTTCTACGTTCTACGCTCTGTGTTTTGAGTTGTGAGTTCTACATTCTACATTCTGTGTTCTGTGCTCTGAGTTCTACGTTCTGCATTCTGTGTTCTGAGTTCTCTGTTCTACGTTATTTGTTCTGTGCTCTGAGTTCTACGTTCTTTGTTCTGTGCTCTGAGTTCTACGTTCTACGTTCTGTGCTCTGAGTTCAACGTTCTATGCTCTGTGTTCTGTGTTTTGAGTTCTACGTTCTATGATCTGTGTTCTGTGCTCTGAGTTCTACATTCTGTGTTCTGTGTTCTGTGCTCTGACTTCTACGTTCTATGTTCAACGTTCTATGTTTTACGTTCTACGCTCTGTAATCTGTGTTCTACTTTCTATGTTCTATGTACTGAGTTCTACATTTTACGTTCTGTGTTCTGTGTTCTGAGTTCTACATTCTACGTTCTGCGTTCTATGTTCTGTGTTCTGAGTTCTACATTGTAAGTTCTGTGCTCTGACTTCTACGTTCTAAGTTCTGTGTTCTGTGTTCTACTTTCTATGTTCTGTGTTCTGAGTTCTACATTCTACGTTCTATGCTCTGAGTTCTGTGTTCTGAGTTCTACATTCTACATTCTACGTTCTGTGTTCTGTGTTCTTTTCTCTGAGCTCTACGTTCTGTGTTCTGTGTTCTGTGCTCTGAGTTCTACGTACAATGTTCTGTGTTCTATGTTTTACGTTCTACGTTCTACATTCTATACTCTGAGTTCTACGTTCTACGCTCTGTGTTCTGAGTTCTACATTCTACATTCTGCGTTCTATGTTCTGTGCTCTGAGTTCTGCGTTCTATGTTCTGTGTTCTGAGTTCTACGTTCTATACTCTGAGTTCTACGTTCTTCGCTCTGCATTCTATGTTCTGTGCTCTGAGTTCTACTTTCTGTGTTCTGTGTTCTATGTTCTATGTGCTACTCTCTGTGTTCTGTGTTCTACTTTCTATGTTCTATGTTCTGAGTTCTACATTCTACGTTCTGTGTTCTGTGTTCTGAGTTCTACATTCTACGTTCTGCATTCTATGCTCTGTGTTCTGAGTTCTACATTCTACATTCTACGTTCTGTGTTCTGTGTTCTTTTCTCTGAGCTCTACGTTCTGTGTTCTGTGTTCTGTGCTCTGAGTTCTACGTACAATGTTCTGTGTTCTATGTTTTACGTTCTACGTTCTACATTCTATACTCTGAGTTCTACGTTCTACGCTCTGTGTTCTGAGTTCTACATTCTACATTCTGCGTTCTACGTTCTGTGCTCTGAGTTCTATGTTCTACGCTCTGTGTTTTGTGTTGTGAGTTCTACATTCTACATTCTGTGTTCTGTGCTCTGAGTTCTACGTTCTGCATTCTGTGTTCTGAGTTCTCTGTTCTACGTTATTTGTTCTGTGCTCTGAGTTCTACGTTCTACATTCTGTGCTCTGAGTTCAACGTTCTATGCTCTGTGTTCTGTGTTTTGAGTTCTACGTTCTATGATCTGTGTTCTGTGCTCTGAGTTCTACATTCTGTGTTCTGTGTTCTGTGCTCTGACTTCTACGTTCTATGTTCAACGTTCTATGTTTTACGTTCTACGCTCTGTAATCTGTGTTCTACTTTCTATGTTCTATGTACTGAGTTCTACATTTTACGTTCTGTGTTCTGTGTTCTGAGTTCTACATTCTACGTTCTGCGTTCTATGTTCTGTGTTCTGAGTTCTACATTGTAAGTTCTGTGCTCTGACTTCTACGTTCTAAGTTCTGTGTTCTGTGTTCTACTTTCTATGTTCTGTGTTCTGTGTTCTACATTCTACGTTCTATGCTCTGAGTTCTGTGTTCTGAGTTCTACATTCTACATTCTACGTTCTGTGTTCTGTGTTCTTTTCTCTGAGCTCTACGTTCTGTGTTCTGTGTTCTGTGCTCTGAGTTCTACGTTCAATGTTCTGTGTTCTATGTTCTACTTTCTACATTCTACATTCTATACTCTGAGTTCTACGTTCTACATTCTGTGTTCTGTGTTCTGAGTTCTACATTCTACGTTCTGTGTTCTATGTTCTGAGATCTGGGTGCTGCGTTGTACATTCTGTGTTCTATGTTCTGTGCTCTGAGTTCTACATTCTATGTTCTGTGTTCTGTGTTCTGAGTTCTGCGTTGTACGTTCTGTGTTCTGTGCTCTGAGTTCTACATTCTATGTTCTGTGTTCTATGTTCTACGTGCTACGCTCCGTGTTCTGTATTCTACTTTCTATGTTCTATGTTCTGAGTTCTACATTCTACGTTATGTGTTCTGTGTTCTGAGTTCTACATTCTACGTTCTGCGTTCTATGTTATGTGTTCTGAGTTCTACATTGTACGTTCTGTGCTCTGACTTCTACGTTCTAAGTTCTGTGTTCTGTGTTCTACTTTCTATGTTCTGTGTTCTGAGTTCTACATTCTACATTCTATACTCTGAGTTCTACGTTCTACATTCTGTGTTCTGTGTTCTGAGTTCTACATTCTATGTTCTGTGTTCTATGTTCTACGTGCTACGCTCCGTGTTCTGTATTCTACTTTCTATGTTCTATGTTCTGAGTTCTACATTCTACGTTCTGTGTTCTGTGTTCTGAGTTCTACATTCTACGTTCTGCGTTCTATGTTCTGTGTTCTGAGTTCTACATTGTACGTTCTGTGCTCTGACTTCTACGTTCTAAGTTCTGTGTTCTGTGTTCTACTTTCTATGTTCTGTGTTCTGAGTTCTACATTCTACGTTCTGCGTTCTATGTTCTGAGATCTGTGTGCTGCGTTGTACATTCTGTGTTCTTTGTTCTCTGCTCTGAGTTCTACGTTCAATGTTCTGTGTTCTATGTTCTACTTTCTACGTTCTACATTCTATACTCTGAGTTCTAAGTTCTACGCTGTGCGTTCTATGTTCTGTGCTCTGAGTTCTACATTCTACGTTCTGTGTTCTGTGTTCTGAGTTCTGCGTTGTACGTTCTGTGTTCTGTGCTCTGAGTTCTACATTCTATGTTCTGTGTTCTATGTTCTATGTGCTACGCTCTGTGTTCTGTGTTCTACTTTCTATGTTCTATGTTCTGAGTTCTACATTCTACGTTCTGTGTTCTGTGTTCTGAGTTCTACATTCTACGTTCTGCATTCTATGCTCTGTGTTCTGAGTTCTACATTCTACGTTCTGCGTTCTATGTTCTGAGATCTGTGTGCTGCGTTGTACATTCTGTGTTCTGTGTTCTCTGCACTGAGTTCTACGTTCAATGTTCTGTGTTCTATGTTCTACTTTCTACGTTCTACGCTCTGCGTTCTATGTTCTGTGCTCTGAGTTCTACGTTCTATGTTCTGTGTTCTGTGCTCTGAGTTCTACATTCTGGGTTCTGTGTTCTGAGTTCTACGTTTTCTGAGTTCTACGTTCTGTACTCTGAGTTCTACGTTCTACGCTCTGTGTTCTGTGTTCTGAGTTCTACGTTCTATGCTCTGTGCTCTGTGCTCCAAGCTCCATGTTCTGTGTTCTGTGCTCTGAGTTCTATGTTCTACGCTCTGTGTTCTGTGTTCTGTGCTCTGAACTCTACATTCTGTGTCTGTCTTCTGTTCTCTGAGTTCTACATTCTACGTTCTGTGTTCTGTGCTCTGAGTTCTACATTCTTCGTTCTATGCTCTGTGTTCTGGGTTTTGAGTTCTACGTTCCACGCTCTGTGTTCTGTACTCTTGAGTTCTACGATCTGTGCTCTGATTTCTACATTCTATGTTCTATGTTCTACCTTCTAGGCTCTGTGTTCTGTGTTCTACTTTCTGAGTTCTAATTTCTGAGTTCTACATTCTACGTTCTACGTTCTGTGCTCTGAGTTCTACGTTCTACGCTCTGTGTTTTGTGTTGTGAGTTCTACATTCTACATTCTGTGTTCTGTGCTCTGAGTTCTACGTTCTGCATTCTGTGTTCTGAGTTCTCTGTTCTACGTTATTTGTTCTGTGCTCTGAGTTCTACGTTCTTTGTTCTGTGCTCTGAGTTCTACGTTCTACGTTCTGTGCTCTGAGTTCAACGTTCTATGCTCTGTGTTCTGTGTTTTGAGTTCTACGTTCTATGATCTGTGTTCTGTGCTCTGAGTTCTACATTCTGTGTTCTGTGTTCTGTGCTTTGACTTCTACGTTCTATGTTCAACGTTCTATGTTTTACGTTCTACGCTCTGTAATCTGTGTTCTACTTTCTATGTTCTATGTACTGAGTTCTACATTTTACGTTCTGTGTTCTGTGTTCTGAGTTCTACATTCTACGTTCTGCGTTCTATGTTCTGTGTTCTGAGTTCTACATTGTAAGTTCTGTGCTCTGACTTCTACGTTCTAAGTTCTGTGTTCTGTGTTCTACTTTCTATGTTCTGTGTTCTGAGTTCTACATTCTACGTTCTATGCTCTGAGTTCTGTGTTCTGAGTTCTACATTCTACATTCTACGTTCTGTGTTCTGTGTTCTTTTCTCTGAGCTCTACGTTCTGTGTTCTGTGTTCTGTGCTCTGAGTTCTACGTACAATGTTCTGTGTTCTATGTTTTACGTTCTACGTTCTACATTCTATACTCTGAGTTCTACGTTCTACGCTCTGTGTTCTGAGTTCTACATTCTACATTCTGCGTTCTATGTTCTGTGCTCTGAGTTCTGCGTTCTATGTTCTGTGTTCTGAGTTCTACGTTCTATACTCTGAGTTCTACGTTCTTCGCTCTGCATTCTATGTTCTGTGCTCTGAGTTCTACTTTCTGTGTTCTGTGTTCTATGTTCTATGTGCTACGCTCTGTGTTCTGTGTTCTACTTTCTATGTTCTATGTTCTGAGTTCTACATTCTACGTTCTGTGTTCTGTGTTCTGAGTTCTACATTCTACGTTCTGCATTCTATGCTCTGTGTTCTGAGTTCTACATTCTACATTCTACGTTCTGTGTTCTGTGTTCTTTTCTCTGAGCTCTACGTTCTGTGTTCTGTCTTCTGTGCTCTGAGTTCTACGTACAATGTTCTGTGTTCTATGTTTTACGTTCTACGTTCTACATTCTATACTCTGAGTTCTACGTTCTACGCTCTGTGTTCTGAGTTCTACATTCTACATTCTGCGTTCTATGTTCTGTGCTCTGAGTTCTGCGTTCTATGTTCTGTGTTCTGAGTTCTACGTTCTATACTCTGAGTTCTACGTTCTTCGCTCTGCATTCTATGTTCTGTGCTCTGAGTTCTACTTTCTGTGTTCTGTGTTCTATGTTCTATGTGCTACGCTCTGTGTTCTGTGTTCTACTTTCTATGTTCTATGTTCTGAGTTCTACATTCTACGTTCTGTGTTCTGTGTTCTGAGTTCTACATTCTACGTTCTGCATTCTATGCTCTGTGTTCTGAGTTCTACATTGTACGTTCTGTGCTCTGACTTCTACGTTCTAAGTTCTGTGTTCTGAGTTCTACATTCTACGTTCTGCGTTCTATGTTCTGAGATCTGTGTGCTGCGTTGTACATTCTGTGTTCTGTGTTCTCTGCACTGAGTTCTACGTTCAATGTTCTGTGTTCTATGTTCTACTTTCTACGTTCTACATTCTATAATCTGAGTTCTACGTTCTACGCTCTGCGTTCTATGTTCTGTGCTCTGAGTTCTACGTTCTATGTTCTGTGTTCTGTGCTCTGAGTTCTACATTCTGGGTTCTGTGTTCTGAGTTCTACGTTTTCTGAGTTCTACGTTCTGTACTCTGAGTTCTACGTTCTACGCTCTGTGTTCTGTGTTCTGAGTTCTACGTTCTATGCTCTGTGCTCTGTGCTCCAAGCTCCATGTTCTGTGTTCTGTGCTCTGAGTTCTATGTTCTACGCTCTGTGTTCTGTGTTCTGTGCTCTGAACTCTACATTCTGTGTCTGTCTTCTGTTCTCTGAGTTCTACATTCTACGTTCTGTGTTCTGTGCTCTGAGTTCTACATTCTTCGTTCTATGCTCTGTGTTCTGGGTTTTGAGTTCTACGTTCCACGCTCTGTGTTCTGTACTCTTGAGTTCTACGATCTGTGCTCTGATTTCTAAATTCTATGTTCTATGTTCTACCTTCTAGGCTCTGTGTTCTGTGTTCTACTTTCTGAGTTCTAATTTCTGAGTTCTACATTCTACGTTCTACGTTCTGTGCTCTGAGTTCTACGTTCTACGCTCTGTGTTTTGTGTTGTGAGTTCTACATTCTACATTCTGTGTTCTGTGCTCTGAGTTCTACGTTCTGCATTCTGTGTTCTGAGTTCTCTGTTCTACGTTATTTGTTCTGTGCTCTGAGTTCTACGTTCTTTGTTCTGTGCTCTGAGTTCTACGTTCTACGTTCTGTGCTCTGAGTTCAACGTTCTATGCTCTGTGTTCTGTGTTTTGAGTTCTACGTTCTATGATCTGTGTTCTGTGCTCTGAGTTCTACATTCTGTGTTCTGTGTTCTGTGCTTTGACTTCTACGTTCTATGTTCAACGTTCTATGTTTTACGTTCTACGCTCTGTAATCTGTGTTCTACTTTCTATGTTCTATGTACTGAGTTCTACATTTTACGTTCTGTGTTCTGTGTTCTGAGTTCTACATTCTACGTTCTGCGTTCTATGTTCTGTGTTCTGAGTTCTACATTGTAAGTTCTGTGCTCTGACTTCTACGTTCTAAGTTCTGTGTTCTGTGTTCTACTTTCTATGTTCTGTGTTCTGAGTTCTACATTCTACGTTCTATGCTCTGAGTTCTGTGTTCTGAGTTCTACATTCTACATTCTACGTTCTGTGTTCTGTGTTCTTTTCTCTGAGCTCTACGTTCTGTGTTCTGTGTTCTGTGCTCTGAGTTCTACGTACAATGTTCTGTGTTCTATGTTTTACGTTCTACGTTCTACATTCTATACTCTGAGTTCTACGTTCTACGCTCTGTGTTCTGAGTTCTACATTCTACATTCTGCGTTCTATGTTCTGTGCTCTGAGTTCTGCGTTCTATGTTCTGTGTTCTGAGTTCTACGTTCTATACTCTGAGTTCTACGTTCTTCGCTCTGCATTCTATGTTCTGTGCTCTGAGTTCTACTTTCTGTGTTCTGTGTTCTATGTTCTATGTGCTACGCTCTGTGTTCTGTGTTCTACTTTCTATGTTCTATGTTCTGAGTTCTACATTCTACGTTCTGTGTTCTGTGTTCTGAGTTCTACATTCTACGTTCTGCATTCTATGCTCTGTGTTCTGAGTTCTACATTCTACATTCTACGTTCTGTGTTCTGTGTTCTTTTCTCTGAGCTCTACGTTCTGTGTTCTGTGTTCTGTGCTCTGAGTTCTACGTACAATGTTCTGTGTTCTATGTTTTACGTTCTACGTTCTACATTCTATACTCTGAGTTCTACGTTCTACGCTCTGTGTTCTGAGTTCTACATTCTACATTCTGCGTTCTATGTTCTGTGCTCTGAGTTCTGCGTTCTATGTTCTGTGTTCTGAGTTCTACGTTCTATACTCTGAGTTCTACGTTCTTCGCTCTGCATTCTATGTTCTGTGCTCTGAGTTCTACTTTCTGTGTTCTGTGTTCTATGTTCTATGTGCTACGCTCTGTGTTCTGTGTTCTACTTTCTATGTTCTATGTTCTGAGTTCTACATTCTACGTTCTGTGTTCTGTGTTCTGAGTTCTACATTCTACGTTCTGCATTCTATGCTCTGTGTTCTGAGTTCTACATTGTACGTTCTGTGCTCTGACTTCTACGTTCTAAGTTCTGTGTTCTGAGTTCTACATTCTACGTGCTGCGTTCTATGTTCTGAGATCTGTGTGCTGCGTTCTACATTCTGTGTTCTGTGTTCTCTGCACTGAGTTCTACGTTCAATGTTCTGTGTTCTATGTTCTACTTTCTACGTTCTACATTCTATAATCTGAGTTCTACGTTCTACGCTCTGCGTTCTATGTTCTGTGCTCTGAGTTCTACGTTCTATGTTCTGTGTTCTGTGCTCTGAGTTCTACATTCTGGGTTCTGTGTTCTGAGTTCTACGTTTTCTGAGTTCTACGTTCTGTACTCTGAGTTCTACGTTCTACGCTCTGTGTTCTGTGTTCTGAGTTCTACGTTCTATGCTCTGTGCTCTGTGCTCCAAGCTCCATGTTCTGTGTTCTGTGCTCTGAGTTCTATGTTCTACGCTCTGTGTTCTGTGTTCTGTGCTCTGAACTCTACATTCTGTGTCTGTCTTCTGTTCTCTGAGTTCTACATTCTACGTTCTGTGTTCTGTGCTCTGAGTTCTACATTCTTCGTTCTATGCTCTGTGTTCTGGGTTTTGAGTTCTACGTTCCACGCTCTGTGTTCTGTACTCTTGAGTTCTACGATCTGTGCTCTGATTTCTACATTCTATGTTCTATGTTCTACCTTCTAGGCTCTGTGTTCTGTGTTCTACTTTCTGAGTTCTAATTTCTGAGTTCTACATTCTACGTTCTACGTTCTGTGCTCTGAGTTCTACGTTCTACGCTCTGTGTTTTGTGTTGTGAGTTCTACATTCTACATTCTGTGTTCTGTGCTCTGAGTTCTACGTTCTGCATTCTGTGTTCTGAGTTCTCTGTTCTACGTTATTTGTTCTGTGCTCTGAGTTCTACGTTCTTTGTTCTGTGCTCTGAGTTCTACGTTCTACGTTCTGTGCTCTGAGTTCAACGTTCTATGCTCTGTGTTCTGTGTTTTGAGTTCTACGTTCTATGATCTGTGTTCTGTGCTCTGAGTTCTACATTCTGTGTTCTGTGTTCTGTGCTCTGACTTCTACGTTCTATGTTCAACGTTCTATGTTTTACGTTCTACGCTCTGTAATCTGTGTTCTACTTTCTATGTTCTATGTACTGAGTTCTACATTTTACGTTCTGTGTTCTGTGTTCTGAGTTCTACATTCTACGTTCTGCGTTCTATGTTCTGTGCTCTGACTTCTACGTTCTAAGTTCTGTGTTCTGTGTTCTACTTTCTATGTTCTGTGTTCTGAGTTCTACATTCTACGTTCTATGCTCTGAGTTCTGTGTTCTGAGTTCTACATTCTACATTCTACGTTCTGTGTTCTGTGTTCTTTTCTCTGAGCTCTACGTTCTGTGTTCTGTGTTCTGTGCTCTGAGTTCTACATACAATGTTCTGTGTTCTATGTTTTACGTTCTACGTTCTACATTCTATACTCTGAGTTCTACGTTCTACGCTCTGTGTTCTGAGTTCTACATTCTACATTCTGCGTTCTATGTTCTGTGCTCTGAGTTCTGCGTTCTATGTTCTGTGTTCTGAGTTCTACGTTCTATACTCTGAGTTCTACGTTCTTCGCTCTGCATTCTATGTTCTGTGCTCTGAGTTCTACTTTCTGTGTTCTGTGTTCTATGTTCTATGTGCTACGCTCTGTGTTCTGTGTTCTACTTTCTATGTTCTATGTTCTGAGTTCTACATTCTACGTTCTGTGTTCTGTGTTCTGAGTTCTACATTCTACGTTCTGCATTCTATGCTCTGTGTTCTGAGTTCTACATTGTACGTTCTGTGCTCTGACTTCTACGTTCTAAGTTCTGTGTTCTGAGTTCTACATTCTACGTTCTGCGTTCTATGTTCTGAGATCTGTGTGCTGCGTTGTACATTCTGTGTTCTGTGTTCTCTGCACTGAGTTCTACGTTCAATGTTCTGTGTTCTATGTTCTACTTTCTACGTTCTACATTCTATAATCTGAGTTCTACGTTCTACGCTCTGCGTTCTATGTTCTGTGCTCTGAGTTCTACGTTCTATGTTCTGTGTTCTGTGCTCTGAGTTCTACATTCTGGGTTCTGTGTTCTGAGTTCTACGTTTTCTGAGTTCTACGTTCTGTACTCTGAGTTCTACGTTCTACGCTCTGTGTTCTGTGTTCTGAGTTCTACGTTCTATGCTCTGTGCTCTGTGCTCCAAGCTCCATGTTCTGTGTTCTGTGCTCTGAGTTCTATGTTCTACGCTCTGTGTTCTGTGTTCTGTGCTCTGAACTCTACATTCTGTGTCTGTCTTCTGTTCTCTGAGTTCTACATTCTACGTTCTGTGTTCTGTGCTCTGAGTTCTACATTCTTCGTTCTATGCTCTGTGTTCTGGGTTTTGAGTTCTACGTTCCACGCTCTGTGTTCTGTACTCTTGAGTTCTACGATCTGTGCTCTGATTTCTAAATTCTATGTTCTATGTTCTACCTTCTAGGCTCTGTGTTCTGTGTTCTACTTTCTGAGTTCTAATTTCTGAGTTCTACATTCTACGTTCTACGTTCTGTGCTCTGAGTTCTACGTTCTACGCTCTGTGTTTTGTGTTGTGAGTTCTACATTCTACATTCTGTGTTCTGTGCTCTGAGTTCTACGTTCTGCATTCTGTGTTCTGAGTTCTCTGTTCTACGTTATTTGATCTGTGCTCTGAGTTCTACGTTCTTTGTTCTGTGCTCTGAGTTCTACGTTCTACGTTCTGTGCTCTGAGTCCAACGTTCTATGCTCTGTGTTCTGTGTTTTGAGTTCTACGTTCTATGATCTGTGTTCTGTGCTCTGAGTTCTACATTCTGTGTTCTGTGTTCTGTGCTCTGACTTCTACGTTCTATGTTCAACGTTCTATGTTTTACGTTCTACGCTCTGTAATCTGTGTTCTACTTTCTATGTTCTATGTACTGAGTTCTACATTTTACGTTCTGTGTTCTGTGTTCTGAGTTCTACATTCTACGTTCTGCGTTCTATGTTCTGTGTTCTGAGTTCTACATTGTAAGTTCTGTGCTCTGACTTCTACGTTCTAAGTTCTGTGTTCTGTGTTCTACTTTCTATGTTCTGTGTTCTGAGTTCGACATTCTACGTTCTGCGTTCTATGTTCTGAGATCTGTGTGCTGCGTTGTACATTCTGTGTTCTGTGTTCTCTGCTCTGAGTTCTACGTTCAATGTTCTGTGTTCTATGTTCTACTTTCTACGTTCTACATTCTATACTCTGAGTTCTACGTTCTACGCTCTGCATTCTATGTTCTGTGCTCTGAGTTCTACGTTCTATGTTCTGTGTTCTGTGCTCTGAGTTCTACATTCTGTGTTCTGTGT
Organism: Hypanus sabinus; assembly: GCF_030144855.1. NCBI lineage: Eukaryota > Metazoa > Chordata > Chondrichthyes > Myliobatiformes > Dasyatidae > Hypanus > Hypanus sabinus. The sequence continues at coordinate 3,148,271 of NC_082725.1, read as the reverse complement.
TCTGTGCTCTGAGTTCTACGTTCTATGTTCAACGTTCTATGTTTTACGTTCTACGCTCTGTAATTTGTGTTCTACTTTCTATGTTCTATGTACTGAGTTCTACATTTTACGTTCTGTGTTCTGTGCTCTGTGTTTTACGTTCTGTGTTCTGTTTTCTGTGCTCTGTGTTCTGTGTTCTACGTTCTGTGTTCTATGCTCTACGTTCTACGCTCTGTGATCTGTGTTCTACTTTCTATGTTCTACGTTCTATGCTCCGAGTTCTACATTCTACATTCTACGCTCTGTGTTCTGTGTTTTGAGTTCTACGTTCTATGCTCTGTGTTCTGTGCTCTGAGTTCTACGTTCTATGTTCTGTATTCTATGCTCTACATTCTATGCTCTGTGATCTGTGTTCTACTTTCTATGTTCTATGTTCTGAGTTCTACATTCTACGTTCTATGCTCTGAGTTCTGTGTTCTGAGTTCTACATTCTACATTCTACGTTCTGTGTTCTGTGTTCTTTTCTCTGAGCTCTACGTTCTGTGTTCTGTGTTCTGTGCTCTGAGTTCTACGTACAATGTTCTGTGTTCTATGTTTTACGTTCTACGTTCTACATTCTATACTCTGAGTTCTACGTTCTACATTCTGCGTTCTATGTTCTGTGCTCTGAGTTCTGCGTTCTATGTTCTGTGTTCTGAGTTCTACGTTCTATACTCTGAGTTCTACGTTCTTCGCTCTGCATTCTATGTTCTGTGCTCTGAGTTCTACTTTCTGTGTTCTGTGTTCTATGTTCTATGTGCTACGCTCTGTGTTCTGTGTTCTACTTTCTATGTTCTATGTTCTGAGTTCTACATTCTACGTTCTGTGTTCTGTGTTCTGAGTTCTACATTCTACGTTCTGCATTCTATGCTCTGTGCTCTGAGTTCTACATTGTACGTTCTGTGCTCTGACTTCTACGTTCTAAGTTCTGTGTTCTGAGTTCTACATTCTACGTTCTGCGTTCTATGTTCTGAGATCTGTGTGCTGCGTTGTACATTCTGTGTTCTGTGTTCTCTGCACTGAGTTCTACGTTCAATGTTCTGTGTTCTATGTTCTACTTTCTACGTTCTACATTCTATAATCTGAGTTCTACGTTCTACGCTCTGCGTTCTATGTTCTGTGCTCTGAGTTCTACGTTCTATGTTCTGTGTTCTGTGCTCTGAGTTCTACATTCTGGGTTCTGTGTTCTGAGTTCTACGTTTTCTGAGTTCTACGTTCTGTACTCTGAGTTCTACGTTCTACGCTCTGTGTTCTGTGTTCTGAGTTCTACGTTCTATGCTCTGTGCTCTGTGCTCCAAGCTCCATGTTCTGTGTTCTGTGCTCTGAGTTCTATGTTCTACGCTCTGTGTTCTGTGTTCTGTGCTCTGAACTCTACATTCTGTGTCTGTCTTCTGTTCTCTGAGTTCTACATTCTACGTTCTGTGTTCTGTGCTCTGAGTTCTACATTCTTCGTTCTATGCTCTGTGTTCTGGGTTTTGAGTTCTACGTTCCACGCTCTGTGTTCTGTACTCTTGAGTTCTACGATCTGTGCTCTGATTTCTACATTCTATGTTCTATGTTCTACCTTCTAGGCTCTGTGTTCTGTGTTCTACTTTCTGAGTTCTAATTTCTGAGTTCTACATTCTACGTTCTACGTTCTGTGCTCTGAGTTCTACGTTCTACGCTCTGTGTTTTGTGTTGTGAGTTCTACATTCTACATTCTGTGTTCTGTGCTCTGAGTTCTACGTTCTGCATTCTGTGTTCTGAGTTCTCTGTTCTACGTTATTTGTTCTGTGCACTGAGTTCTACGTTCTTTGTTCTGTGCTCTGAGTTCTACGTTCTACGTTCTGTGCTCTGAGTTCAACGTTCTATGCTCTGTGTTCTGTGTTTTGAGTTCTACGTTCTATGATCTGTGTTCTGTGCTCTGAGTTCTACATTCTGTGTTCTGTGTTCTGTGCTCTGACTTCTACGTTCTATGTTCAACGTTCTATGTTTTACGTTCTACGCTCTGTAATCTGTGTTCTACTTTCTATGTTCTATGTACTGAGTTCTACATTTTACGTTCTGTGTTCTGTGTTCTGAGTTCTACATTCTACGTTCTGCGTTCTATGTTCTGTGTTCTGAGTTCTACATTGTAAGTTCTGTGCTCTGACTTCTACGTTCTAAGTTCTGTGTTCTGTGTTCTACTTTCTATGTTCTGTGTTCTGAGTTCGACATTCTACGTTCTGCGTTCTATGTTCTGAGATCTGTGTGCTGCGTTGTACATTCTGTGTTCTGTGTTCTCTGCTCTGAGTTCTACGTTCAATGTTCTGTGTTCTATGTTCTACTTTCTACGTTCTACATTCTATACTCTGAGTTCTACGTTCTACGCTCTGCATTCTATGTTCTGTGCTCTGAGTTCTACGTTCTATGTTCTGTGTTCTGTGCTCTGAGTTCTACATTCTGTGTTCTGTGTTCTGTGCTCTGAGTTCTACGTTCTATGTTCAACGTTCTATGTTTTACGTTCTACGCTCTGTAATCTGTGTTCTACTTTCTATGTTCTATGTACTGAGTTCTACATTTTACGTTCTGTGTTCTGTGCTCTGTGTTTTACGTTCTGTGTTCTGTTTTCTGTGCTCTGTGTTCTGTGTTCTACGTTCTGTGTTCTATGCTCTACGTTCTACGCTCTGTGATCTGTGTTCTACTTTCTATGTTCTACGTTCTATGCTCCGAGTTCTACATTCTACATTCTACGCTCTGTGTTCTGTGTTTTGAGTTCTACGTTCTATGCTCTGTGTTCTGTGCTCTGAGTTCTACGTTCTATGTTCTGTATTCTATGCTCTACATTCTATGCTCTGTGATCTGTGTTCTACTTTCTATGTTCTATGTTCTGAGTTCTACATTCTACGTTCTATGCTCTGAGTTCTGTGTTCTGAGTTCTACATTCTACATTCTACGTTCTGTGTTCTGTGTTCTTTTCTCTGAGCTCTATGTTCTGTGTTCTGTGTTCTGTGCTCTGAGTTCTACGTACAATGTTCTGTGTTCTATGTTTTACGTTCTACGTTCTACATTCTATACTCTGAGTTCTACGTTCTACGCTCTGTGTTCTGAGTTCTACATTCTACATTCTGCGTTCTATGTTCTGTGCTCTGAGTTCTGCGTTCTATGTTCTGTGTTCTGAGTTCTACGTTCTATACTCTGAGTTCTACGTTCTTCGCTCTGCATTCTATGTTCTGTGCTCTGAGTTCTACTTTCTGTGTTCTGTGTTCTATGTTCTATGTGCTACGCTCTGTGTTCTGTGTTCTACTTTCTATGTTCTATGTTCTGAGTTCTACATTCTACGTTCTGTGTTCTGTGTTCTGAGTTCTACATTCTACGTTCTGCATTCTATGCTCTGTGTTCTGAGTTCTACATTGTACGTTCTGTGCTCTGACTTCTACGTTCTAAGTTCTGTGTTCTGAGTTCTACATTCTACGTTCTGCGTTCTATGTTCTGAGATCTGTGTGCTGCATTGTACATTCTGTGTTCTGTGTTCTCTGCACTGAGTTCTACGTTCTTTGTTCTGTGCTCTGAGTTCTACGTTCTATGTTCTGTGCTCTGAGTTCTACGTTCTACGTTCTACGCTCTGTTCTGTGCTCTGCGTTCTACTTTCTGTGTTCTGTGTTCTGAATTTTACGTCTATACTCTGAGTTCTACGTTCAATGCTCTGTGTTCTGTGTTTTGAGTTCTACGTTCTACGATCTGTGTTCTGTGCTCTGAGTTCTACATTCTACGTTCTATGTTCTGTGTTCTGAGTTCTACATTGTAAGTTCTGTGCTCTGACTTCTACGTTCTAAGTTCTGTGTTCTGTGTTCTACTTTCTATGTTCTGTGTTCTGAGTTCTACGTTCTACGCTCTGCGTTCTATGTTCTGTGCTCTGAGTTCTACGTTCTATGTTCTGTGTTCTGTGCTCTGAGTTCTACGTTCTGGGTTCTGTGTTCTGAGTTCTACGTTCTGTACTCGGAGTTCTACGTTCTACGCTCTGTGTTCTGTGTTCTGAGTTCTACGTTCTATGCTCTGTGCTTTGTGCTCCGAGCTCTATGTTCTATGTTCTGTGCTCTGAGTTCTACGTTCTACGCTCTGTGTTCTGTGTTCTGTGCTCTGAACTCTACATTCTGTGTCTGTCTTCTGTTCTCTGAGTTCTGCATTCTGTGTTCAGTGTTCTGTGCTCTGTTCTACGTTCTGTGCTCTGAGATCTACATTCTACGTCCTATGCTCTGTGTTCTGTGCTCTGAGTTCTACTTTCTGTGTTCTGTGCTCTGAGTTCTACGTTCTGCGTTCTATGTTCTGAGATCTGTGTGCTGCGTTGTACATTCTGTGTTCTGTGTTCTCTGCTCTGAGTTCTACGTTCAGTGTTCTGTGTTCTATGTTCTACTTTCTACGTTCTACATTCTATACTCTGAGTTCTACATTCTACGCTCTGTGTTCTATGTTCTGTGCTCTGAGTTCTACGTTCTATGTTCTGTGTTCTGTGCTCTGAGTTCTACGTTCTGGGTTCTGTGTTCTGAGTTCTACGTTCTATACTCTGAGTTCTATGTTCTTCGCTCTGTGTTCTGTGTTCTGAGTTCTACGTTCTGTGCTCTGAGTTCCACATTCTATGTTCTGTACACTGAGTTCGAAGTTTTACGTTCTACGCTCTGTGCTCTGAGTTCGACGTTCGACACTCTGTGTTCTGTGCTCTGAGTTCTACGTTCTACTTTCTATGTTCTGTCCTCTGAGTTCTACATTCTATGTTCTGTGTTCTGTGTTCTGTGATCTCTGTTCTAAGTTCTATGTTCTACGTTATTTGATCTGTGCTCTGAGTTCTACGTTCTGCTTTCTGTGCTCTGAGTTCTACGTTCTATGTTCTGTGCTCTGAGTTCTACGTTCTATGTTCTACGCTCTGTGCTCTGTGTTTTGAGTTCTACGTTCTATGCTCTGTATTTTGAGTTCTGCGTTCTGCTTTCTGTGCTCTGAGTTCTACGTTCTTTGTTCTGTGCTCTGAGTTCTACGTTCTATGTTCTGTGCTCTGAGTTCTACGTTCTACGTTCTACGCTCTGTGTTCTGTGCTCTGAGTTCTACTTTCTGTGTTCTGTGTTCTGAATTTTACGTCTATACTCTGAGTTCTACGTTCAATGCTCTGTGTTCTGTGTTTTGAGTTCTACGTTCTACGATCTGTGTTCTGTGCTCTGAGTTCTACATTCTACGTTCTATGTTCTGTGTTCTGAGTTCTACATTGTAAGTTCTGTGCTCTGACTTCTACGTTCTAAGTTCTGTGTTCTGTGTTCTACTTTCTATGTTCTGTGTTCTGAGTTCTACGTTCTACGCTCTGCGTTCTATGTTCTGTGCTCTGAGTTCTACGTTCTATGTTCTGTGTTCTGTGCTCTGAGTTCTACATTCTGTGTTCTGTGTTCTGTGCTCTGAGTTCTACGTTCTATGTTCAACGTTCTATGTTTTACGTTCTACGCTCTGTAATCTGTGTTCTACTTTCCATGTTCTATGTACTGAGTTCTATATTTTACGTTCTGTGTTCTGTGCTCTGTGTTTTACGTTCTGTGTTCTGTTTTCTGTGCTCTGTGTTCTGTGTTCTACGTTCTGTGTTCTATGCTCTACGTTCTACGCTCTGTGATCTGTGTTCTACTTTCTATGTTCTACGTTCTATGCTCCGAGTTCTACATTCTACATTCTACGCTCTGTGTTCTGTGTTTTGAGTTCTACGTTCTATGCTCTGTGTTCTGTGCTCTGAGTTCTACGTTCTATGTTCTGTATTCTATGCTCTACATTCTATGCTCTGTGATCTGTGTTCTACTTTCTATGTTCTATGTTCTGAGTTCTACATTCTACGTTCTATGCTCTGAGTTCTACATTCTACATTCTACGTTCTGTGTTCTGTGTTCTTTTCTCTGAGCTCTACGTTCTGTGTTCTGTGTTCTGTGCTCTGAGTTCTACGTACAATGTTCTGTGTTCTATGTTTTACGTTCTACGTTCTACATTCTATACTCTGAGTTCTACGTTCTACGCTCTGTGTTCTGAGTTCTACATTCTACATTCTGCGTTCTATGTTCTGTGCTCTGAGTTCTGCGTTCTATGTTCTGTGTTCTGAGTTCTACGTTCTATACTCTGAGTTCTACGTTCTTCGCTCTGCATTCTATGTTCTGTGCTCTGAGTTCTACTTTCTGTGTTCTGTGTTCTATGTTCTATGTGCTACGCTCTGTGTTCTGTGTTCTACTTTCTATGTTCTATGTTCTGAGTTCTACATTCTACGTTCTGTGTTCTGTGTTCTGTGCTCTGAGTTCTACGTACAATGTTCTGTGTTCTATGTTTTACGTTCTACGTTCTACATTCTATACTCTGAGTTCTACGTTCTACGCTCTGTGTTCTGAGTTCTACATTCTACATTCTGCGTTCTATGTTCTGTGCTCTGAGTTCTGCGTTCTATGTTCTGTGTTCTGAGTTCTACGTTCTATACTCTGAGTTCTACGTTCTTCGCTCTGCATTCTATGTTCTGTGCTCTGAGTTCTACTTTCTGTGTTCTGTGTTCTATGTTCTATGTGCTACGCTCTGTGTTCTGTGTTCTACTTTCTATGTTCTATGTTCTGAGTTCTACATTCTACGTTCTGTGTTCTGTGTTCTGAGTTCTACATTCTACGTTCTGCATTCTATGCTCTGTGTTCTGAGTTCTACATTGTACGTTCTGTGCTCTGACTTCTACGTTCTAAGTTCTGTGTTCTGAGTTCTACATTCTACGTTCTGCGTTCTATGTTCTGAGATCTGTGTGCTGCTTTGTACATTCTGTGTTCTGTGTTCTCTGCACTGAGTTCTACGTTCAATGTTCTGTGTTCTATGTTCTACTTTCTACGTTCTACATTCTATAATCTGAGTTCTACGTTCTACGCTCTGCGTTCTATGTTCTGTGCTCTGAGTTCTACGTTCTATGTTCTGTGTTCTGTGCTCTGAGTTCTACATTCTGGGTTCTGTGTTCTGAGTTCTACGTTTTCTGAGTTCTACGTTCTGTACTCTGAGTTCTACGTTCTACGCTCTGTGTTCTGTGTTCTGAGTTCTACGTTCTATGCTCTGTGCTCTGTGCTCCAAGCTCCATGTTCTGTGTTCTGTGCTCTGAGTTCTATGTTCTACGCTCTGTGTTCTGTGTTCTGTGCTCTGAACTCTACATTCTGTTTCTGTCTTCTGTTCTCTGAGTTCTACATTCTACGTTCTGTGTTCTGTGCTCTGAGTTCTACATTCTTCGTTCTATGCTCTGTGTTCTGGGTTTTGAGTTCTACGTTCCACGCTCTGTGTTCTGTACTCTTGAGTTCTACGATCTGTGCTCTGATTTCTACATTCTATGTTCTATGTTCTACCTTCTAGGCTCTGTGTTCTGTGTTCTACTTTCTGAGTTCTAATTTCTGAGTTCTACATTCTACGTTCTACGTTCTGTGCTCTGAGTTCTACGTTCTACGCTCTGTGTTTTGTGTTGTGAGTTCTACATTCTACATTCTGTGTTCTGTGCTCTGAGTTCTACGTTCTGCATTCTGTGTTCTGAGTTCTCTGTTCTACGTTATTTGTTCTGTGCTCTGAGTTCTACGTTCTTTGTTCTGTGCTCTGAGTTCTACGTTCTACGTTCTGTGCTCTGAGTTCAACGTTCTATGCTCTGTGTTCTGTGTTTTGAGTTCTACGTTCTATGATCTGTGTTCTGTGCTCTGAGTTCTACATTCTGTGTTCTGTGTTCTGTGCTCTGACTTCTACGTTCTATGTTCAACGTTCTATGTTTTACGTTCTACGCTCTGTAATCTGTGTTCTACTTTCTATGTTCTATGTACTGAGTTCTACATTTTACGTTCTGTGTTCTGTGTTCTGAGTTCTACATTCTACGTTCTGCGTTCTATGTTCTGTGTTCTGAGTTCTACATTGTAAGTTCTGTGCTCTGACTTCTACGTTCTAAGTTCTGTGTTCTGTGTTCTACTTTCTATGTTCTGTGTTCTGAGTTCGACATTCTACGTTCTGCGTTCTATGTTCTGAGATCTGTGTGCTGCGTTGTACATTCTGTGTTCTGTGTTCTCTGCTCTGAGTTCTACGTTCAATGTTCTGTGTTCTATGTTCTACTTTCTACGTTCTACATTCTATACTCTGAGTTCTACGTTCTACGCTCTGCATTCTATGTTCTGTGCTCTGAGTTCTACGTTCTATGTTCTGTGTTCTGTGCTCTGAGTTCTACATTCTGTGTTCTGTGTTCTGTGCTCTGAGTTCTACGTTCTATGTTCAACGTTCTATGTTTTACGTTCTACGCTCTGTAATCTGTGTTCTACTTTCTATGTTCTATGTACTGAGTTCTACATTTTACGTTCTGTGTTCTGTGCTCTGTGTTTTACGTTCTGTGTTCTGTTTTCTGTGCTCTGTGTTCTGTGTTCTACGTTCTGTGTTCTATGCTCTACGTTCTACGCTCTGTGATCTGTGTTCTACTTTCTATGTTCTACGTTCTATGCTCCGAGTTCTACATTCTACATTCTACGCTCTGTGTTCTGTGTTTTGAGTTCTACGTTCTATGCTCTGTGTTCTGTGCTCTGAGTTCTACGTTCTATGTTCTGTATTCTATGCTCTACATTCTATGCTCTGTGATCTGTGTTCTACTTTCTATGTTCTATGTTCTGAGTTCTACATTCTACGTTCTATGCTCTGAGTTCTGTGTTCTGAGTTCTACATTCTACATTCTACGTTCTGTGTTCTGTGTTCTTTTCTCTGAGCTCTACGTTCTGTGTTCTGTGTTCTGTGCTCTGAGTTCTACGTACAATGTCCTGTGTTCTATGTTTTACGTTCTACGTTCTACATTCTATACTCTGAGTTCTACGTTCTACGCTCTGTGTTCTGAGTTCTACATTCTACATTCTGCGTTCTATGTTCTGTGCTCTGAGTTCTGCGTTCTATGTTCTGTGTTCTGAGTTCTACGTTCTATACTCTGAGTTCTACGTTCTTCGCTCTGCATTCTATGTTCTGTGCTCTGAGTTCTACTTTCTGTGTTCTGTGTTCTGAGTTCTACGTTCTATACTCTGAGTTCTATGTTCTTCGCTCTGTGTTCTGTGTTCTGAGTTCTACTTTCTGTGCTCTAAGTTCTACATTCTATGTTCTGTACACTGAGTTCGAAGTTTTACGTTCTACGCTCTGTGCTCTGAGTTCGACGTTCGACACTCTGTGTTCTGTGCTCTGAGTTCTACGTTCTACTTTCTATGTTCTGTCCTCTGAGTTCTACATTCTATGTTCTGTGTTCTGTGTTCTGTGATCTCTGTTCTAAGTTCTATGTTCTACGTTATTTGATCTGTGCTCTGAGTTCTACGTTCTGCTTTCTGTGCTCTGAGTTCTACGTTCTATGTTCTGTGCTCTGAGTTCTACGTTCTACGTTCTACGCTCTGTGTTCTGTGTTTTGAGTTCTACGTTCTATGCTCTGTATTTTGAGTTCTGCGTTCTGCTTTCTGTGCTCTGAGTTCTACGTTCTTTGTTCTGTGCTCTGAGTTCTACGTTCTATGTTCTGTGCTCTGAGTTCTACGTTCTACGTTCTACGCTCTGTTCTGTGCTCTGAGTTCTACTTTCTGTGTTCTGTGTTCTGAATTTTACGTCTATACTCTGAGTTCTACGTTCAATGCTCTGTGTTCTGTGTTTTGAGTTCTACGTTCTACGATCTGTGTTCTGTGCTCTGAGTTCTACATTCTACGTTCTATGTTCTGTGTTCTGAGTTCTACATTGTAAGTTCTGTGCTCTGACTTCTACGTTCTAAGTTCTGTGTTCTGTGTTCTACTTTCTATGTTCTGTGTTCTGAGTTCTACGTTCTACGCTCTGCGTTCTATGTTCTGTGCTCTGAGTTCTACGTTCTATGTTCTGTGTTCTGTGCTCTGAGTTCTACGTTCTGGGTTCTGTGTTCTGAGTTCTATGTTCTGTACTCGGAGTTCTACGTTCTACGCTCTGTGTTCTGTGTTCTGAGTTCTACGTTCTATGCTCTGTGCTTTGTGCTCCGAGCTCTATGTTCTATGTTCTGTGCTCTGAGTTCTACGTTCTACGCTCTGTGTTCTGTGTTCTGTGCTCTGAACTCTACATTCTGTGTCTGTCTTCTGTTCTCTGAGTTCTGCATTCTGTGTTCAGTGTTCTGTGCTCTGTTCTACGTTCTGTGCTCTGAGATCTACATTCTACGTCCTATGCTCTGTGTTCTGTGCTCTGAGTTCTACTTTCTGTGTTCTGTGCTCTGAGTTCTACGTTCTGCGTTCTATGTTCTGAGATCTGTGTGCTGCGTTGTACATTCTGTGTTCTGTGTTCTCTGCTCTGAGTTCTACGTTCAGTGTTCTGTGTTCTATGTTCTACTTTCTACGTTCTACATTCTATACTCTGAGTTCTACATTCTACGCTCTGTGTTCTATGTTCTGTGCTCTGAGTTCTACGTTCTATGTTCTGTGTTCTGTGCTCTGAGTTCTACGTTCTGGGTTCTGTGTTCTGAGTTCTACGTTCTATACTCTGAGTTCTATGTTCTTCGCTCTGTGTTCTGTGTTCTGAGTTCTACGTTCTGTGCTCTGAGTTCCACATTCTATGTTCTGTACACTGAGTTCGAAGTTTTACGTTCTACGCTCTGTGCTCTGAGTTCGACGTTCGACACTCTGTGTTCTGTGCTCTGAGTTCTACGTTCTACTTTCTATGTTCTGTCCTCTGAGTTCTACATTCTATGTTCTGTGTTCTGTGTTCTGTGATCTCTGTTCTAAGTTCTATGTTCTACGTTATTTGATCTGTGCTCTGAGTTCTACGTTCTGCTTTCTGTGCTCTGAGTTCTACGTTCTATGTTCTGTGCTCTGAGTTCTACGTTCTACGTTCTACGCTCTGTGTTCTGTGTTTTGAGTTCTACGTTCTATGCTCTGTATTTTGAGTTCTGCGTTCTGCTTTCTGTGCTCTGAGTTCTACGTTCTTTGTTCTGTGCTCTGAGTTCTACGTTCTATGTTCTGTGCTCTGAGTTCTACGTTCTACGTTCTACGCTCTGTGTTCTGTGCTCTGAGTTCTACTTTCTGTGTTCTGTGTTCTGAATTTTACGTCTATACTCTGAGTTCTACGTTCAATGCTCTGTGTTCTGTGTTTTGAGTTCTACGTTCTACGATCTGTGTTCTGTGCTCTGAGTTCTACATTCTACGTTCTATGTTCTGTGTTCTGAGTTCTACATTGTAAGTTCTGTGCTCTGACTTCTACGTTCTAAGTTCTGTGTTCTGTGTTCTACTTTCTATGTTCTGTGTTCTGAGTTCTACGTTCTACGCTCTGCGTTCTATGTTCTGTGCTCTGAGTTCTACGTTCTATGTTCTGTGTTCTGTGCTCTGAGTTCTACATTCTGTGTTCTGTGTTCTGTGCTCTGAGTTCTACGTTCTATGTTCAACGTTCTATGTTTTACGTTCTACGCTCTGTAATCTGTGTTCTACTTTCTATGTTCTATGTACTGAGTTCTACATTTTACGTTCTGTGTTCTGTGCTCTGTGTTTTACGTTCTGTGTTCTGTTTTCTGTGCTCTGTGTTCTGTGTTCTACGTTCTGTGTTCTATGCTCTACGTTCTACGCTCTGTGATCTGTGTTCTACTTTCTATGTTCTACGTTCTATGCTCCGAGTTCTACATTCTACATTCTACGCTCTGTGTTCTGTGTTTTGAGTTCTACGTTCTATGCTCTGTGTTCTGTGCTCTGAGTTCTACGTTCTATGTTCTGTATTCTATGCTCTACATTCTATGCTCTGTGATCTGTGTTCTACTTTCTATGTTCTATGTTCTGAGTTCTACATTCTACGTTCTGTGTTCTGTGCTCTGAGTTCTACATTCTACGTTCTACGCTCTGTGTTCTGTGTTTTGAGTTCTGCGTTCTATGCTCTGTGTTCTGTGCTCTGAGTTCTACGTTCTATGTTCTACCTTCTACGCTCTGTGTTCTACTTTCTATGTCCTATGCTCTGAGTTCTACATTTTACGTTCTGTGTTCTTTGCTCTGAGTTCTACGTCCTGTGTTCTGTATTCTGAGTTCTATAGTCTACATTCTGTGCTCAGAGTTCTACATTCTACGTTCTATGCTCTGAGTTCTGTGTTCTGAGTTCTACATTCTACATTCTACGTTCTGTGTTCTGTGTTCTTTTCTCTGAGCTCTACGTTCTGTGTTCTGTGTTCTGTGCTCTGAGTTCTACGTACAATGTTCTGTGTTCTATGTTTTACGTTCTACGTTCTACATTCTATACTCTGAGTTCTACGTTCTACGCTCTGTGCTCTGAGTTCTGCGTTCTATGTTCTGTGTTCTGAGTTCTACGTTCTATACTCTGAGTTCTACGTTCTTCGCTCTGCGTTCTATGTTCTGTGCTCTGAGTTCTACTTTCTGTGTTCTGTGTTCTGAGTTCTACGTTCTATACTCTGAGTTCTATGTTCTTCGCTCTGTGTTCTGTGTTCTGAGTTCTACGTTCTGTGCTCTGAGTTCTACATTCTATGTTCTGTACACTGAGTTCGAAGTTTTACGTTCTACGCTCTGTGCTCTGAGTTCGACGTTCGACACTCTGTGTTCTGTGCTCTGAGTTCTACGTTCTACTTTCTATGTTCTGTCCTCTGAGTTCTACATTCTATGTTCTGTGTTCTGTGTTCTGTGATCTCTGTTCTAAGTTCTATGTTCTACGTTATTTGATCTGTGCTCTGAGTTCTACGTTCTGCTTTCTGTGCTCTGAGTTCTACGTTCTATGTTCTGTGCTCTGAGTTCTACGTTCTACGTTCTACGCTCTGTGTTCTGTGTTTTGAGTTCTACGTTCTATGCTCTGTATTTTGAGTTCTGCGTTCTGCTTTCTGTGCTCTGTGTTCTACGTTCTTTGTTCTGTGCTCTGAGTTCTACTTTCTATGTTCTGTGCTCTGAGTTCTACGTTCTACGTTCTACGCTCTGTGTTCTGTGCTCTGAGTTCTACTTTCTGTGTTCTGTGTTCTGAATTTTACGTCTATACTCTGAGTTCTACGTTCAATGCTCTGTGTTCTGTGTTTTGAGTTCTACGTTCTACGATCTGTGTTCTGTGCTCTGAGTTCTACATTCTACGTTCTATGTTCTGTGTTCTGAGTTCTACATTGTAAGTTCTGTGCTCTGACTTCTACGTTCTAAGTTCTGTGTTCTGTGTTCTACTTTCTATGTTCTGTGTTCTGAGTTCTACGTTCTACGCTCTGCGTTCTATGTTCTGTGCTCTGAGTTCTACGTTCTATGTTCTGTGTTCTGTGCTCTGAGTTCTACGTTCTGGGTTCTGTGTTCTGAGTTCTACGTTCTGTACTCGGAGTTCTACGTTCTACGCTCTGTGTTCTGTGTTCTGAGTTCTACGTTCTATGCTCTGTGCTTTGTGCTCCGAGCTCTATGTTCTATGTTCTGTGCTCTGAGTTCTACGTTCTACGCTCTGTGTTCTGTGTTCTGTGCTCTGAACTCTACATTCTGTGTCTGTCTTCTGTTCTCTGAGTTCTGCATTCTGTGTTCAGTGTTCTGTGCTCTGTTCTACGTTCTGTGCTCTGAGATCTACATTCTACGTTCTACGTTCTGTGTTCTGTGTTCTGTGCTCTGAGTTCTACGTTCTACGTTCTGTGCTCTGAGTTCTACGTTCTATGTTCTGTCTTCGTGTTCTATGTTCTACGTTCTGTGTTCTGTGTTCTGTGCTCTGAGTTCTACGTTCTGCGTTCTGTGTTCTAAGTTCTACGTTCTACATTCTGTGCTCTGAGATCTACGTTCTACGTTCTGTGCTCTGAGTTCTACGTTCTATGTTCTGTCTTCGTGTTCTGAGTTCTACGTTCTGTGCTCTGAGTTCTACATTCTATGTTCTGTACACTGAGTTCGAAGTTTTACGTTCTACGCTCTGTGCTCTGAGTTCGACGTTCGACACTCTGTGTTCTGTGCTCTGAGTTCTACGTTCTACTTTCTATGTTCTGTCCTCTGAGTTCTACATTCTATGTTCTGTGTTCTCTGTTCTGTGATCTCTGTTCTAAGTTCTATGTTCTACGTTATTTGATCTGTGCTCTGAGTTCTACGTTCTGCTTTCTGTGCTCTGAGTTCTACGTTCTATGTTCTGTGCTCTGAGTTCTACGTTCTACGTTCTACGCTCTGTGTTCTGTGTTTTGAGTTCTACGTTCTATGCTCTGTATTTTGAGATCTGCGTTCTGCTTTCTGTGCTCTGAGTTCTACGTTCTTTGTTCTGTGCTCTGAGTTCTACGTTCTATGTTCTGTGCTCTGAGTTCTACGTTCTACGTTCTACGCTCTGTGTTCTGTGCTCTGAGTTCTACTTTCTGTGTTCTGTGTTCTGAATTTTACGTCTATACTCTGAGTTCTACGTTCAATGCTCTGAGTTCTGTGTTTTGAGTTCTACGTTCTACGATCTGTGTTCTGTGCTCTGAGTTCTACATTCTACGTTCTATGTTCTGTGTTCTGAGTTCTACATTGTAAGTTCTGTGCTCTGACTTCTACGTTCTAAGTTCTGTGTTCTGTGTTCTACTTTCTATGTTCTGTGTTCTGAGTTCTACGTTCTACGCTCTGCGTTCTATGTTCTGTGCTCTGAGTTCTACGTTCTATGTTCTGTGTTCTGTGCTCTGAGTTCTACGTTCTGGGTTCTGTGTTCTGAGTTCTACGTTCTGTACTCGGAGTTCTACGTTCTACGCTCTGTGTTCTGTGTTCTGAGTTCTACGTTCTATGCTCTGTGCTTTGTGCTCCGAGCTCTATGTTCTATGTTCTGTGCTCTGAGTTCTACGTTCTACGCTCTGTGTTCTGTGTTCTGTGCTCTGAACTCTACATTCTGTGTCTGTCTTCTGTTCTCTGAGTTCTGCATTCTGTGTTCAGTGTTCTGTGCTCTGTTCTACGTTCTGTGCTCTGAGATCTACATTCTACGTTCTACGTTCTGTGTTCTGTGTTCTGTGCTCTGAGTTCTACGTTCTACGTTCTGTGCTCTGAGTTCTACGTTCTATGTTCTGTCTTCGTGTTCTATGTTCTACGTTCTGTGTTCTGTGTTCTGTGCTCTGAGTTCTACGTTCTGCGTTCTGTGTTCTAAGTTCTACGTTCTACATTCTGTGCTCTGAGATCTACGTTCTACGTTCTGTGCTCTGAGTTCTACGTTCTATGTTCTGTCTTCGTGTGCTACGTTCTGCGTTCTGTGTTCTGAGTTCTACGTTCTACATTCTGTGCTCTGAGATCTACGTTCTACGTTCTGTGCTCTGAGTTCTACGTTCTATGTTCTGTCTTCGTGTTCTACGTTCTACGTTCTGTGTTCTGTGTTCTGTGCTCTGAGTTCTACGTTCTACATTCTGTGTTCTGTGTTCTGAGTTCTACATTCTACGTTCTGTGTTCTATGTTCTGAGATCTGTGTGCTGCGTTGTACATTCTGTGTTCTGTGTCCTCTGCTCTGAGTTCTACGTTCAATGTTCTGTGTTCTATGTTCTACTTTCTACATTCTACATTCTATACTCTGAGTTCTACGTTCTACATTCTGTGTTCTGTGTTCTGAGTTCTACATTGTACGTTCTGTGTTCTATGTTCTGAGATCTGTGTGCTGCGTTGTACATTCTGTGTTCTATGTTCTGTGCTCTGAGTTCTACATTCTATGTTCTGTGTTCTGTGTTCTGAGTTCTGCGTTGTACGTTCTGTGTTCTGTGCTCTGAGTTCTACGTTCTATGTTCTGTATTCTATGTTCTACGTGCTACGCTCCGTGTTCTGTATTCTACTTTCTATGTTCTATGTTCTGAGTTCTACATTCTACGTTCTGTGTTCTGTGTTCTGAGTTCTACATTCTACGTTCTGCATTCTATGTTCTGTGTTCTGAGTTCTACATTGTACGTTCTGTGCTCTGACTTCTACGTTCTAAGTTCTGTGTTCTGTGTTCTACTTTCTATGTTCTGTGTTCTGAGTTCTACATTCTACGTTCTGCGTTCTATGTTCTGAGATCTGTGTGCTGCGTTGTACATTCTGTGTTCTGTGTTCTCTGCTCTGAGTTCTACGTTCAATGTTCTGTGTTCTATGTTCTACTTTCTACGTTCTACATTCTATACTCTGAGTTCTACGTTCTACGCTGTGCGTTCTATGTTCTGTGCTCTGAGTTCTACATTCTACGTTCTGTGTTCTGTGTTCTGAGTTCTGCGTTGTACGTTCTGTGTTCTGTGCTCTGAGTTCTACATTCTATGTTCTGTGTTCTGTGTTCTGAGTTCTGCGTTGTACGTTCTGTGTTCTGTGCTCTGAGTTCTACATTCTATGTTCTGTGTTCTATGTTCTATGTGCTACGCTCTGTGTTCTGTGTTCTACTTTCTATGTTCTATGTTCTGAGTTCTACATTCTACGTTCTGTGTTCTGTGTTCTGAGTTCTACATTCTACGTTCTGCATTCTATGCTCTGTGTTCTGAGTTCTACATTGTACGTTCTGTGCTCTGACTTCTACGTTCTAAGTTCTGTGTTCTGAGTTCTACATTCTACGTTCTGCGTTCTATGTTCTGAGATCTGTGTGCTGCGTTGTACATTCTGTGTTCTGTGTTCTCTGCTCTGAGTTCTACGTTCAATGTTCTGTGTTCTATGTTCTACTTTCTACATTCTACATTCTATACTCTGAGTTCTACGTTCTACATTCTGTGTTCTGTGTTCTGAGTTCTACATTCTACATTCTGTGTTCTATGTTCTGAGATCTGTGTGCTGCGTTGTACATTCTGTGTTCTATGTTCTGTGCTCTGAGTTCTACATTCTATGTTCTGTGTTCTGTGTTCTGAGTTCTGCGTTGTACGTTCTGTGTTCTGTGCTCTGAGTTCTACGTTCCATGTTCTGTGTTCTATGTTCTACGTGCTACGCTCCGTGTTCTGTATTCTACTTTCTATGTTCTATGTTCTGAGTTCTACATTCTACGTTCTGTGTTCTGTGTTCTGAGTTCTACATTCTACGTTCTGCGTTCTATGTTCTGTGTTCTGAGTTCTACATTGTACGTTCTGTGCTCTGACTTCTACGTTCTAAGTTCTGTGTTCTGTGTTCTACTTTCTATGTTCTGTGTTCTGAGTTCTACATTCTACGTTCTGCGTTCTATGTTCTGAGATCTGTGTGCTGCGTTGTACATTCTGTGTTCTGTGTTCTCTGCTCTGAGTTCTACGTTCAATGTTCTGTGTTCTATGTTCTACTTTCTACGTTCTACATTCTATACTCTGAGTTCTACGTTCTACGCTGTGCGTTCTATGTTCTGTGCTCTGAGTTCTACATTCTACGTTCTGTGTTCTGTGTTCTGAGTTCTGCGTTGTACGTTCTGTGTTCTGTGCTCTGAGTTCTACATTCTACGTTCTGCGTTCTATGTTCTGAGATCTGTGTGCTGCGTTGTACATTTTGTGTTCTGTGTTCTCTGCTCTGAGTTCTACGTTCAATGTTCTGTGTTCTATGTTCTACTTTCTACGTTCTACATTCTATACTCTGAGTTCTACGGTCTACGCTGTGCGTTCTATGTTCTGTGCTCTGAGTTCTACATTCTACGTTCTGTGTTCTGTGTTCTGAGTTCTGCGTTGTACGTTCTGTGTTCTGTGCTCTGAGTTCTACATTCTATGCTCTGTGTTCTATGTTCTATGTGCTACGCTCTGTGTTCTGTGTTCTACTTTCTATGTTCTATGTTCTGAGTTCTACATTCTACGTTCTGTGTTCTGTGTTCTGAGTTCTACATTCTACGTTCTGCATTCTATGTTCTGTGTTCTGAGTTCTACATTGTAAGTTCTGTGCTCTGACTTCTACGTTCTAAGTTCTGTGTTCTGTGTTCTACTTTCTATGTTCTGTGTTCTGAGTTCTACGTTCTACGCTCTGCGTTCTATGTTCTGTGCTCTGAGTTCTACGTTCTATGTTCTGTGTTCTGTGCTCTGAGTTCTACGTTCTGGGTTCTGTGTTCTGAGTTCTACGTTCTGTACTCGGAGTTCTACGTTCTACGCTCTGTGTTCTGTGTTCTGAGTTCTACGTTCTATGCTCTGTGCTTTGTGCTCCGAGCTCTATGTTCTATGTTCTGTGCTCTGAGTTCTACGTTCTACGCTCTGTGTTCTGTGTTCTGTGCTCTGAACTCTACATTCTGTGTCTGTCTTCTGTTCTCTGAGTTCTGCATTCTGTGTTCAGTGTTCTGTGCTCTGTTCTACGTTCTGTGCTCTGAGATCTACATTCTACGTTCTACGTTCTGTGTTCTGTGTTCTGTGCTCTGAGTTCTACGTTCTACGTTCTGTGCTCTGAGTTCTACGTTCTATGTTCTGTCTTCGTGTTCTATGTTCTACGTTCTGTGTTCTGTGTTCTGTGCTCTGAGTTCTACGTTCTGCGTTCTGTGTTCTAAGTTCTATGTTCTACATTCTGTGCTCTGAGATCTACGTTCTACGTTCTGTGCTCTGAGTTCTACGTTCTATGTTCTGTCTTCGTGTTCTACGTTCTGCGTTCTGTGTTCTGAGTTCTACGTTCTACATTCTGTGCTCTGAGATCTACGTTCTACGTTCTGTGCTCTGAGTTCTACGTTCTATGTTCTGTCTTCGTGTTCTACGTTCTACGTTCTGTGTTCTGTGTTCTGTGCTCTGAGTTCTACGTTCTACATTCTGTGTTCTGTGTTCTGAGTTCTACATTCTACGTTCTGTGTTCTATGTTCTGAGATCTGTGTGCTGCGTTGTACATTCTGTGTTCTGTGTCCTCTGCTCTGAGTTCTACGTTCAATGTTCTGTGTTCTATGTTCTACTTTCTACATTCTACATTCTATACTCTGAGTTCTACGTTCTACATTCTGTGTTCTGTGTTCTGAGTTCTACATTGTACGTTCTGTGTTCTATGTTCTGAGATCTGTGTGCTGCGTTGTACATTCTGTGTTCTATGTTCTGTGCTCTGAGTTCTACATTCTATGTTCTGTGTTCTGTGTTCTGAGTTCTGCGTTGTACGTTCTGTGTTCTGTGCTCTGAGTTCTACGTTCTATGTTCTGTATTCTATGTTCTACGTGCTACGCTCCGTGTTCTGTATTCTACTTTCTATGTTCTATGTTCTGAGTTCTACATTCTACGTTCTGTGTTCTGTGTTCTGAGTTCTACATTCTACGTTCTGCATTCTATGTTCTGTGTTCTGAGTTCTACATTGTACGTTCTGTGCTCTGACTTCTACGTTCTAAGTTCTGTGTTCTGTGTTCTACTTTCTATGTTCTGTGTTCTGAGTTCTACATTCTACGTTCTGCGTTCTATGTTCTGAGATCTGTGTGCTGCGTTGTACATTCTGTGTTCTGTGTTCTCTGCTCTGAGTTCTACGTTCAATGTTCTGTGTTCTATGTTCTACTTTCTACGTTCTACATTCTATACTCTGAGTTCTACGTTCTACGCTGTGCGTTCTATGTTCTGTGCTCTGAGTTCTACATTCTACGTTCTGTGTTCTGTGTTCTGAGTTCTGCGTTGTACGTTCTGTGTTCTGTGCTCTGAGTTCTACATTCTATGTTCTGTGTTCTGTGTTCTGAGTTCTGCGTTGTACGTTCTGTGTTCTGTGCTCTGAGTTCTACATTCTATGTTCTGTGTTCTATGTTCTATGTGCTACGCTCTGTGTTCTGTGTTCTACTTTCTATGTTCTATGTTCTGAGTTCTACATTCTACGTTCTGTGTTCTGTGTTCTGAGTTCTACATTCTACGTTCTGCATTCTATGCTCTGTGTTCTGAGTTCTACATTGTACGTTCTGTGCTCTGACTTCTACGTTCTAAGTTCTGTGTTCTGAGTTCTACATTCTACGTTCTGCGTTCTATGTTCTGAGATCTGTGTGCTGCGTTGTACATTCTGTGTTCTGTGTTCTCTGCTCTGAGTTCTACGTTCAATGTTCTGTGTTCTATGTTCTACTTTCTACATTCTACATTCTATACTCTGAGTTCTACGTTCTACATTCTGTGTTCTGTGTTCTGAGTTCTACATTCTACATTCTGTGTTCTATGTTCTGAGATCTGTGTGCTGCGTTGTACATTCTGTGTTCTATGTTCTGTGCTCTGAGTTCTACATTCTATGTTCTGTGTTCTGTGTTCTGAGTTCTGCGTTGTACGTTCTGTGTTCTGTGCTCTGAGTTCTACGTTCCATGTTCTGTGTTCTATGTTCTACGTGCTACGCTCCGTGTTCTGTATTCTACTTTCTATGTTCTATGTTCTGAGTTCTACATTCTACGTTCTGTGTTCTGTGTTCTGAGTTCTACATTCTACGTTCTGCGTTCTATGTTCTGTGTTCTGAGTTCTACATTGTACGTTCTGTGCTCTGACTTCTACGTTCTAAGTTCTGTGTTCTGTGTTCTACTTTCTATGTTCTGTGTTCTGAGTTCTACATTCTACGTTCTGCGTTCTATGTTCTGAGATCTGTGTGCTGCGTTGTACATTCTGTGTTCTGTGTTCTCTGCTCTGAGTTCTACGTTCAATGTTCTGTGTTCTATGTTCTACTTTCTACGTTCTACATTCTATACTCTGAGTTCTACGTTCTACGCTGTGCGTTCTATGTTCTGTGCTCTGAGTTCTACATTCTACGTTCTGTGTTCTGTGTTCTGAGTTCTGCGTTGTACGTTCTGTGTTCTGTGCTCTGAGTTCTACATTCTACGTTCTGCGTTCTATGTTCTGAGATCTGTGTGCTGCGTTGTACATTTTGTGTTCTGTGTTCTCTGCTCTGAGTTCTACGTTCAATGTTCTGTGTTCTATGTTCTACTTTCTACGTTCTACATTCTATACTCTGAGTTCTACGGTCTACGCTGTGCGTTCTATGTTCTGTGCTCTGAGTTCTACATTCTACGTTCTGTGTTCTGTGTTCTGAGTTCTGCGTTGTACGTTCTGTGTTCTGTGCTCTGAGTTCTACATTCTATGCTCTGTGTTCTATGTTCTATGTGCTACGCTCTGTGTTCTGTGTTCTACTTTCTATGTTCTATGTTCTGAGTTCTACATTCTACGTTCTGTGTTCTGTGTTCTGAGTTCTACATTCTACGTTCTGCATTCTATGCTCTGTGTTCTGAGTTCTACATTGTACGTTCTGTGCTCTGACTTCTACGTTCTAAGTTCTGTGTTCTGAGTTCTACATTCTACGTTCTGCGTTCTATGTTCTGAGATCTGTGTGCTGCGTTGTACATTTTGTGTTCTGTGTTCTCTGCTCTGAGTTCTACGTTCAATGTTCTGTGTTCTATGTTCTACTTTCTACGTTCTACATTCTATACTCTGAGTTCTACGTTCTACGCTCTGCGTTCTATGTTCTGTGCTCTGAGTTCTACGTTCTATGTTCTGTGTTCTGTGCTCTGAGTTCTACGTTCTGGGTTCTGTGTTCTGAGTTCTACGTTTTCTGAGTTCTACGTTCTGTACTCTGAGTTCTACGTTCTACGCTCTGTGTTCTGTGTTCTGAGTTCTACGTTCTATGCTCTGTGTTCTGTGCTCTGAGTTCTACATTCTATGTTCTGTGTTCTATGCTCTACATTCTACGCTCTGTGATCTGTGTTCTACTTTCTATGTTCTATGTTCTGAGTTCTACATTCTACGTTCTGTGTTCTGTGCTCTGAGTTCTACATTCTACGTTCTACGCTCTGTGTTCTGTGTTTTGAGTTCTACGTTCTATGCTCTGTGTTCTGTGCTCTGAGTTCTACGTTCTATGTTCTACCTTCTACGCTCAGTGTTCTACTTTCTATGTTCTATGCTCTGAGTTCTACATTTTACGTTCTGTGTTCTTTGCTCTGAGTTCTACGTCCTGTGTTCTGTGTTCTGAGTTCTATAGTCTACATTCTGTGCTCTGAGTTCTACATTCTACGTTCTATGCTCTGAGTTCTGTGTTCTGAGTTCTACATTCTACGTTCTACGTTCTGTGTTCTGTGTTCTTTTCTCTGAGCTCTACGTTCTGTGTTCTGTGTTCTGTGCTCTGAGTTCTACGTACAATGTTCTGTGTTCTATGTTTTACGTTCTACGTTCTACATTCTATACTCTGAGTTCTACGTTCTACGCTCTGTGTTCTGAGTTCTACATTCTACATTCTGCGTTCTATGTTCTGTGCTCTGAGTTCTGCGTTCTATGTTCTGTGTTCTGAGTTCTACATTCTATACTCTGAGTTCTACGTTCTTCGCTCTGCGTTCTATGTTCTGTGCTCTGAGTTCTACTTTCTGTGTTCTGTGTTCTGAGTTCTACGTTCTATACTCTGAGTTCTATGTTCTTCGCTCTGTGTTCTGTGTTCTGAGTTCTACGTTCTGTGCTCTGAGTTCTACATTCTATGTTCTGTACACTGAGTTCGAAGTTTTACGTTCTACGCTCTGTGCTCTGAGTTCGACGTTCGACACTCTGTGTTCTGTGCTCTGAGTTCTACGTTCTACTTTCTATGTTCTGTCCTCTGAGTTCTACATTCTATGTTCTGTGTTCTGTGTTCTGTGATCTCTGTTCTAAGTTCTATGTTCTACGTTATTTGATCTGTGCTCTGAGTTCTACGTTCTGCTTTCTGTGCTCTGAGTTCTACGTTCTTTGTTCTGTGCTCTGAGTTCTACGTTCTGTGTTCTGTGCTCTGAGTTCTACGTTCTACGTTCTACGCTCTGTGATCTGTGTTTTGAGTTCTACGTTCTGTGCTCTGAGTTCTACATTCTATGTTCTGTACACTGAGTTCGAAGTTTTACGTTCTATGCTCTGTGCTCTGAGTTCGACGTTCGACACTCTGTGTTCTGTGCTCTGAGTTCTACGTTCTACTTTCTATGTTCTGTCCTCTGAGTTCTACATTCTATGTTCTGTGTTCTGTGTTCTGTGATCTCTGTTCTAAGTTCTATGTTCTACGTTATTTGATCTGTGCTCTGAGTTCTACGTTCTGCTTTCTGTGCTCTGAGTTCTACATTCTATGTTCTGTGCTCTGAGTTCTACGTTCTACGTTCTACGCTCTGTGTTCTGTGTTTTGAGTTCTACGTTCTATGCTCTGTATTTTGAGTTCTGCGTTCTGCTTTCTGTGCTCTGAGTTCTACGTTCTTTGTTCTGTGCTCTGAGTTCTACGTTCTATGTTCTGTGCTCTGAGTTCTACGTTCTACGTTCTACGCTCTGTGTTCTGTGCTCTGAGTTCTACTTTCTGTGTTCTGTGTTCTGAATTTTACGTCTATACTCTGAGTTCTACGTTCAATGCTCTGTGTTCTGTGTTTTGAGTTCTACGTTCTACGATCTGTGTTCTGTGCTCTGAGTTCTACATTCTACGTTCTATGTTCTGTGTTCTGAGTTCTACATTGTAAGTTCTGTGCTCTGACTTCTACGTTCTAAGTTCTGTGTTCTGTGTTCTACTTTCTATGTTCTGTGTTCTGAGTTCTACGTTCTACGCTCTGCGTTCTATGTTCTGTGCTCTGAGTTCTACGTTCTATGTTCTGTGTTCTGTGCTCTGAGTTCTACGTTCTGGGTTCTGTGTTCTGAGTTCTACGTTCTGTACTCGGAGTTCTACGTTCTACGCTCTGTGTTCTGTGTTCTGAGTTCTACGTTCTATGCTCTGTGCTTTGTGCTCCGAGCTCTATGTTCTATGTTCTGTGCTCTGAGTTCTACGTTCTACGCTCTGTGTTCTGTGTTCTGTGCTCTGAACTCTACATTCTGTGTCTGTCTTCTGTTCTCTGAGTTCTGCATTCTGTGTTCAGTGTTCTGTGCTCTGTTCTACGTTCTGTGCTCTGAGATCTACATTCTACGTCCTATGCTCTGTGTTCTGTGCTCTGAGTTCTACTTTCTGTGTTCTGTGCTCTGAGTTCTACGTTCTGCGTTCTATGTTCTGAGATCTGTGTGCTGCGTTGTACATTCTGTGTTCTGTGTTCTCTGCTCTGAGTTCTACGTTCAGTGTTCTGTGTTCTATGTTCTACTTTCTACGTTCTACATTCTATACTCTGAGTTCTACATTCTACGCTCTGTGTTCTATGTTCTGTGCTCTGAGTTCTACGTTCTATGTTCTGTGTTCTGTGCTCTGAGTTCTACGTTCTGGGTTCTGTGTTCTGAGTTCTACGTTCTATACTCTGAGTTCTATGTTCTTCGCTCTGTGTTCTGTGTTCTGAGTTCTACGTTCTGTGCTCTGAGTTCCACATTCTATGTTCTGTACACTGAGTTCGAAGTTTTACGTTCTACGCTCTGTGCTCTGAGTTCGACGTTCGACACTCTGTGTTCTGTGCTCTGAGTTCTACGTTCTACTTTCTATGTTCTGTCCTCTGAGTTCTACATTCTATGTTCTGTGTTCTGTGTTCTGTGATCTCTGTTCTAAGTTCTATGTTCTACGTTATTTGATCTGTGCTCTGAGTTCTACGTTCTGCTTTCTGTGCTCTGAGTTCTACGTTCTATGTTCTGTGCTCTGAGTTCTACGTTCTACGTTCTACGCTCTGTGTTCTGTGTTTTGAGTTCTACGTTCTATGCTCTGTATTTTGAGTTCTGCGTTCTGCTTTCTGTGCTCTGAGTTCTACGTTCTTTGTTCTGTGCTCTGAGTTCTACGTTCTATGTTCTGTGCTCTGAGTTCTACGTTCTACGTTCTACGCTCTGTGTTCTGTGCTCTGAGTTCTACTTTCTGTGTTCTGTGTTCTGAATTTTACGTCTATACTCTGAGTTCTACGTTCAATGCTCTGTGTTCTGTGTTTTGAGTTCTACGTTCTACGATCTGTGTTCTGTGCTCTGAGTTCTACATTCTACGTTCTATGTTCTGTGTTCTGAGTTCTACATTGTAAGTTCTGTGCTCTGACTTCTACGTTCTAAGTTCTGTGTTCTGTGTTCTACTTTCTATGTTCTGTGTTCTGAGTTCTACGTTCTACGCTCTGCGTTCTATGTTCTGTGCTCTGAGTTCTACGTTCTATGTTCTGTGTTCTGTGCTCTGAGTTCTACATTCTGTGTTCTGTGTTCTGTGCTCTGAGTTCTACGTTCTATGTTCAACGTTCTATGTTTTACGTTCTACGCTCTGTAATCTGTGTTCTACTTTCTATGTTCTATGTACTGAGTTCTACATTTTACGTTCTGTGTTCTGTGCTCTGTGTTTTACGTTCTGTGTTCTGTTTTCTGTGCTCTGTGTTCTGTGTTCTACGTTCTGTGTTCTATGCTCTACGTTCTACGCTCTGTGATCTGTGTTCTACTTTCTATGTTCTACGTTCTATGCTCCGAGTTCTACATTCTACATTCTACGCTCTGTGTTCTGTGTTTTGAGTTCTACGTTCTATGCTTTGTGTTCTGTGCTCTGAGTTCTACGTTCTATGTTCTGTATTCTATGCTCTACATTCTATGCTCTGTGATCTGTGTTCTACTTTCTATGTTCTATGTTCTGAGTTCTACATTCTACGTTCTGTGTTCTGTGCTCTGAGTTCTACATTCTACGTTCTACGCTCTGTGTTCTGTGTTTTGAGTTCTACGTTCTATGCTCTGTGTTCTGTGCTCTGAGTTCTACGTTCTATGTTCTACCTTCTACGCTCTGTGTTCTACTTTCTATGTCCTATGCTCTGAGTTCTACATTTTACGTTCTGTGTTCTTTGCTCTGAGTTCTACGTCCTGTGTTCTGTATTCTGAGTTCTATAGTCTACATTCTGTGCTCTGAGTTCTACATTCTACGTTCTATGCTCTGAGTTCTGTGTTCTGAGTTCTACATTCTACATTCTACGTTCTGTGTTCTGTGTTCTTTTCTCTGAGCTTTACGTT
Organism: Hypanus sabinus; assembly: GCF_030144855.1. NCBI lineage: Eukaryota > Metazoa > Chordata > Chondrichthyes > Myliobatiformes > Dasyatidae > Hypanus > Hypanus sabinus. The sequence goes on along the minus strand of NC_082725.1, from coordinate 3,122,689 downwards.
CTGTGTTCTGTGTTCTGTGCTCTGAGTTCTACGTACAATGTTCTGTGTTCTATGTTTTACGTTCTACGTTCTACATTCTATACTCTGAGTTCTACGTTCTACGCTCTGTGTTCTGAGTTCTACATTCTACATTCTGCGTTCTATGTTCTGTGCTCTGAGTTCTGCGTTCTATGTTCTGTGTTCTGAGTTCTACGTTCTATACTCTGAGTTCTACGTTCTTCGCTCTGCGTTCTATGTTCTGTGCTCTGAGTTCTACTTTCTGTGTTCTGTGTTCTGAGTTCTACGTTCTATACTCTGAGTTCTATGTTCTTCGCTCTGTGTTCTGTGTTCTGAGTTCTACGTTCTGTGCTCTGAGTTCTACATTCTATGTTCTGTACACTGAGTTCGAAGTTTTACGTTCTACGCTCTGTGCTCTGAGTTCGACGTTCGACACTCTGTGTTCTGTGCTCTGAGTTCTACGTTCTACTTTCTATGTTCTGTCCTCTGAGTTCTACATTCTATGTTCTGTGTTCTGTGTTCTGTGATCTCTGTTCTAAGTTCTATGTTCTACGTTATTTGATCTGTGCTCTGAGTTCTACGTTCTGCTTTCTGTGCTCTGAGTTCTACGTTCTATGTTCTGTGCTCTGAGTTCTACGTTCTACGTTCTACGCTCTGTGTTCTGTGTTTTGAGTTCTACGTTCTATGCTCTGTATTTTGAGATCTGCGTTCTGCTTTCTGTGCTCTGAGTTCTACGTTCTTTGTTCTGTGCTCTGAGTTCTACGTTCTATGTTCTGTGCTCTGAGTTCTACGTTCTACGTTCTACGCTCTGTGTTCTGTGCTCTGAGTTCTACTTTCTGTGTTCTGTGTTCTGAATTTTACGTCTATACTCTGAGTTCTACGTTCAATGCTCTGAGTTCTGTGTTTTGAGTTCTACGTTCTACGATCTGTGTTCTGTGCTCTGAGTTCTACATTCTACGTTCTATGTTCTGTGTTCTGAGTTCTACATTGTAAGTTCTGTGCTCTGACTTCTACGTTCTAAGTTCTGTGTTCTGTGTTCTACTTTCTATGTTCTGTGTTCTGAGTTCTACGTTCTACGCTCTGCGTTCTATGTTCTGTGCTCTGAGTTCTACGTTCTATGTTCTGTGTTCTGTGCTCTGAGTTCTATGTTCTGCGTTCTGTGTTCTGAGTTCTACGTTCTACATTCTGTGCTCTGAGATCTACGTTCTACGTTCTGTGCTCTGAGTTCTACGTTCTATGTTCTGTCTTCGTCTTCTACGTTCTACGTTCTGTGTTCTGTGTTCTGTGCTCTGAGTTCTACGTTCTACATTCTGTGTTCTGTGTTCTGAGTTCTACATTCTACGTTCTGTGTTCTATGTTCTGAGATCTGTGTGCTGCGTTGTACATTCTGTGTTCTGTGTCCTCTGCTCTGAGTTCTACGTTCAATGTTCTGTGTTCTATGTTCTACTTTCTACATTCTACATTCTATACTCTGAGTTCTACGGTCTACGCTGTGCGTTCTATGTTCTGTGCTCTGAGTTCTACATTCTACGTTCTGTGTTCTGTGTTCTGAGTTCTGCGTTGTACGTTCTGTGTTCTGTGCTCTGAGTTCTACATTCTATGCTCTGTGTTCTATGTTCTATGTGCTACGCTCTGTGTTCTGTGTTCTACTTTCTATGTTCTATGTTCTGAGTTCTACATTCTACGTTCTGTGTTCTGTGTTCTGAGTTCTACATTCTACGTTCTGCATTCTATGTTCTGTGTTCTGAGTTCTACATTGTAAGTTCTGTGCTCTGACTTCTACGTTCTAAGTTCTGTGTTCTGTGTTCTACTTTCTATGTTCTGTGTTCTGAGTTCTACGTTCTACGCTCTGCGTTCTATGTTCTGTGCTCTGAGTTCTACGTTCTATGTTCTGTGTTCTGTGCTCTGAGTTCTACGTTCTGGGTTCTGTGTTCTGAGTTCTACGTTCTGTACTCGGAGTTCTACGTTCTACGCTCTGTGTTCTGTGTTCTGAGTTCTACGTTCTATGCTCTGTGCTTTGTGCTCCGAGCTCTATGTTCTATGTTCTGTGCTCTGAGTTCTACGTTCTACGCTCTGTGTTCTGTGTTCTGTGCTCTGAACTCTACATTCTGTGTCTGTCTTCTGTTCTCTGAGTTCTGCATTCTGTGTTCAGTGTTCTGTGCTCTGTTCTACGTTCTGTGCTCTGAGATCTACATTCTACGTTCTACGTTCTGTGTTCTGTGTTCTGTGCTCTGAGTTCTACGTTCTACGTTCTGTGCTCTGAGTTCTACGTTCTATGTTCTGTCTTCGTGTTCTATGTTCTACGTTCTGTGTTCTGTGTTCTGTGCTCTGAGTTCTACGTTCTGCGTTCTGTGTTCTAAGTTCTACGTTCTACATTCTGTGCTCTGAGATCTACGTTCTACGTTCTGTGCTCTGAGTTCTACGTTCTATGTTCTGTCTTCGTGTTCTACGTTCTACGTTCTGTGTTCTGTGTTCTGTGCTCTGAGTTCTACGTTCTGCGTTCTGTGTTCTGAGTTCTACGTTCTACATTCTGTGCTCTGAGATCTACGTTCTACGTTCTGTGCTCTGAGTTCTACGTTCTATGTTCTGTCTTCGTGTTCTACGTTCTACGTTCTGTGTTCTGTGTTCTGTGCTCTGAGTTCTACGTTCTACATTCTGTGTTCTGTGTTCTGAGTTCTACATTCTACGTTCTGTGTTCTATGTTCTGAGATCTGTGTGCTGCGTTGTACATTCTGTGTTCTGTGTCCTCTGCTCTGAGTTCTACGTTCAATGTTCTGTGTTCTATGTTCTACTTTCTACATTCTACATTCTATACTCTGAGTTCTACGTTCTACATTCTGTGTTCTGTGTTCTGAGTTCTACATTGTACGTTCTGTGTTCTATGTTCTGAGATCTGTGTGCTGCGTTGTACATTCTGTGTTCTATGTTCTGTGCTCTGAGTTCTACATTCTATGTTCTGTGTTCTGTGTTCTGAGTTCTGCGTTGTACGTTCTGTGTTCTGTGCTCTGAGTTCTACGTTCTATGTTCTGTATTCTATGTTCTACGTGCTACGCTCCGTGTTCTGTATTCTACTTTCTATGTTCTATGTTCTGAGTTCTACATTCTACGTTCTGTGTTCTGTGTTCTGAGTTCTACATTCTACGTTCTGCGTTCTATGTTCTGTGTTCTGAGTTCTACATTGTACGTTCTGTGCTCTGACTTCTACGTTCTTTGTTCTGTGCTCTGAGTTCTACGTTCTATGTTCTGTGCTCTGAGTTCTACGTTCTACGTTCTACGCTCTGTGTTCTGTGTTTTGAGTTCTACGTTCTGTGCTCTGAGTTCTACATTCTATGTTCTGTACACTGAGTTCGAAGTTTTACGTTCTATGCTCTGTGCTCTGAGTTCGACGTTCGACACTCTGTGTTCTGTGCTCTGAGTTCTACGTTCTACTTTCTATGTTCTGTCCTCTGAGTTCTACTTTCTACGTTCTGTGTTCTGTGTTCTGTGTTCTGAGTTCTGCGTTGTACGTTCTGTGTTCTGTGCTCTGAGTTCTACATTCTATGTTCTGTGTTCTATGTTCTATGTGCTACGCTCTGTGTTCTGTGTTCTACTTTCTATGTTCTATGTTCTGAGTTCTACATTCTACGTTCTGTGTTCTGTGTTCTGAGTTCTACATTCTACGTTCTGCATTCTATGCTCTGTGTTCTGAGTTCTACATTGTACGTTCTGTGCTCTGACTTCTACGTTCTATGTTCTGTGCTCTGAGTTCTACGTTCTACATTCTACGCTCTGTGTTCTGTGCTCTGAGTTCTAATTTCTGTGTTCTGTGTTCTGAATTTTACGTCTATACTCTGAGTTCTACGTTCAATGCTCTGTGTTCTGTGTTTTGAGTTCTACGTTCTACGATCTGTGTTCTGTGCTCTGAGTTCTACATTCTACGTTCTACGTTCTGTGTTCTGTGTTCTGTGCTCTGAGTTCTACGTTCTACGTTCTGTGCTCTGAGTTCTACGTTCTATGTTCTGTCTTCGTGTTCTATGTTCTACGTTCTGTGTTCTGTGTTCTGTGCTCTGAGTTCTACGTTCTGCGTTCTGTGTTCTAAGTTCTACGTTCTACATTCTGTGCTCTGAGATCTACGTTCTACGTTCTGTGCTCTGAGTTCTACGTTCTATGTTCTGTCTTCGTGTTCTACGTTCTACGTTCTGTGTTCTGTGTTCTGTGCTCTGAGTTCTACGTTCTGCGTTCTGTGTTCTGAGTTCTACGTTCTACATTCTGTGCTCTGAGATCTACGTTCTACGTTCTGTGCTCTGAGTTCTACGTTCTATGTTCTGTCTTCGTGTTCTACGTTCTACGTTCTGTGTTCTGTGTTCTGTGCTCTGAGTTCTACGTTCTACATTCTGTGTTCTGTGTTCTGAGTTCTACATTCTACGTTCTGTGTTCTATGTTCTGAGATCTGTGTGCTGCGTTGTACATTCTGTGTTCTGTGTCCTCTGCTCTGAGTTCTACGTTCAATGTTCTGTGTTCTATGTTCTACTTTCTACATTCTACATTCTATACTCTGAGTTCTACGTTCTACATTCTGTGTTCTGTGTTCTGAGTTCTACATTGTACGTTCTGTGTTCTATGTTCTGAGATCTGTGTGCTGCGTTGTACATTCTGTGTTCTATGTTCTGTGCTCTGAGTTCTACATTCTATGTTCTGTGTTCTGTGTTCTGAGTTCTGCGTTGTACGTTCTGTGTTCTGTGCTCTGAGTTCTACGTTCTATGTTCTGTATTCTATGTTCTACGTGCTACGCTCCGTGTTCTGTATTCTACTTTCTATGTTCTATGTTCTGAGTTCTACATTCTACGTTCTGTGTTCTGTGTTCTGAGTTCTACATTCTACGTTCTGCGTTCTATGTTCTGTGTTCTGAGTTCTACATTGTACGTTCTGTGCTCTGACTTCTACGTTCTTTGTTCTGTGCTCTGAGTTCTACGTTCTATGTTCTGTGCTCTGAGTTCTACGTTCTACGTTCTACGCTCTGTGTTCTGTGTTTTGAGTTCTACGTTCTGTGCTCTGAGTTCTACATTCTATGTTCTGTACACTGAGTTCGAAGTTTTACGTTCTATGCTCTGTGCTCTGAGTTCGACGTTCGACACTCTGTGTTCTGTGCTCTGAGTTCTACGTTCTACTTTCTATGTTCTGTCCTCTGAGTTCTACTTTCTACGTTCTGTGTTCTGTGTTCTGTGTTCTGAGTTCTGCGTTGTACGTTCTGTGTTCTGTGCTCTGAGTTCTACATTCTATGTTCTGTGTTCTATGTTCTATGTGCTACGCTCTGTGTTCTGTGTTCTACTTTCTATGTTCTATGTTCTGAGTTCTACATTCTACGTTCTGTGTTCTGTGTTCTGAGTTCTACATTCTACGTTCTGCATTCTATGCTCTGTGTTCTGAGTTCTACATTGTACGTTCTGTGCTCTGACTTCTACGTTCTATGTTCTGTGCTCTGAGTTCTACGTTCTACATTCTACGCTCTGTGTTCTGTGCTCTGAGTTCTAATTTCTGTGTTCTGTGTTCTGAATTTTACGTCTATACTCTGAGTTCTACGTTCAATGCTCTGTGTTCTGTGTTTTGAGTTCTACGTTCTACGATCTGTGTTCTGTGCTCTGAGTTCTACATTCTACGTTCTATGTTCTGTGTTCTGAGTTCTACATTGTAAGTTCTGTGCTCTGACTTCTACGTTCTAAGTTCTGTGTTCTGTGTTCTACTTTCTATGTTCTGTGTTCTGAGTTCTACGTTCTACGCTCTGCGTTCTATGTTCTGTGCTCTGAGTTCTACGTTCTATGTTCTGTGTTCTGTGCTCTGAGTTCTACGTTCTGGGTTCTGTGTTCTGAGTTCTACGTTCTGTACTCGGAGTTCTACGTTCTACGCTCTGTGTTCTGTGTTCTGAGTTCTACGTTCTATGCTCTGTGCTTTGTGCTCCGAGCTCTATGTTCTATGTTCTGTGCTCTGAGTTCTACGTTCTACGCTCTGTGTTCTGTGTTCTGTGCTCTGAACTCTACATTCTGTGTCTGTCTTCTGTTCTCTGAGTTCTGCATTCTGTGTTCAGTGTTCTGTGCTCTGTTCTACGTTCTGTGCTCTGAGATCTACATTCTACGTCCTATGCTCTGTGTTCTGTGCTCTGAGTTCTACTTTCTGTGTTCTGTGCTCTGAGTTCTACGTTCTGCGTTCTATGTTCTGAGATCTGTGTGCTGCGTTGTACATTCTGTGTTCTGTGTTCTCTGCTCTGAGTTCTACGTTCAGTGTTCTGTGTTCTATGTTCTACTTTCTACGTTCTACATTCTATACTCTGAGTTCTACATTCTACGCTCTGTGTTCTATGTTCTGTGCTCTGAGTTCTACGTTCTATGTTCTGTGTTCTGTGCTCTGAGTTCTACGTTCTGGGTTCTGTGTTCTGAGTTCTACGTTCTATACTCTGAGTTCTATGTTCTTCGCTCTGTGTTCTGTGTTCTGAGTTCTACGTTCTGTGCTCTGAGTTCCACATTCCATGTTCTGTACACTGAGTTCGAAGTTTTACGTTCTACGCTCTGTGCTCTGAGTTCGACGTTCGACACTCTGTGTTCTGTGCTCTGAGTTCTACGTTCTACTTTCTATGTTCTGTCCTCTGAGTTCTACATTCTATGTTCTGTGTTCTGTGTTCTGTGATCTCTGTTCTAAGTTCTATGTTCTACGTTATTTGATCTGTGCTCTGAGTTCTACGTTCTGCTTTCTGTGCTCTGAGTTCTACGTTCTATGTTCTGTGCTCTGAGTTCTACGTTCTACGTTCTACGCTCTGTGTTCTGTGTTTTGAGTTCTACGTTCTATGCTCTGTATTTTGAGTTCTGCGTTCTGCTTTCTGTGCTCTGAGTTCTACGTTCTTTGTTCTGTGCTCTGAGTTCTACGTTCTATGTTCTGTGCTCTGAGTTCTACGTTCTACGTTCTACGCTCTGTGTTCTGTGCTCTGAGTTCTACTTTCTGTGTTCTGTGTTCTGAATTTTACGTCTATACTCTGAGTTCTACGTTCAATGCTCTGTGTTCTGTGTTTTGAGTTCTACGTTCTACGATCTGTGTTCTGTGCTCTGAGTTCTACATTCTACGTTCTATGTTCTGTGTTCTGAGTTCTACATTGTAAGTTCTGTGCTCTGACTTCTACGTTCTAAGTTCTGTGTTCTGTGTTCTACTTTCTATGTTCTGTGTTCTGAGTTCTACGTTCTACGCTCTGCGTTCTATGTTCTGTGCTCTGAGTTCTACGTTCTATGTTCTGTGTTCTGTGCTCTGAGTTCTACATTCTGTGTTCTGTGTTCTGTGCTCTGAGTTCTACGTTCTATGTTCAACGTTCTATGTTTTACGTTCTACGCTCTGTAATCTGTGTTCTACTTTCTGTGTTCTATGTACTGAGTTCTACATTTTACGTTCTGTGTTCTGTGCTCTGTGTTTTACGTTCTGTGTTCTGTTTTCTGTGCTCTGTGTTCTGTGTTCTACGTTCTGTGTTCTATGCTCTACGTTCTACGCTCTGTGATCTGTGTTCTACTTTCTATGTTCTACGTTCTATGCTCCGAGTTCTACATTCTACATTCTACGCTCTGTGTTCTGTGTTTTGAGTTCTACGTTCTATGCTCTGTGTTCTGTGCTCTGAGTTCTACGTTCTATGTTCTGTATTCTATGCTCTACATTCTATGCTCTGTGATCTGTGTTCTACTTTCTATGTTCTATGTTCTGAGTTCTACATTCTACGTTCTGTGTTCTGTGCTCTGAGTTCTACATTCTACGTTCTACGCTCTGTGTTCTGTGTTTTGAGTTCTACGTTCTATGCTCTGTGTTCTGTGCTCTGAGTTCTACGTTCTATGTTCTACCTTCTACGCTCTGTGTTCTACTTTCTATGTCCTATGCTCTGAGTTCTACATTTTACGTTCTGTGTTCTTTGCTCTGAGTTCTACGTCCTGTGTTCTGTATTCTGAGTTCTATAGTCTACATTCTGTGCTCTGAGTTCTACATTCTACGTTCTATGCTCTGAGTTCTGTGTTCTGAGTTCTACATTCTACATTCTACGTTCTGTGTTCTGTGTTCTTTTCTCTGAGCTCTACGTTCTGTGTTCTGTGTTCTGTGCTCTGAGTTCTACGTACAATGTTCTGTGTTCTATGTTTTACGTTCTACGTTCTACATTCTATACTCTGAGTTCTACGTTCTACGCTCTGTGTTCTGAGTTCTACATTCTACATTCTGCGTTCTATGTTCTGTGCTCTGAGTTCTGCGTTCTATGTTCTGTGTTCTGAGTTCTACGTTCTATACTCTGAGTTCTACGTTCTTCGCTCTGCGTTCTATGTTCTGTGCTCTGAGTTCTACTTTCTGTGTTCTGTGTTCTGAGTTCTACGTTCTATACTCTGAGTTCTATGTTCTTCGCTCTGTGTTCTGTGTTCTGAGTTCTACGTTCTGTGCTCTGAGTTCTACATTCTATGTTCTGTACACTGAGTTCGAAGTTTTACGTTCTACGCTCTGTGCTCTGAGTTCGACGTTCGACACTCTGTGTTCTGTGCTCTGAGTTCTACGTTCTACTTTCTATGTTCTGTCCTCTGAGTTCTACATTCTATGTTCTGTGTTCTGTGTTCTGTGATCTCTGTTCTAAGTTCTATGTTCTACGTTATTTGATCTGTGCTCTGAGTTCTACGTTCTGCTTTCTGTGCTCTGAGTTCTACGTTCTATGTTCTGTGCTCTGAGTTCTACGTTCTACGTTCTACGCTCTGTGTTCTGTGTTTTGAGTTCTACGTTCTATGCTCTGTATTTTGAGATCTGCGTTCTGCTTTCTGTGCTCTGAGTTCTACGTTCTTTGTTCTGTGCTCTGAGTTCTACGTTCTATGTTCTGTGCTCTGAGTTCTACGTTCTACGTTCTACGCTCTGTGTTCTGTGCTCTGAGTTCTACTTTCTGTGTTCTGTGTTCTGAATTTTACGTCTATACTCTGAGTTCTACGTTCAATGCTCTGAGTTCTGTGTTTTGAGTTCTACGTTCTACGATCTGTGTTCTGTGCTCTGAGTTCTACATTCTACGTTCTATGTTCTGTGTTCTGAGTTCTACATTGTAAGTTCTGTGCTCTGACTTCTACGTTCTAAGTTCTGTGTTCTGTGTTCTACTTTCTATGTTCTGTGTTCTGAGTTCTACGTTCTACGCTCTGCGTTCTATGTTCTGAGATCTGTGTGCTGCGTTGTACATTTTGTGTTCTGTGTTCTCTGCTCTGAGTTCTACGTTCAATGTTCTGTGTTCTATGTTCTACTTTCTACGTTCTACATTCTATACTCTGAGTTCTACGGTCTACGCTGTGCGTTCTATGTTCTGTGCTCTGAGTTCTACATTCTGCGTTCTGTGTTCTGTGTTCTGAGTTCTGCGTTGTACGTTCTGTGTTCTGTGCTCTGAGTTCTACATTCTATGCTCTGTGTTCTATGTTCTATGTGCTACGCTCTGTGTTCTGTGTTCTACTTTCTATGTTCTATGTTCTGAGTTCTACATTCTACGTTCTGTGTTCTGTGTTCTGAGTTCTACTTTCTACGTTCTGCATTCTATGTTCTGTGTTCTGAGTTCTACATTGTAAGTTCTGTGCTCTGACTTCTACGTTCTAAGTTCTGTGTTCTGTGTTCTACTTTCTATGTTCTGTGTTCTGAGTTCTACGTTCTACGCTCTGCGTTCTATGTTCTGTGCTCTGAGTTCTACGTTCTATGTTCTGTGTTCTGTGCTCTGAGTTCTACGTTCTGGGTTCTGTGTTCTGAGTTCTACGTTCTGTACTCGGAGTTCTACGTTCTACGCTCTGTGTTCTGTGTTCTGAGTTCTACGTTCTATGCTCTGTGCTTTGTGCTCCGAGCTCTATGTTCTATGTTCTGTGCTCTGAGTTCTACGTTCTACGCTCTGTGTTCTGTGTTCTGTGCTCTGAACTCTACATTCTGTGTCTGTCTTCTGTTCTCTGAGTTCTGCATTCTGTGTTCAGTGTTCTGTGCTCTGTTCTACGTTCTGTGCTCTGAGATCTACATTCTACGTTCTACGTTCTGTGTTCTGTGTTCTGTGCTCTGAGTTCTACGTTCTACGTTCTGTGCTCTGAGTTCTACGTTCTATGTTCTGTCTTCGTGTTCTATGTTCTACGTTCTGTGTTCTGTGTTCTGTGCTCTGAGTTCTACGTTCTGCGTTCTGTGTTCTAAGTTCTACGTTCTACATTCTGTGCTCTGAGATCTACGTTCTACGTTCTGTGCTCTGAGTTCTACGTTCTATGTTCTGTCTTCGTGTTCTACGTTCTGCGTTCTGTGTTCTGAGTTCTACGTTCTACATTCTGTGCTCTGAGATCTACGTTCTACGTTCTGTGCTCTGAGTTCTACGTTCTATGTTCTGTCTTCGTGTTCTACGTTCTACGTTCTGTGTTCTGTGTTCTGTGCTCTGAGTTCTACGTTCTACATTCTGTGTTCTGTGTTCTGAGTTCTACATTCTACGTTCTGTGTTCTATGTTCTGAGATCTGTGTGCTGCGTTGTACATTCTGTGTTCTGTGTCCTCTGCTCTGAGTTCTACGTTCAATGTTCTGTGTTCTATGTTCTACTTTCTACATTCTACATTCTATACTCTGAGTTCTACGTTCTACATTCTGTGTTCTGTGTTCTGAGTTCTACATTGTACGTTCTGTGTTCTATGTTCTGAGATCTGTGTGCTGCGTTGTACATTCTGTGTTCTATGTTCTGTGCTCTGAGTTCTACATTCTATGTTCTGTGTTCTGTGTTCTGAGTTCTGCGTTGTACGTTCTGTGTTCTGTGCTCTGAGTTCTACGTTCTATGTTCTGTATTCTATGTTCTACGTGCTACGCTCCGTGTTCTGTATTCTACTTTCTATGTTCTATGTTCTGAGTTCTACATTCTACGTTCTGTGTTCTGTGTTCTGAGTTCTACATTCTACGTTCTGCATTCTATGTTCTGTGTTCTGAGTTCTACATTGTACGTTCTGTGCTCTGACTTCTACGTTCTAAGTTCTGTGTTCTGTGTTCTACTTTCTATGTTCTGTGTTCTGAGTTCTACATTCTACGTTCTGCGTTCTATGTTCTGAGATCTGTGTGCTGCGTTGTACATTCTGTGTTCTGTGTTCTCTGCTCTGAGTTCTACGTTCAATGTTCTGTGTTCTATGTTCTACTTTCTACGTTCTACATTCTATACTCTGAGTTCTACGTTCTACGCTGTGCGTTCTATGTTCTGTGCTCTGAGTTCTACATTCTACGTTCTGTGTTCTGTGTTCTGAGTTCTGCGTTGTACGTTCTGTGTTCTGTGCTCTGAGTTCTACATTCTATGTTCTGTGTTCTGTGTTCTGAGTTCTGCGTTGTACGTTCTGTGTTCTGTGCTCTGAGTTCTACATTCTATGTTCTGTGTTCTATGTTCTATGTGCTACGCTCTGTGTTCTGTGTTCTACTTTCTATGTTCTATGTTCTGAGTTCTACATTCTACGTTCTGTGTTCTGTGTTCTGAGTTCTACATTCTACGTTCTGCATTCTATGCTCTGTGTTCTGAGTTCTACATTGTACGTTCTGTGCTCTGACTTCTACGTTCTAAGTTCTGTGTTCTGAGTTCTACATTCTACGTTCTGCGTTCTATGTTCTGAGATCTGTGTGCTGCGTTGTACATTCTGTGTTCTGTGTTCTCTGCTCTGAGTTCTACGTTCAATGTTCTGTGTTCTATGTTCTACTTTCTACATTCTACATTCTATACTCTGAGTTCTACGTTCTACATTCTGTGTTCTGTGTTCTGAGTTCTACATTCTACATTCTGTGTTCTATGTTCTGAGATCTGTGTGCTGCGTTGTACATTCTGTGTTCTATGTTCTGTGCTCTGAGTTCTACATTCTATGTTCTGTGTTCTGTGTTCTGAGTTCTGCGTTGTACGTTCTGTGTTCTGTGCTCTGAGTTCTACGTTCCATGTTCTGTGTTCTATGTTCTACGTGCTACGCTCCGTGTTCTGTATTCTACTTTCTATGTTCTATGTTCTGAGTTCTACATTCTACGTTCTGTGTTCTGTGTTCTGAGTTCTACATTCTACGTTCTGCGTTCTATGTTCTGTGTTCTGAGTTCTACATTGTACGTTCTGTGCTCTGACTTCTACGTTCTAAGTTCTGTGTTCTGTGTTCTACTTTCTATGTTCTGTGTTCTGAGTTCTACATTCTACGTTCTGCGTTCTATGTTCTGAGATCTGTGTGCTGCGTTGTACATTCTGTGTTCTGTGTTCTCTGCTCTGAGTTCTACGTTCAATGTTCTGTGTTCTATGTTCTACTTTCTACGTTCTACATTCTATACTCTGAGTTCTACGTTCTACGCTGTGCGTTCTATGTTCTGTGCTCTGAGTTCTACATTCTACGTTCTGTGTTCTGTGTTCTGAGTTCTGCGTTGTACGTTCTGTGTTCTGTGCTCTGAGTTCTACATTCTACGTTCTGCGTTCTATGTTCTGAGATCTGTGTGCTGCGTTGTACATTTTGTGTTCTGTGTTCTCTGCTCTGAGTTCTACGTTCAATGTTCTGTGTTCTATGTTCTACTTTCTACGTTCTACATTCTATACTCTGAGTTCTACGGTCTACGCTGTGCGTTCTATGTTCTGTGCTCTGAGTTCTACATTCTACGTTCTGTGTTCTGTGTTCTGAGTTCTGCGTTGTACGTTCTGTGTTCTGTGCTCTGAGTTCTACATTCTATGCTCTGTGTTCTATGTTCTATGTGCTACGCTCTGTGTTCTGTGTTCTACTTTCTATGTTCTATGTTCTGAGTTCTACATTCTACGTTCTGTGTTCTGTGTTCTGAGTTCTACATTCTACGTTCTGCATTCTATGCTCTGTGTTCTGAGTTCTACATTGTACGTTCTGTGCTCTGACTTCTACGTTCTAAGTTCTGTGTTCTGAGTTCTACATTCTACGTTCTGCGTTCTATGTTCTGAGATCTGTGTGCTGCGTTGTACATTTTGTGTTCTGTGTTCTCTGCTCTGAGTTCTACGTTCAATGTTCTGTGTTCTATGTTCTACTTTCTACGTTCTACATTCTATACTCTGAGTTCTACGTTCTACGCTCTGCGTTCTATGTTCTGTGCTCTGAGTTCTACGTTCTATGTTCTGTGTTCTGTGCTCTGAGTTCTACGTTCTGGGTTCTGTGTTCTGAGTTCTACGTTTTCTGAGTTCTACGTTCTGTACTCTGAGTTCTACGTTCTACGCTCTGTGTTCTGTGTTCTGAGTTCTACGTTCTATGCTCTGTGTTCTGTGCTCTGAGTTCTACATTCTATGTTCTGTGTTCTATGCTCTACATTCTACGCTCTGTGATCTGTGTTCTACTTTCTATGTTCTATGTTCTGAGTTCTACATTCTACGTTCTGTGTTCTGTGCTCTGAGTTCTACATTCTACGTTCTACGCTCTGTGTTCTGTGTTTTGAGTTCTACGTTCTATGCTCTGTGTTCTGTGCTCTGAGTTCTACGTTCTATGTTCTACCTTCTACGCTCAGTGTTCTACTTTCTATGTTCTATGCTCTGAGTTCTACATTTTACGTTCTGTGTTCTTTGCTCTGAGTTCTACGTCCTGTGTTCTGTGTTCTGAGTTCTATAGTCTACATTCTGTGCTCTGAGTTCTACATTCTACGTTCTATGCTCTGAGTTCTGTGTTCTGAGTTCTACATTCTACATTCTACGTTCTGTGTTCTGTGTTCTTTTCTCTGAGCTCTACGTTCTGTGTTCTGTGTTCTGTGCTCTGAGTTCTACGTACAATGTTCTGTGTTCTATGTTTTACGTTCTACGTTCTACATTCTATACTCTGAGTTCTACGTTCTACGCTCTGTGCTCTGAGTTCTACGTTCTTTGTTCTGTGCTCTGAGTTCTACGTTCTATGTTCTGTGCTCTGAGTTCTACGTTCTACGTTCTACGCTCTGTGATCTGTGTTTTGAGTTCTACGTTCTGTGCTCTGAGTTCTACATTCTATGTTCTGTACACTGAGTTCGAAGTTTTACGTTCTATGCTCTGTGCTCTGAGTTCGACATTCGACACTCTGTGTTCTGTGCTCTGAGTTCTACGTTCTACTTTCTATGTTCTGTCCTCTGAGTTCTACATTCTATGTTCTGTGTTCTGTGTTCTGTGATCTCTGTTCTAAGTTCTATGTTCTACGTTATTTGATCTGTGCTCTGAGTTCTACGTTCTGCTTTCTGTGCTCTGAGTTCTACATTCTATGTTCTGTGCTCTGAGTTCTACGTTCTACGTTCTACGCTCTGTGTTCTGTGTTTTGAGTTCTACGTTCTATGCTCTGTATTTTGAGTTCTGCGTTCTGCTTTCTGTGCTCTGAGTTCTACGTTCTTTGTTCTGTGCTCTGAGTTCTACGTTCTATGTTCTGTGCTCTGAGTTCTACGTTCTACATTCTACGCTCTGTGTTCTGTGCTCTGAGTTCTACTTTCTGTGTTCTGTGTTCTGAATTTTACGTCTATACTCTGAGTTCTACGTTCAATGCTCTGTGTTCTGTGTTTTGAGTTCTACGTTCTACGATCTGTGTTCTGTGCTCTGAGTTCTACATTCTACGTTCTATGTTCTGTGTTCTGAGTTCTACATTGTAAGTTCTGTGCTCTGACTTCTACGTTCTAAGTTCTGTGTTCTGTGTTCTACTTTCTATGTTCTGTGTTCTGAGTTCTACGTTCTACGCTCTGCGTTCTATGTTCTGTGCTCTGAGTTCTACGTTCTATGTTCTGTGTTCTGTGCTCTGAGTTCTACGTTCTGGGTTCTGTGTTCTGAGTTCTACGTTCTGTACTCGGAGTTCTACGTTCTACGCTCTGTGTTCTGTGTTCTGAGTTCTACGTTCTATGCTCTGTGCTTTGTGCTCCGAGCTCTATGTTCTATGTTCTGTGCTCTGAGTTCTACGTTCTACGCTCTGTGTTCTGTGTTCTGTGCTCTGAACTCTACATTCTGTGTCTGTCTTCTGTTCTCTGAGTTCTGCATTCTGTGTTCAGTGTTCTGTGCTCTGTTCTACGTTCTGTGCTCTGAGATCTACATTCTACGTCCTATGCTCTGTGTTCTGTGCTCTGAGTTCTACTTTCTGTGTTCTGTGCTCTGAGTTCTACGTTCTGCGTTCTATGTTCTGAGATCTGTGTGCTGCGTTGTACATTCTGTGTTCTGTGTTCTCTGCTCTGAGTTCTACGTTCAGTGTTCTGTGTTCTATGTTCTACTTTCTACGTTCTACATTCTATACTCTGAGTTCTACATTCTACGCTCTGTGTTCTATGTTCTGTGCTCTGAGTTCTACGTTCTATGTTCTGTGTTCTGTGCTCTGAGTTCTACGTTCTGGGTTCTGTGTTCTGAGTTCTACGTTCTATACTCTGAGTTCTATGTTCTTCGCTCTGTGTTCTGTGTTCTGAGTTCTACGTTCTGTGCTCTGAGTTCCACATTCTATGTTCTGTACACTGAGTTCGAAGTTTTACGTTCTACGCTCTGTGCTCTGAGTTCGACGTTCGACACTCTGTGTTCTGTGCTCTGAGTTCTACGTTCTACTTTCTATGTTCTGTCCTCTGAGTTCTACATTCTATGTTCTGTGTTCTGTGTTCTGTGATCTCTGTTCTAAGTTCTATGTTCTACGTTATTTGATCTGTGCTCTGAGTTCTACGTTCTGCTTTCTGTGCTCTGAGTTCTACGTTCTATGTTCTGTGCTCTGAGTTCTACGTTCTACGTTCTACGCTCTGTGTTCTGTGTTTTGAGTTCTACGTTCTATGCTTTGTATTTTGAGTTCTGCGTTCTGCTTTCTGTGCTCTGAGTTCTACGTTCTTTGTTCTGTGCTCTGAGTTCTACGTTCTATGTTCTGTGCTCTGAGTTCTACGTTCTACGTTCTACGCTCTGTGTTCTGTGCTCTGAGTTCTACTTTCTGTGTTCTGTGTTCTGAATTTTACGTCTATACTCTGAGTTCTACGTTCAATGCTCTGTGTTCTGTGTTTTGAGTTCTACGTTCTACGATCTGTGTTCTGTGCTCTGAGTTCTACATTCTACGTTCTATGTTCTGTGTTCTGAGTTCTACATTGTAAGTTCTGTGCTCTGACTTCTACGTTCTAAGTTCTGTGTTCTGTGTTCTACTTTCTATGTTCTGTGTTCTGAGTTCTACGTTCTACGCTCTGCGTTCTATGTTCTGTGCTCTGAGTTCTACGTTCTATGTTCTGTGTTCTGTGCTCTGAGTTCTACATTCTGTGTTCTGTGTTCTGTGCTCTGAGTTCTACGTTCTATGTTCAACGTTCTATGTTTTACGTTCTACGCTCTGTAATCTGTGTTCTACTTTCTATGTTCTATGTACTGAGTTCTACATTTTACGTTCTGTGTTCTGTGCTCTGTGTTTTACGTTCTGTGTTCTGTTTTCTGTGCTCTGTGTTCTGTGTTCTACGTTCTGTGTTCTATGCTCTACGTTCTACGCTCTGTGATCTGTGTTCTACTTTCTATGTTCTACGTTCTATGCTCCGAGTTCTACATTCTACATTCTACGCTCTGTGTTCTGTGTTTTGAGTTCTACGTTCTATGCTCTGTGTTCTGTGCTCTGAGTTCTACGTTCTATGTTCTGTATTCTATGCTCTACATTCTATGCTCTGTGATCTGTGTTCTACTTTCTATGTTCTATGTTCTGAGTTCTACATTCTACGTTCTGTGTTCTGTGCTCTGAGTTCTACATTCTACGTTCTACGCTCTGTGTTCTGTGTTTTGAGTTCTACGTTCTATGCTCTGTGTTCTGTGCTCTGAGTTCTACGTTCTATGTTCTACCTTCTACGCTCTGTGTTCTACTTTCTATGTCCTATGCTCTGAGTTCTACATTTTACGTTCTGTGTTCTTTGCTCTGAGTTCTACGTCCTGTGTTCTGTATTCTGAGTTCTATAGTCTACATTCTGTGCTCTGAGTTCTACATTCTACGTTCTATGCTCTGAGTTCTGTGTTCTGAGTTCTACATTCTACATTCTACGTTCTGTGTTCTGTGTTCTTTTCTCTGAGCTCTACGTTCTGTGTTCTGTGTTCTGTGCTCTGAGTTCTACGTACAATGTTCTGTGTTCTATGTTTTACGTTCTACGTTCTACATTCTATACTCTGAGTTCTACGTTCTACGCTCTGTGTTCTGAGTTCTACATTCTACATTCTGCGTTCTATGTTCTGTGCTCTGAGTTCTGCGTTCTATGTTCTGTGTTCTGAGTTCTACGTTCTATACTCTGAGTTCTACGTTCTTCGCTCTGCGTTCTATGTTCTGTGCTCTGAGTTCTACTTTCTGTGTTCTGTGTTCTGAATTCTACGTTCTATACTCTGAGTTCTATGTTCTTCGCTCTGTGTTCTGTGTTCTGAGTTCTACGTTCTATACTCTGAGTTCTATGTTCTTCGCTCTGTGTTCTGTGTTCTGAGTTCTACGTTCTGTGCTCTGAGTTCTACATTCTATGTTCTGTACACTGAGTTCGAAGTTTTACGTTCTACGCTCTGTGCTCTGAGTTCGACGTTCGACACTCTGTGTTCTGTGCTCTGAGTTCTACGTTCTACTTTCTATGTTCTGTCCTCTGAGTTCTACATTCTATGTTCTGTGTTCTGTGTTCTGTGATCTCTGTTCTAAGTTCTATGTTCTACGTTATTTGATCTGTGCTCTGAGTTCTACGTTCTGCTTTCTGTGCTCTGAGTTCTACGTTCTATGTTCTGTGCTCTGAGTTCTACGTTCTACGTTCTACGCTCTGTGTTCTGTGTTTTGAGTTCTACGTTCTATGCTCTGTATTTTGAGATCTGCGTTCTGCTTTCTGTGCTCTGAGTTCTACGTTCTTTGTTCTGTGCTCTGAGTTCTACGTTCTATGTTCTGTGCTCTGAGTTCTACGTTCTACGTTCTACGCTCTGTGTTCTGTGCTCTGAGTTCTACTTTCTGTGTTCTGTGTTCTGAATTTTACGTCTATACTCTGAGTTCTACGTTCAATGCTCTGAGTTCTGTGTTTTGAGTTCTACGTTCTACGATCTGTGTTCTGTGCTCTGAGTTCTACATTCTACGTTCTATGTTCTGTGTTCTGAGTTCTACATTGTAAGTTCTGTGCTCTGACTTCTACGTTCTAAGTTCTGTGTTCTGTGTTCTACTTTCTATGTTCTGTGTTCTGAGTTCTACGTTCTACGCTCTGCGTTCTATGTTCTGTGCTCTGAGTTCTACGTTCTATGTTCTGTGTTCTGTGCTCTGAGTTCTACGTTCTGGGTTCTGTGTTCTGAGTTCTACGTTCTGTACTCGGAGTTCTACGTTCTACGCTCTGTGTTCTGTGTTCTGAGTTCTACGTTCTATGCTCTGTGCTTTGTGCTCCGAGCTCTATGTTCTATGTTCTGTGCTCTGAGTTCTACGTTCTACGCTCTGTGTTCTGTGTTCTGTGCTCTGAACTCTACATTCTGTGTCTGTCTTCTGTTCTCTGAGTTCTGCATTCTGTGTTCAGTGTTCTGTGCTCTGTTCTACGTTCTGTGCTCTGAGATCTACATTCTACGTTCTACGTTCTGTGTTCTGTGTTCTGTGCTCTGAGTTCTACGTTCTACGTTCTGTGCTCTGAGTTCTACGTTCTATGTTCTGTCTTCGTGTTCTATGTTCTACGTTCTGTGTTCTGTGTTCTGTGCTCTGAGTTCTACGTTCTGCGTTCTGTGTTCTAAGTTCTACGTTCTACATTCTGTGCTCTGAGATCTACGTTCTACGTTCTGTGCTCTGAGTTCTACGTTCTATGTTCTGTCTTCGTGTTCTACGTTCTACGTTCTGTGTTCTGTGTTCTGTGCTCTGAGTTCTACGTTCTGCGTTCTGTGTTCTGAGTTCTACGTTCTACATTCTGTGCTCTGAGATCTACGTTCTACGTTCTGTGCTCTGAGTTCTACGTTCTATGTTCTGTCTTCGTGTTCTACGTTCTACGTTCTGTGTTCTGTGTTCTGTGCTCTGAGTTCTACGTTCTACATTCTGTGTTCTGTGTTCTGAGTTCTACATTCTACGTTCTGTTTTCTATGTTCTGAGATCTGTGTGCTGCGTTGTACATTCTGTGTTCTGTGTCCTCTGCTCTGAGTTCTACGTTCAATGTTCTGTGTTCTATGTTCTACTTTCTACATTCTACATTCTATACTCTGAGTTCTACGTTCTACATTCTGTGTTCTGTGTTCTGAGTTCTACATTGTACGTTCTGTGTTCTATGTTCTGAGATCTGTGTGCTGCGTTGTACATTCTGTGTTCTATGTTCTGTGCTCTGAGTTCTACATTCTATGTTCTGTGTTCTGTGTTCTGAGTTCTGCGTTGTACGTTCTGTGTTCTGTGCTCTGAGTTCTACGTTCTATGTTCTGTATTCTATGTTCTACGTGCTACGCTCCGTGTTCTGTATTCTACTTTCTATGTTCTATGTTCTGAGTTCTACATTCTACGTTCTGTGTTCTGTGTTCTGAGTTCTACATTCTACGTTCTGCGTTCTATGTTCTGTGTTCTGAGTTCTACATTGTACGTTCTGTGCTCTGACTTCTACGTTCTTTGTTCTGTGCTCTGAGTTCTACGTTCTATGTTCTGTGCTCTGAGTTCTACGTTCTACGTTCTACGCTCTGTGTTCTGTGTTTTGAGTTCTACGTTCTGTGCTCTGAGTTCTACATTCTATGTTCTGTACACTGAGTTCGAAGTTTTACGTTCTATGCTCTGTGCTCTGAGTTCGACGTTCGACACTCTGTGTTCTGTGCTCTGAGTTCTACGTTCTACTTTCTATGTTCTGTCCTCTGAGTTCTACTTTCTACGTTCTGTGTTCTGTGTTCTGTGTTCTGAGTTCTGCGTTGTACGTTCTGTGTTCTGTGCTCTGAGTTCTACATTCTATGTTCTGTGTTCTATGTTCTATGTGCTACGCTCTGTGTTCTGTGTTCTACTTTCTATGTTCTATGTTCTGAGTTCTACATTCTACGTTCTGTGTTCTGTGTTCTGAGTTCTACATTCTACGTTCTGCATTCTATGCTCTGTGTTCTGAGTTCTACATTGTACGTTCTGTGCTCTGACTTCTACGTTCTATGTTCTGTGCTCTGAGTTCTACGTTCTACATTCTACGCTCTGTGTTCTGTGCTCTGAGTTCTAATTTCTGTGTTCTGTGTTCTGAATTTTACGTCTATACTCTGAGTTCTACGTTCAATGCTCTGTGTTCTGTGTTTTGAGTTCTACGTTCTACGATCTGTGTTCTGTGCTCTGAGTTCTACATTCTACGTTCTATGTTCTGTGTTCTGAGTTCTACATTGTAAGTTCTGTGCTCTGACTTCTACGTTCTAAGTTCTGTGTTCTGTGTTCTACTTTCTATGTTCTGTGTTCTGAGTTCTACGTTCTACGCTCTGCGTTCTATGTTCTGTGCTCTGAGTTCTACGTTCTATGTTCTGTGTTCTGTGCTCTGAGTTCTACGTTCTGGGTTCTGTGTTCTGAGTTCTACGTTCTGTACTCGGAGTTCTACGTTCTACGCTCTGTGTTCTGTGTTCTGAGTTCTACGTTCTATGCTCTGTGCTTTGTGCTCCGAGCTCTATGTTCTATGTTCTGTGCTCTGAGTTCTACGTTCTACGCTCTGTGTTCTGTGTTCTGTGCTCTGAACTCTACATTCTGTGTCTGTCTTCTGTTCTCTGAGTTCTGCATTCTGTGTTCAGTGTTCTGTGCTCTGTTCTACGTTCTGTGCTCTGAGATCTACATTCTACGTCCTATGCTCTGTGTTCTGTGCTCTGAGTTCTACTTTCTGTGTTCTGTGCTCTGAGTTCTACGTTCTGCGTTCTATGTTCTGAGATCTGTGTGCTGCGTTGTACATTCTGTGTTCTGTGTTCTCTGCTCTGAGTTCTACGTTCAGTGTTCTGTGTTCTATGTTCTACTTTCTACGTTCTACATTCTATACTCTGAGTTCTACATTCTACGCTCTGTGTTCTATGTTCTGTGCTCTGAGTTCTACGTTCTATGTTCTGTGTTCTGTGCTCTGAGTTCTACGTTCTGGGTTCTGTGTTCTGAGTTCTACGTTCTATACTCTGAGTTCTATGTTCTTCGCTCTGTGTTCTGTGTTCTGAGTTCTACGTTCTGTGCTCTGAGTTCCACATTCTATGTTCTGTACACTGAGTTCGAAGTTTTACGTTCTACGCTCTGTGCTCTGAGTTCGACGTTCGACACTCTGTGTTCTGTGCTCTGAGTTCTACGTTCTACTTTCTATGTTCTGTCCTCTGAGTTCTACATTCTATGCTCTGTGTTCTGTGTTCTGTGATCTCTGTTCTAAGTTCTATGTTCTACGTTATTTGATCTGTGCTCTGAGTTCTACGTTCTGCTTTCTGTGCTCTGAGTTCTACGTTCTATGTTCTGTGCTCTGAGTTCTACGTTCTACGTTCTATGCTCTGAGTTCTGTGTTCTGAGTTCTACATTCTACATTCTACGTTCTGTGTTCTGTGTTCTTTTCTCTGAGCTCCACGTTCTGTGTTCTGTGTTCTGTGCTCTGAGTTCTACGTACAATGTTCTGTGTTCTGTGCTCTGAGTTCTACATTCTGTGTTCTGTGTTCTGTGCTCTGAGTTCTACGTTCTATGTTCAACGTTCTATGTTTTACGTTCTACGCTCTGTAATCTGTGTTCTACTTTCTATGTTCTATGTACTGAGTTCTACATTTTACGTTCTGTGTTCTGTGCTCTGTGTTTTACGTTCTGTGTTCTGTTTTCTGTGCTCTGTGTTCTGTGTTCTACGTTCTGTGTTCTATGCTCTACGTTCTACGCTCTGTGATCTGTGTTCTACTTTCTATGTTCTACGTTCTATGCTCCGAGTTCTACATTCTACATTCTACGCTCTGTGTTCTGTGTTTTGAGTTCTACGTTCTATGCTCTGTGTTCTGTGCTCTGAGTTCTACGTTCTATGTTCTGTATTCTATGCTCTACATTCTATGCTCTGTGATCTGTGTTCTACTTTCTATGTTCTATGTTCTGAGTTCTACATTCTACGTTCTGTGTTCTGTGCTCTGAGTTCTACATTCTACGTTCTACGCTCTGTGTTCTGTGTTTTGAGTTCTACGTTCTATGCTCTGTGTTCTGTGCTCTGAGTTCTACGTTCTATGTTCTACCTTCTACGCTCTGTGTTCTACTTTCTATGTCCTATGCTCTGAGTTCTACATTTTACGTTCTGTGTTCTTTGCTCTGAGTTCTACGTCCTGTGTTCTGTATTCTGAGTTCTATAGTCTACATTCTGTGCTCTGAGTTCTACATTCTACGTTCTATGCTCTGAGTTCTGTGTTCTGAGTTCTACATTCTACATTCTACGTTCTGTGTTCTGTGTTCTTTTCTCTGAGCTCTACGTTCTGTGTTCTGTGTTCTGTGCTCTGAGTTCTACGTACAATGTTCTGTGTTCTATGTTTTACGTTCTACGTTCTACATTCTATACTCTGAGTTCTACGTTCTACGCTCTGTGTTCTGAGTTCTACATTCTACATTCTGCGTTCTATGTTCTGTGCTCTGAGTTCTGCGTTCTATGTTCTGTGTTCTGAGTTCTACGTTCTATACTCTGAGTTCTACGTTCTTCGCTCTGCGTTCTATGTTCTGTGCTCTGAGTTCTACTTTCTGTGTTCTGTGTTCTGAGTTCTACGTTCTATACTCTGAGTTCTATGTTCTTCGCTCTGTGTTCTGTGTTCTGAGTTCTACGTTCTGTGCTCTGAGTTCTACATTCTATGTTCTGTACACTGAGTTCGAAGTTTTACGTTCTACGCTCTGTGCTCTGAGTTCGACGTTCGACACTCTGTGTTCTGTGCTCTGAGTTCTACGTTCTACTTTCTATGTTCTGTCCTCTGAGTTCTACATTCTATGTTCTGTGTTCTGTGTTCTGTGATCTCTGTTCTAAGTTCTATGTTCTACGTTATTTGATCTGTGCTCTGAGTTCTACGTTCTTTGTTCTGTGCTCTGAGTTCTACGTTCTATGTTCTGTGCTCTGAGTTCTACGTTCTACGTTCTACGCTCTGTGTTCTGTGCTCTGAGTTCTACTTTCTGTGTTCTGTGTTCTGAATTTTACGTCTATACTCTGAGTTCTACGTTCAATGCTCTGAGTTCTGTGTTTTGAGTTCTACGTTCTACGATCTGTGTTCTGTGCTCTGAGTTCTACATTCTACGTTCTATGTTCTGTGTTCTGAGTTCTACATTGTAAGTTCTGTGCTCTGACTTCTACGTTCTAAGTTCTGTGTTCTGTGTTCTACTTTCTATGTTCTGTGTTCTGAGTTCTACGTTCTACGCTCTGCGTTCTATGTTCTGTGCTCTGAGTTCTACGTTCTATGTTCTGTGTTCTGTGCTCTGAGTTCTACGTTCTGGGTTCTGTGTTCTGAGTTCTACGTTCTGTACTCGGAGTTCTACGTTCTACGCTCTGTGTTCTGTGTTCTGAGTTCTACGTTCTATGCTCTGTGCTTTGTGCTCCGAGCTCTATGTTCTATGTTCTGTGCTCTGAGTTCTACGTTCTACGCTCTGTGTTCTGTGTTCTGTGCTCTGAACTCTACATTCTGTGTCTGTCTTCTGTTCTCTGAGTTCTGCATTCTGTGTTCAGTGTTCTGTGCTCTGTTCTACGTTCTGTGCTCTGAGATCTACATTCTACGTTCTACGTTCTGTGTTCTGTGTTCTGTGCTCTGAGTTCTACGTTCTACGTTCTGTGCTCTGAGTTCTACGTTCTATGTTCTGTCTTCGTGTTCTATGTTCTACGTTCTGTGTTCTGTGTTCTGTGCTCTGAGTTCTACGTTCTGCGTTCTGTGTTCTAAGTTCTACGTTCTACATTCTGTGCTCTGAGATCTACGTTCTACGTTCTGTGCTCTGAGTTCTACGTTCTATGTTCTGTCTTCGTGTTCTACGTTCTACGTTCTGTGTTCTGTGTTCTGTGCTCTGAGTTCTACGTTCTGCGTTCTGTGTTCTGAGTTCTACGTTCTACATTCTGTGCTCTGAGATCTACGTTCTACGTTCTGTGCTCTGAGTTCTACGTTCTATGTTCTGTCTTCGTGTTCTACGTTCTACGTTCTGTGTTCTGTGTTCTGTGCTCTGAGTTCTACGTTCTACATTCTGTGTTCTGTGTTCTGAGTTCTACATTCTACGTTCTGTGTTCTATGTTCTGAGATCTGTGTGCTGCGTTGTACATTCTGTGTTCTGTGTCCTCTGCTCTGAGTTCTACGTTCAATGTTCTGTGTTCTATGTTCTACTTTCTACATTCTACATTCTATACTCTGAGTTCTACGTTCTACATTCTGTGTTCTGTGTTCTGAGTTCTACATTGTACGTTCTGTGTTCTATGTTCTGAGATCTGTGTGCTGCGTTGTACATTCTGTGTTCTATGTTCTGTGCTCTGAGTTCTACATTCTATGTTCTGTGTTCTGTGTTCTGAGTTCTGCGTTGTACGTTCTGTGTTCTGTGCTCTGAGTTCTACGTTCTATGTTCTGTATTCTATGTTCTACGTGCTACGCTCCGTGTTCTGTATTCTACTTTCTATGTTCTATGTTCTGAGTTCTACATTCTACGTTCTGTGTTCTGTGTTCTGAGTTCTACATTCTACGTTCTGCGTTCTATGTTCTGTGTTCTGAGTTCTACATTGTACGTTCTGTGCTCTGACTTCTACGTTCTAAGTTCTGTGTTCTGTGTTCTACTTTCTATGTTCTGTGTTCTGAGTTCTACATTCTACGTTCTGCGTTCTATGTTCTGAGATCTGTGTGCTGCGTTGTACATTCTGTGTTCTGTGTTCTCTGCTCTGAGTTCTACGTTCAATGTTCTGTGTTCTATGTTCTACTTTCTACGTTCTGTGTTCTGTGTTCTGAGTTCTGCGTTGTACGTTCTGTGTTCTGTGCTCTGAGTTCTACATTCTATGTTCTGTGTTCTATGTTCTATGTGCTACGCTCTGTGTTCTGTGTTCTACTTTCTATGTTCTATGTTCTGAGTTCTACATTCTACGTTCTGTGTTCTGTGTTCTGAGTTCTACATTCTACGTTCTGCATTCTATGCTCTGTGTTCTGAGTTCTACATTATACGTTCTGTGCTCTGACTTCTACGTTCTATGTTCTGTGCTCTGAGTTCTACATTCTATGTTCTGTGTTCTATGTTCTATGTGCTACGCTCTGTGTTCTGTGTTCTACTTTCTATGTTCTATGTTCTGAGTTCTACATTCTACGTTCTGTGTTCTGTGTTCTGAGTTCTACATTCTACGTTCTGCATTCTATGCTCTGTGTTCTGACTTCTACGTTCTAAGTTCTGTGTTCTGTGTTCTACTTTCTATGTTCTGTGTTCTGAGTTCTACATTCTACGTTCTGCGTTCTATGTTCTGAGATCTGTGAGCTTCGTTGTACATTCTGTGTTCTGTGTTCTCTGCTCTGAGTTCTACGTTCAATGTTCTGTGTTCTATGTTCTACTTTCTACGTTCTGTGTTCTGTGTTCTGAGTTCTGCGTTGTACGTTCTGTGTTCTGTGCTCTGAGTTCTACATTCTATGTTCTGTGTTCTATGTTCTATGTGCTACGCTCTGTGTTCTGTGTTCTACTTTCTATGTTCTATGTTCTGAGTTCTACATTCTACGTTCTGTGTTCTGTGTTCTGAGTTCTACATTCTACGTTCTGCATTCTATGCTCTGTGTTCTGAGTTCTACATTGTACGTTCTGTGCTCTGACTTCTACGTTCTATGTTCTGTGCTCTGAGTTCTACGTTCTACGTTCTACGCTCTGTGTTCTGTGCTCTGAGTTCTAATTTCTGTGTTCTGTGTTCTGAATTTTACGTCTATACTCTGAGTTCTACGTTCAATGCTCTGTGTTCTGTGTTTTGAGTTCTACGTTCTACGATCTGTGTTCTGTGCTCTGAGTTCTACATTCTACGTTCTATGTTCTGTGTTCTGAGTTCTACATTGTAAGTTCTGTGCTCTGACTTCTACGTTCTAAGTTCTGTGTTCTGTGTTCTACTTTCTATGTTCTGTGTTCTGAGTTCTACGTTCTACGCTCTGCGTTCTATGTTCTGTGCTCTGAGTTCTACGTTCTATGTTCTGTGTTCTGTGCTCTGAGTTCTACATTCTGTGTTCTGTGTTCTGTGCTCTGAGTTCTACGTTCTATGTTCAACGTTCTATGTTT
Organism: Hypanus sabinus; assembly: GCF_030144855.1. Lineage (NCBI taxonomy): Eukaryota > Metazoa > Chordata > Chondrichthyes > Myliobatiformes > Dasyatidae > Hypanus > Hypanus sabinus. Next base: position 3,096,659 of record NC_082725.1, on the reverse strand, counting down.
TACGTTCTACGCTCTGTAATCTGTGTTCTACTTTCTATGTTCTATGTACTGAGTTCTACATTTTACGTTCTGTGTTCTGTGCTCTGTGTTTTACGTTCTGTGTTCTGTTTTCTGTGCTCTGTGTTCTGTGTTCTACGTTCTGTGTTCTATGCTCTACGTTCTACGCTCTGTGATCTGTGTTCTACTTTCTATGTTCTACGTTCTATGCTCCGAGTTCTACATTCTACATTCTACGCTCTGTGTTCTGTGTTTTGAGTTCTACGTTCTATGCTCTGTGTTCTGTGCTCTGAGTTCTACGTTCTATGTTCTGTATTCTATGCTCTACATTCTATGCTCTGTGATCTGTGTTCTACTTTCTATGTTCTATGTTCTGAGTTCTACATTCTACGTTCTGTGTTCTGTGCTCTGAGTTCTACATTCTACGTTCTACGCTCTGTGTTCTGTGTTTTGAGTTCTACGTTCTATGCTCTGTGTTCTGTGCTCTGAGTTCTACGTTCTATGTTCTACCTTCTACGCTCTGTGTTCTACTTTCTATGTCCTATGCTCTGAGTTCTACATTTTACGTTCTGTGTTCTTTGCTCTGAGTTCTACGTCCTGTGTTCTGTATTCTGAGTTCTATATTCTACATTCTGTGCTCTGAGTTCTACATTCTACGTTCTATGCTCTGAGTTCTGTGTTCTGAGTTCTACATTCTACATTCTACGTTCTGTGTTCTGTGTTCTTTTCTCTGAGCTCTACGTTCTGTGTTCTGTGTTCTGTGCTCTGAGTTCTACGTACAATGTTCTGTGTTCTATGTTTTACGTTCTACGTTCTACATTCTATACTCTGAGTTCTACGTTCTACGCTCTGTGTTCTGAGTTCTACATTCTACATTCTGCATTCTATGTTCTGTGCTCTGAGTTCTGCGTTCTATGTTCTGTGTTCTGAGTTCTACGTTCTATACTCTGAGTTCTACGTTCTTCGCTCTGCGTTCTATGTTCTGTGCTCTGAGTTCTACTTTCTGTGTTCTGTGTTCTGAGTTCTACGTTCTATACTCTGAGTTCTATGTTCTTCGCTCTGTGTTCTGTGTTCTGAGTTCTACGTTCTGTGCTCTGAGTTCTACATTCTATGTTCTGTACACTGAGTTCGAAGTTTTACGTTCTACGCTCTGTGCTCTGAGTTCGACGTTCGACACTCTGTGTTCTGTGCTCTGAGTTCTACGTTCTACTTTCTATGTTCTGTCCTCTGAGTTCTACATTCTATGTTCTGTGTTCTGTGTTCTGTGATCTCTGTTCTAAGTTCTATGTTCTACGTTATTTGATCTGTGCTCTGAGTTCTACGTTCTGCTTTCTGTGCTCTGAGTTCTACGTTCTATGTTCTGTGCTCTGAGTTCTACGTTCTACGTTCTACGCTCTGTGTTCTGTGTTTTGAGTTCTACGTTCTATGCTCTGTATTTTGAGATCTGCGTTCTGCTTTCTGTGCTCTGAGTTCTACGTTCTTTGTTCTGTGCTCTGAGTTCTACGTTCTATGTTCTGTGCTCTGAGTTCTACGTTCTACGTTCTACGCTCTGTGTTCTGTGCTCTGAGTTCTACTTTCTGTGTTCTGTGTTCTGAATTTTACGTCTATACTCTGAGTTCTACGTTCAATGCTCTGAGTTCTGTGTTTTGAGTTCTACGTTCTACGATCTGTGTTCTGTGCTCTGAGTTCTACATTCTACGTTCTATGTTCTGTGTTCTGAGTTCTACATTGTAAGTTCTGTGCTCTGACTTCTACGTTCTAAGTTCTGTGTTCTGTGTTCTACTTTCTATGTTCTGTGTTCTGAGTTCTACGTTCTACGCTCTGCGTTCTATGTTCTGTGCTCTGAGTTCTACGTTCTATGTTCTGTGTTCTGTGCTCTGAGTTCTACGTTCTGGGTTCTGTGTTCTGAGTTCTACGTTCTGTACTCGGAGTTCTACGTTCTACGCTCTGTGTTCTGTGTTCTGAGTTCTACGTTCTATGCTCTGTGCTTTGTGCTCCGAGCTCTATGTTCTATGTTCTGTGCTCTGAGTTCTACGTTCTACGCTCTGTGTTCTGTGTTCTGTGCTCTGAACTCTACATTCTGTGTCTGTCTTCTGTTCTCTGAGTTCTGCATTCTGTGTTCAGTGTTCTGTGCTCTGTTCTACGTTCTGTGCTCTGAGATCTACATTCTACGTTCTACGTTCTGTGTTCTGTGTTCTGTGCTCTGAGTTCTACGTTCTACGTTCTGTGCTCTGAGTTCTACGTTCTATGTTCTGTCTTCGTGTTCTATGTTCTACGTTCTGTGTTCTGTGTTCTGTGCTCTGAGTTCTACGTTCTGCGTTCTGTGTTCTAAGTTCTACGTTCTACATTCTGTGCTCTGAGATCTACGTTCTACGTTCTGTGCTCTGAGTTCTACGTTCTATGTTCTGTCTTCGTGTTCTACGTTCTACGTTCTGTGTTCTGTGTTCTGTGCTCTGAGTTCTACGTTCTGCGTTCTGTGTTCTGAGTTCTACGTTCTACATTCTGTGCTCTGAGATCTACGTTCTACGTTCTGTGCTCTGAGTTCTACGTTCTATGTTCTGTCTTCGTGTTCTACGTTCTACGTTCTGTGTTCTGTGTTCTGTGCTCTGAGTTCTACGTTCTACATTCTGTGTTCTGTGTTCTGAGTTCTACATTCTACGTTCTGTGTTCTATGTTCTGAGATCTGTGTGCTGCGTTGTACATTCTGTGTTCTGTGTTCTCTGCTCTGAGTTCTACGTTCAATGTTCTGTGTTCTATGTTCTACTTTCTACATTCTACATTCTATACTCTGAGTTCTACGTTCTACATTCTGTGTTCTGTGTTCTGAGTTCTACATTCTACGTTCTGTGTTCTATGTTCTGAGATCTGTGTGCTGCGTTGTACATTCTGTGTTCTATGTTCTGTGCTCTGAGTTCTACATTCTACGTTCTGTGTTCTGTGTTCTGAGTTCTGCGTTGTACGTTCTGTGTTCTGTGCTCTGAGTTCTACGTTCTATGTTCTGTATTCTATGTTCTACGTGCTACGCTCCGTGTTCTGTATTCTACTTTCTATGTTCTATGTTCTGAGTTCTACATTCTACGTTCTGTGTTCTGTGTTCTGAGTTCTACATTCTACGTTCTGCGTTCTATGTTCTGTGTTCTGAGTTCTACATTGTACGTTCTGTGCTCTGACTTCTACGTTCTAAGTTCTGTGTTCTGTGTTCTACTTTCTATGTTCTGTGTTCTGAGTTCTACATTCTACGTTCTGCGTTCTATGTTCTGAGATCTGTGTGCTGCGTTGTACATTCTGTGTTCTGTGTTCTCTGCTCTGAGTTCTACGTTCAATGTTCTGTGTTCTATGTTCTACTTTCTACGTTCTGTGTTCTGTGTTCTGAGTTCTGCGTTGTACGTTCTGTGTTCTGTGCTCTGAGTTCTACATTCTATGTTCTGTGTTCTATGTTCTATGTGCTACGCTCTGTGTTCTGTGTTCTACTTTCTATGTTCTATGTTCTGAGTTCTACATTCTACGTTCTGTGTTCTGTGTTCTGAGTTCTACATTCTACGTTCTGCATTCTATGCTCTGTGTTCTGAGTTCTACATTGTACGTTCTGTGCTCTGACTTCTACGTTCTATGTTCTGTGCTCTGAGTTCTACATTCTATGTTCTGTGTTCTATGTTCTATGTGCTACGCTCTGTGTTCTGTGTTCTACTTTCTATGTTCTATGTTCTGAGTTCTACATTCTACGTTCTGTGTTCTGTGTTCTGAGTTCTACATTCTACGTTCTGCATTCTATGCTCTGTGTTCTGACTTCTACGTTCTAAGTTCTGTGTTCTGTGTTCTACTTTCTATGTTCTGTGTTCTGAGTTCTACATTCTACGTTCTGCGTTCTATGTTCTGAGATCTGTGAGCTTCGTTGTACATTCTGTGTTCTGTGTTCTCTGCTCTGAGTTCTACGTTCAATGTTCTGTGTTCTATGTTCTACTTTCTACGTTCTGTGTTCTGTGTTCTGAGTTCTGCGTTGTACATTCTGTGTTCTGTGCTCTGAGTTCTACATTCTATGTTCTGTGTTCTATGTTCTATGTGCTACGCTCTGTGTTCTGTGTTCTACTTTCTATGTTCTATGTTCTGAGTTCTACATTCTACGTTCTGTGTTCTGTGTTCTGAGTTCTACATTCTACGTTCTGCATTCTATGCTCTGTGTTCTGAGTTCTACATTGTACGTTCTGTGCTCTGACTTCTACGTTCTATGTTCTGTGCTCTGAGTTCTACGTTCTACGTTCTACGCTCTGTGTTCTGTGCTCTGAGTTCTAATTTCTGTGTTCTGTGTTCTGAATTTTACGTCTATACTCTGAGTTCTACGTTCAATGCTCTGTGTTCTGTGTTTTGAGTTCTACGTTCTACGATCTGTGTTCTGTGCTCTGAGTTCTACATTCTACGTTCTATGTTCTGTGTTCTGAGTTCTACATTGTAAGTTCTGTGCTCTGACTTCTACGTTCTAAGTTCTGTGTTCTGTGTTCTACTTTCTATGTTCTGTGTTCTGAGTTCTACGTTCTACGCTCTGCGTTCTATGTTCTGTGCTCTGAGTTCTACGTTCTATGTTCTGTGTTCTGTGCTCTGAGTTCTACATTCTGTGTTCTGTGTTCTGTGCTCTGAGTTCTACGTTCTATGTTCAACGTTCTATGTTTTACGTTCTACGCTCTGTAATCTGTGTTCTACTTTCTATGTTCTATGTACTGAGTTCTACATTTTACGTTCTGTGTTCTGTGCTCTGTGTTTTACGTTCTGTGTTCTGTTTTCTGTGCTCTGTGTTCTGTGTTCTACGTTCTGTGTTCTATGCTCTACGTTCTACGCTCTGTGATCTGTGTTCTACTTTCTATGTTCTACGTTCTATGCTCCGAGTTCTACATTCTACATTCTACGCTCTGTGTTCTGTGTTTTGAGTTCTACGTTCTATGCTCTGTGTTCTGTGCTCTGAGTTCTACGTTCTATGTTCTGTATTCTATGCTCTACATTCTATGCTCTGTGATCTGTGTTCTACTTTCTATGTTCTATGTTCTGAGTTCTACATTCTACGTTCTGTGTTCTGTGCTCTGAGTTCTACATTCTACGTTCTACGCTCTGTGTTCTGTGTTTTGAGTTCTACGTTCTATGCTCTGTGTTCTGTGCTCTGAGTTCTACGTTCTATGTTCTACCTTCTACGCTCTGTGTTCTACTTTCTATGTCCTATGCTCTGAGTTCTACATTTTACGTTCTGTGTTCTTTGCTCTGAGTTCTACGTCCTGTGTTCTGTATTCTGAGTTCTATATTCTACATTCTGTGCTCTGAGTTCTACATTCTACGTTCTATGCTCTGAGTTCTGTGTTCTGAGTTCTACATTCTACATTCTACGTTCTGTGTTCTGTGTTCTTTTCTCTGAGCTCTACGTTCTGTGTTCTGTGTTCTGTGCTCTGAGTTCTACGTACAATGTTCTGTGTTCTATGTTTTACGTTCTACGTTCTACATTCTATACTCTGAGTTCTACGTTCTACGCTCTGTGTTCTGAGTTCTACATTCTACATTCTGCATTCTATGTTCTGTGCTCTGAGTTCTGCGTTCTATGTTCTGTGTTCTGAGTTCTACGTTCTATACTCTGAGTTCTACGTTCTTCGCTCTGCGTTCTATGTTCTGTGCTCTGAGTTCTACTTTCTGTGTTCTGTGTTCTGAGTTCTACGTTCTATACTCTGAGTTCTATGTTCTTCGCTCTGTGTTCTGTGTTCTGAGTTCTACGTTCTGTGCTCTGAGTTCTACATTCTATGTTCTGTACACTGAGTTCGAAGTTTTACGTTCTACGCTCTGTGCTCTGAGTTCGACGTTCGACACTCTGTGTTCTGTGCTCTGAGTTCTACGTTCTACTTTCTATGTTCTGTCCTCTGAGTTCTACATTCTATGTTCTGTGTTCTGTGTTCTGTGATCTCTGTTCTAAGTTCTATGTTCTACGTTATTTGATCTGTGCTCTGAGTTCTACGTTCTGCTTTCTGTGCTCTGAGTTCTACGTTCTATGTTCTGTGCTCTGAGTTCTACGTTCTACGTTCTACGCTCTGTGTTCTGTGTTTTGAGTTCTACGTTCTATGCTCTGTATTTTGAGATCTGCGTTCTGCTTTCTGTGCTCTGAGTTCTACGTTCTTTGTTCTGTGCTCTGAGTTCTACGTTCTATGTTCTGTGCTCTGAGTTCTACGTTCTACGTTCTACGCTCTGTGTTCTGTGCTCTGAGTTCTACTTTCTGTGTTCTGTGTTCTGAATTTTACGTCTATACTCTGAGTTCTACGTTCAATGCTCTGAGTTCTGTGTTTTGAGTTCTACGTTCTACGATCTGTGTTCTGTGCTCTGAGTTCTACATTCTACGTTCTATGTTCTGTGTTCTGAGTTCTACATTGTAAGTTCTGTGCTCTGACTTCTACGTTCTAAGTTCTGTGTTCTGTGTTCTACTTTCTATGTTCTGTGTTCTGAGTTCTACGTTCTACGCTCTGCGTTCTATGTTCTGTGCTCTGAGTTCTACGTTCTATGTTCTGTGTTCTGTGCTCTGAGTTCTACGTTCTGGGTTCTGTGTTCTGAGTTCTACGTTCTGTACTCGGAGTTCTACGTTCTACGCTCTGTGTTCTGTGTTCTGAGTTCTACGTTCTATGCTCTGTGCTTTGTGCTCCGAGCTCTATGTTCTATGTTCTGTGCTCTGAGTTCTACGTTCTACGCTCTGTGTTCTGTGTTCTGTGCTCTGAACTCTACATTCTGTGTCTGTCTTCTGTTCTCTGAGTTCTGCATTCTGTGTTCAGTGTTCTGTGCTCTGTTCTACGTTCTGTGCTCTGAGATCTACATTCTACGTTCTACGTTCTGTGTTCTGTGTTCTGTGCTCTGAGTTCTACGTTCTACGTTCTGTGCTCTGAGTTCTACGTTCTATGTTCTGTCTTCGTGTTCTATGTTCTACGTTCTGTGTTCTGTGTTCTGTGCTCTGAGTTCTACGTTCTGCGTTCTGTGTTCTAAGTTCTACGTTCTACATTCTGTGCTCTGAGATCTACGTTCTACGTTCTGTGCTCTGAGTTCTACGTTCTATGTTCTGTCTTCGTGTTCTACGTTCTACGTTCTGTGTTCTGTGTTCTGTGCTCTGAGTTCTACGTTCTGCGTTCTGTGTTCTGAGTTCTACGTTCTACATTCTGTGCTCTGAGATCTACGTTCTACGTTCTGTGCTCTGAGTTCTACGTTCTATGTTCTGTCTTCGTGTTCTACGTTCTACGTTCTGTGTTCTGTGTTCTGTGCTCTGAGTTCTACGTTCTACATTCTGTGTTCTGTGTTCTGAGTTCTACATTCTACGTTCTGTGTTCTATGTTCTGAGATCTGTGTGCTGCGTTGTACATTCTGTGTTCTGTGTCCTCTGCTCTGAGTTCTACGTTCAATGTTCTGTGTTCTATGTTCTACTTTCTACATTCTACATTCTATACTCTGAGTTCTACGTTCTACATTCTGTGTTCTGTGTTCTGAGTTCTACATTGTACGTTCTGTGTTCTATGTTCTGAGATCTGTGTGCTGCGTTGTACATTCTGTGTTCTATGTTCTGTGCTCTGAGTTCTACATTCTATGTTCTGTGTTCTGTGTTCTGAGTTCTGCGTTGTACGTTCTGTGTTCTGTGCTCTGAGTTCTACGTTCTATGTTCTGTATTCTATGTTCTACGTGCTACGCTCCGTGTTCTGTATTCTACTTTCTATGTTCTATGTTCTGAGTTCTACATTCTACGTTCTGTGTTCTGTGTTCTGAGTTCTACATTCTACGTTCTGCGTTCTATGTTCTGTGTTCTGAGTTCTACGTTCTATACTCTGAGTTCTACGTTCTTCGCTCTGCGTTCTATGTTCTGTGCTCTGAGTTCTACTTTCTGTGTTCTGTGTTCTGAGTTCTACGTTCTATACTCTGAGTTCTATGTTCTTCGCTCTGTGTTCTGTGTTCTGAGTTCTACGTTCTGTGCTCTGAGTTCTACATTCTATGTTCTGTACACTGAGTTCGAAGTTTTACGTTCTACGCTCTGTGCTCTGAGTTCGACGTTCGACACTCTGTGTTCTGTGCTCTGAGTTCTACGTTCTACTTTCTATGTTCTGTCCTCTGAGTTCTACATTCTATGTTCTGTGTTCTGTGTTCTGTGATCTCTGTTCTAAGTTCTATGTTCTACGTTATTTGATCTGTGCTCTGAGTTCTACGTTCTGCTTTCTGTGCTCTGAGTTCTACGTTCTATGTTCTGTGCTCTGAGTTCTACGTTCTACGTTCTACGCTCTGTGTTCTGTGTTTTGAGTTCTACGTTCTATGCTCTGTATTTTGAGATCTGCGTTCTGCTTTCTGTGCTCTGAGTTCTACGTTCTTTGTTCTGTGCTCTGAGTTCTACGTTCTATGTTCTGTGCTCTGAGTTCTACGTTCTACGTTCTACGCTCTGTGTTCTGTGCTCTGAGTTCTACTTTCTGTGTTCTGTGTTCTGAATTTTACGTCTATACTCTGAGTTCTACGTTCAATGCTCTGAGTTCTGTGTTTTGAGTTCTACGTTCTACGATCTGTGTTCTGTGCTCTGAGTTCTACATTCTACGTTCTATGTTCTGTGTTCTGAGTTCTACATTGTAAGTTCTGTGCTCTGACTTCTACGTTCTATGTTCTGTGTTCTGTGTTCTACTTTCTATGTTCTGTGTTCTGAGTTCTACGTTCTACGCTCTGCGTTCTATGTTCTGTGCTCTGAGTTCTACGTTCTATGTTCTGTGTTCTGTGCTCTGAGTTCTACGTTCTGGGTTCTGTGTTCTGAGTTCTACGTTCTGTACTCGGAGTTCTACGTTCTACGCTCTGTGTTCTGTGTTCTGAGTTCTACGTTCTATGCTCTGTGCTTTGTGCTCCGAGCTCTATGTTCTATGTTCTGTGCTCTGAGTTCTACGTTCTACGCTCTGTGTTCTGTGTTCTGTGCTCTGAACTCTACATTCTGTGTCTGTCTTCTGTTCTCTGAGTTCTGCATTCTGTGTTCAGTGTTCTGTGCTCTGTTCTACGTTCTGTGCTCTGAGATCTACATTCTACGTTCTACGTTCTGTGTTCTGTGTTCTGTGCTCTGAGTTCTACGTTCTACGTTCTGTGCTCTGAGTTCTACGTTCTATGTTCTGTCTTCGTGTTCTATGTTCTACGTTCTGTGTTCTGTGTTCTGTGCTCTGAGTTCTACGTTCTGCGTTCTGTGTTCTAAGTTCTACGTTCTACATTCTGTGCTCTGAGATCTACGTTCTACGTTCTGTGCTCTGAGTTCTACGTTCTATGTTCTGTCTTCGTGTTCTACGTTCTACGTTCTGTGTTCTGTGTTCTGTGCTCTGAGTTCTACGTTCTGCGTTCTGTGTTCTGAGTTCTACGTTCTACATTCTGTGCTCTGAGATCTACGTTCTACGTTCTGTGCTCTGAGTTCTACGTTCTATGTTCTGTCTTCGTGTTCTACGTTCTACGTTCTGTGTTCTGTGTTCTGTGCTCTGAGTTCTACGTTCTACATTCTGTGTTCTGTGTTCTGAGTTCTACATTCTACGTTCTGTGTTCTATGTTCTGAGATCTGTGTGCTGCGTTGTACATTCTGTGTTCTGTGTCCTCTGCTCTGAGTTCTACGTTCAATGTTCTGTGTTCTATGTTCTACTTTCTACATTCTACATTCTATACTCTGAGTTCTACGTTCTACATTCTGTGTTCTGTGTTCTGAGTTCTACATTGTACGTTCTGTGTTCTATGTTCTGAGATCTGTGTGCTGCGTTGTACATTCTGTGTTCTATGTTCTGTGCTCTGAGTTCTACATTCTATGTTCTGTGTTCTGTGTTCTGAGTTCTGCGTTGTACGTTCTGTGTTCTGTGCTCTGAGTTCTACGTTCTATGTTCTGTATTCTATGTTCTACGTGCTACGCTCCGTGTTCTGTATTCTACTTTCTATGTTCTATGTTCTGAGTTCTACATTCTACGTTCTGTGTTCTGTGTTCTGAGTTCTACATTCTACGTTCTGCGTTCTATGTTCTGTGTTCTGAGTTCTACATTGTACGTTCTGTGCTCTGACTTCTACGTTCTAAGTTCTGTGTTCTGTGTTCTACTTTCTATGTTCTGTGTTCTGAGTTCTACATTCTACGTTCTGCGTTCTATGTTCTGAGATCTGTGTGCTGCGTTGTACATTCTGTGTTCTGTGTTCTCTGCTCTGAGTTCTACGTTCAATGTTCTGTGTTCTATGTTCTACTTTCTACGTTCTGTGTTCTGTGTTCTGAGTTCTGCGTTGTACGTTCTGTGTTCTGTGCTCTGAGTTCTACATTCTATGTTCTGTGTTCTATGTTCTATGTGCTACGCTCTGTGTTCTGTGTTCTACTTTCTATGTTCTATGTTCTGAGTTCTACATTCTACGTTCTGTGTTCTGTGTTCTGAGTTCTACATTCTACGTTCTGCATTCTATGCTCTGTGTTCTGAGTTCTACATTGTACGTTCTGTGCTCTGACTTCTACGTTCTATGTTCTGTGCTCTGAGTTCTACATTCTATGTTCTGTGTTCTATGTTCTATGTGCTACGCTCTGTGTTCTGTGTTCTACTTTCTATGTTCTATGTTCTGAGTTCTACATTCTACGTTCTGTGTTCTGTGTTCTGAGTTCTACATTCTACGTTCTGCATTCTATGCTCTGTGTTCTGACTTCTACGTTCTAAGTTCTGTGTTCTGTGTTCTACTTTCTATGTTCTGTGTTCTGAGTTCTACATTCTACGTTCTGCGTTCTATGTTCTGAGATCTGTGAGCTTCGTTGTACATTCTGTGTTCTGTGTTCTCTGCTCTGAGTTCTACGTTCAATGTTCTGTGTTCTATGTTCTACTTTCTACGTTCTGTGTTCTGTGTTCTGAGTTCTGCGTTGTACGTTCTGTGTTCTGTGCTCTGAGTTCTACATTCTATGTTCTGTGTTCTATGTTCTATGTGCTACGCTCTGTGTTCTGTGTTCTACTTTCTATGTTCTATGTTCTGAGTTCTACATTCTACGTTCTGTGTTCTGTGTTCTGAGTTCTACATTCTACGTTCTGCATTCTATGCTCTGTGTTCTGAGTTCTACATTGTACGTTCTGTGCTCTGACTTCTACGTTCTATGTTCTGTGCTCTGAGTTCTACGTTCTACGTTCTACGCTCTGTGTTCTGTGCTCTGAGTTCTAATTTCTGTGTTCTGTGTTCTGAATTTTACGTCTATACTCTGAGTTCTACGTTCAATGCTCTGTGTTCTGTGTTTTGAGTTCTACGTTCTACGATCTGTGTTCTGTGCTCTGAGTTCTACATTCTACGTTCTATGTTCTGTGTTCTGAGTTCTACATTGTAAGTTCTGTGCTCTGACTTCTACGTTCTAAGTTCTGTGTTCTGTGTTCTACTTTCTATGTTCTGTGTTCTGAGTTCTACGTTCTACGCTCTGCGTTCTATGTTCTGTGCTCTGAGTTCTACGTTCTATGTTCTGTGTTCTGTGCTCTGAGTTCTACATTCTACGTTCTGTGTTCTGTGCTCTGAGTTCTACATTCTACGTTCTACGCTCTGTGTTCTGTGTTTTGAGTTCTACGTTCTATGCTCTGTGTTCTGTGCTCTGAGTTCTACGTTCTATGTTCTACCTTCCACGCTCTGTGTTCTACTTTCTATGTCCTATGCTCTGAGTTCTACATTTTACGTTCTGTGTTCTTTGCTCTGAGTTCTACGTCCTGTGTTCTGTATTCTGAGTTCTATATTCTACATTCTGTGCTCTGAGTTCTACATTCTACGTTCTATGCTCTGAGTTCTGTGTTCTGAGTTCTACATTCTACATTCTACGTTCTGTGTTCTGTGTTCTTTTCTCTGAGCTCTACGTTCTGTGTTCTGTGTTCTGTGCTCTGAGTTCTACGTACAATGTTCTGTGTTCTATGTTTTACGTTCTACGTTCTACATTCTATACTCTGAGTTCTACGTTCTACGCTCTGTGTTCTGAGTTCTACATTCTACATTCTGCATTCTATGTTCTGTGCTCTGAGTTCTGCGTTCTATGTTCTGTGTTCTGAGTTCTACGTTCTATACTCTGAGTTCTACGTTCTTCGCTCTGCGTTCTATGTTCTGTGCTCTGAGTTCTACTTTCTGTGTTCTGTGTTCTGAGTTCTACGTTCTATACTCTGAGTTCTATGTTCTTCGCTCTGTGTTCTGTGTTCTGAGTTCTACGTTCTGTGCTCTGAGTTCTACATTCTATGTTCTGTGTTCTGTGTTCTGTGATCTCTGTTCTAAGTTCTATGTTCTACGTTATTTGATCTGTGCTCTGAGTTCTACGTTCTGCTTTCTGTGCTCTGAGTTCTACGTTCTATGTTCTGTGCTCTGAGTTCTACGTTCTACGTTCTACGCTCTGTGTTCTGTGTTTTGAGTTCTACGTTCTATGCTCTGTATTTTGAGATCTGCGTTCTGCTTTCTGTGCTCTGAGTTCTACGTTCTTTGTTCTGTGCTCTGAGTTCTACGTTCTATGTTCTGTGCTCTGAGTTCTACGTTCTACGTTCTACGCTCTGTGTTCTGTGCTCTGAGTTCTACTTTCTGTGTTCTGTGTTCTGAATTTTACGTCTATACTCTGAGTTCTACGTTCAATGCTCTGAGTTCTGTGTTTTGAGTTCTACGTTCTACGATCTGTGTTCTGTGCTCTGAGTTCTACATTCTACGTTCTATGTTCTGTGTTCTGAGTTCTACATTGTAAGTTCTGTGCTCTGACTTCTACGTTCTAAGTTCTGTGTTCTGTGTTCTACTTTCTATGTTCTGTGTTCTGAGTTCTACGTTCTACGCTCTGCGTTCTATGTTCTGTGCTCTGAGTTCTACGTTCTATGTTCTGTGTTCTGTGCTCTGAGTTCTACGTTCTGGGTTCTGTGTTCTGAGTTCTACGTTCTGTACTCGGAGTTCTACGTTCTACGCTCTGTGTTCTGTGTTCTGAGTTCTACGTTCTATGCTCTGTGCTTTGTGCTCCGAGCTCTATGTTCTATGTTCTGTGCTCTGAGTTCTACGTTCTACGCTCTGTGTTCTGTGTTCTGTGCTCTGAACTCTACATTCTGTGTCTGTCTTCTGTTCTCTGAGTTCTGCATTCTGTGTTCAGTGTTCTGTGCTCTGTTCTACGTTCTGTGCTCTGAGATCTACATTCTACGTTCTACGTTCTGTGTTCTGTGTTCTGTGCTCTGAGTTCTACGTTCTACTTTCTATGTTCTGTCCTCTGAGTTCTACATTCTATGTTCTGTGTTCTGTGTTCTGTGATCTCTGTTCTAAGTTCTATGTTCTACGTTATTTGATCTGTGCTCTGAGTTCTACGTTCTGCTTTCTGTGCTCTGAGTTCTACGTTCTATGTTCTGTGCTCTGAGTTCTACGTTCTACGTTCTACGCTCTGTGTTCTGTGTTTTGAGTTCTACGTTCTATGCTCTGTATTTTGAGATCTGCGTTCTGCTTTCTGTGCTCTGAGTTCTACGTTCTTTGTTCTGTGCTCTGAGTTCTACGTTCTATGTTCTGTGCTCTGAGTTCTACGTTCTACGTTCTACGCTCTGTGTTCTGTGCTCTGAGTTCTACTTTCTGTGTTCTGTGTTCTGAATTTTACGTCTATACTCTGAGTTCTACGTTCAATGCTCTGAGTTCTGTGTTTTGAGTTCTACGTTCTACGATCTGTGTTCTGTGCTCTGAGTTCTACATTCTACGTTCTATGTTCTGTGTTCTGAGTTCTACATTGTAAGTTCTGTGCTCTGACTTCTACGTTCTAAGTTCTGTGTTCTGTGTTCTACTTTCTATGTTCTGTGTTCTGAGTTCTACGTTCTACGCTCTGCGTTCTATGTTCTGTGCTCTGAGTTCTACGTTCTATGTTCTGTGTTCTGTGCTCTGAGTTCTACGTTCTGGGTTCTGTGTTCTGAGTTCTACGTTCTGTACTCGGAGTTCTACGTTCTACGCTCTGTGTTCTGTGTTCTGAGTTCTACGTTCTATGCTCTGTGCTTTGTGCTCCGAGCTCTATGTTCTATGTTCTGTGCTCTGAGTTCTACGTTCTACGCTCTGTGTTCTGTGTTCTGTGCTCTGAACTCTACATTCTGTGTCTGTCTTCTGTTCTCTGAGTTCTGCATTCTGTGTTCAGTGTTCTGTGCTCTGTTCTACGTTCTGTGCTCTGAGATCTACATTCTACGTTCTACGTTCTGTGTTCTGTGTTCTGTGCTCTGAGTTCTACGTTCTACTTTCTATGTTCTGTCCTCTGAGTTCTACATTCTATGTTCTGTGTTCTGTGTTCTGTGATCTCTGTTCTAAGTTCTATGTTCTACGTTATTTGATCTGTGCTCTGAGTTCTACGTTCTGCTTTCTGTGCTCTGAGTTCTACGTTCTATGTTCTGTGCTCTGAGTTCTACGTTCTACGTTCTACGCTCTGTGTTCTGTGTTTTGAGTTCTACGTTCTATGCTCTGTATTTTGAGATCTGCGTTCTGCTTTCTGTGCTCTGAGTTCTACGTTCTTTGTTCTGTGCTCTGAGTTCTACGTTCTATGTTCTGTGCTCTGAGTTCTACGTTCTACGTTCTACGCTCTGTGTTCTGTGCTCTGAGTTCTACTTTCTGTGTTCTGTGTTCTGAATTTTACGTCTATACTCTGAGTTCTACGTTCAATGCTCTGAGTTCTGTGTTTTGAGTTCTACTTTCTACGATCTGTGTTCTGTGCTCTGAGTTCTACATTCTACGTTCTATGTTCTGTGTTCTGAGTTCTACATTGTAAGTTCTGTGCTCTGACTTCTACGTTCTAAGTTCTGTGTTCTGTGTTCTACTTTCTATGTTCTGTGTTCTGAGTTCTACGTTCTACGCTCTGCGTTCTATGTTCTGTGCTCTGAGTTCTACGTTCTATGTTCTGTGTTCTGTGCTCTGAGTTCTACGTTCTGGGTTCTGTGTTCTGAGTTCTACGTTCTGTACTCGGAGTTCTACGTTCTACGCTCTGTGTTCTGTGTTCTGAGTTCTACGTTCTATGCTCTGTGCTTTGTGCTCCGAGCTCTATGTTCTATGTTCTGTGCTCTGAGTTCTACGTTCTACGCTCTGTGTTCTGTGTTCTGTGCTCTGAACTCTACATTCTGTGTCTGTCTTCTGTTCTCTGAGTTCTGCATTCTGTGTTCAGTGTTCTGTGCTCTGTTCTACGTTCTGTGCTCTGAGATCTACATTCTACGTTCTACGTTCTGTGTTCTGTGTTCTGTGCTCTGAGTTCTACGTTCTACGTTCTGTGCTCTGAGTTCTACGTTCTATGTTCTGTCTTCGTGTTCTATGTTCTACGTTCTGTGTTCTGTGTTCTGTGCTCTGAGTTCTACGTTCTGCGTTCTGTGTTCTAAGTTCTACGTTCTACATTCTGTGCTCTGAGATCTACGTTCTACGTTCTGTGCTCTGAGTTCTACGTTCTATGTTCTGTCTTCGTGTTCTACGTTCTACGTTCTGTGTTCTGTGTTCTGTGCTCTGAGTTCTACGTTCTGCGTTCTGTGTTCTGAGTTCTACGTTCTACATTCTGTGCTCTGAGATCTACGTTCTACGTTCTGTGCTCTGAGTTCTACGTTCTATGTTCTGTCTTCGTGTTCTACGTTCTACGTTCTGTGTTCTGTGTTCTGTGCTCTGAGTTCTACGTTCTACATTCTGTGTTCTGTGTTCTGAGTTCTACATTCTACGTTCTGTGTTCTATGTTCTGAGATCTGTGTGCTGCGTTGTACATTCTGTGTTCTGTGTCCTCTGCTCTGAGTTCTACGTTCAATGTTCTGTGTTCTATGTTCTACTTTCTACATTCTACATTCTATACTCTGAGTTCTACGTTCTACATTCTGTGTTCTGTGTTCTGAGTTCTACATTGTACGTTCTGTGTTCTATGTTCTGAGATCTGTGTGCTGCGTTGTACATTCTGTGTTCTATGTTCTGTGCTCTGAGTTCTACATTCTATGTTCTGTGTTCTGTGTTCTGAGTTCTGCGTTCTATGTTCTGTATTCTATGTTCTACGTGCTACGCTCCGTGTTCTGTATTCTACTTTCTATGTTCTATGTTCTGAGTTCTACATTCTACGTTCTGTGTTCTGTGTTCTGAGTTCTACATTCTACGTTCTGCGTTCTATGTTCTGTGTTCTGAGTTCTACATTGTACGTTCTGTGCTCTGACTTCTACGTTCTAAGTTCTGTGTTCTGTGTTCTACTTTCTATGTTCTGTGTTCTGAGTTCTACATTCTACGTTCTGCGTTCTATGTTCTGAGATCTGTGTGCTGCGTTGTACATTCTGTGTTCTGTGTTCTCTGCTCTGAGTTCTACGTTCAATGTTCTGTGTTCTATGTTCTACTTTCTACGTTCTACATTCTATACTCTGAGTTCTACGTTCTACGCTGTGCGTTCTATGTTCTGTGCTCTGAGTTCTACATTCTACGTTCTGTGTTCTGTGTTCTGAGTTCTGCGTTGTACGTTCTGTGTTCTGTGCTCTGAGTTCTACATTCTATGTTCTGTGTTCTATGTTCTATGTGCTACGCTCTGTGTTCTGTGTTCTACTTTCTATGTTCTATGTTCTGAGTTCTACATTCTACGTTCTGTGTTCTGTGTTCTGAGTTCTACATTCTACGTTCTGCATTCTATGCTCTGTGTTCTGAGTTCTACATTGTACGTTCTGTGCTCTGACTTCTACGTTCTAAGTTCTGTGTTCTGAGTTCTACATTCTACGTTCTGCGTTCTATGTTCTGAGATCTGTGTGCTGCGTTGTACATTCTGTGTTCTGTGTTCTCTGCTCTGAGTTCTACGTTCAATGTTCTGTGTTCTATGTTCTACTTTCTACATTCTACATTCTATACTCTGAGTTCTACGTTCTACATTCTGTGTTCTGTGTTCTGAGTTCTACA
Source organism: Hypanus sabinus (assembly GCF_030144855.1). NCBI lineage: Eukaryota > Metazoa > Chordata > Chondrichthyes > Myliobatiformes > Dasyatidae > Hypanus > Hypanus sabinus. The sequence goes on along the minus strand of NC_082725.1, from coordinate 3,079,823 downwards.
TTCTACATTCTGTGTTCTATGTTCTGAGATCTGTGTGCTGCGTTGTACATTCTGTGTTCTATGTTCTGTGCTCTGAGTTCTACATTCTATGTTCTGTGTTCTGTGTTCTGAGTTCTGCGTTGTACGTTCTGTGTTCTGTGCTCTGAGTTCTACGTTCCATGTTCTGTGTTCTATGTTCTACGTGCTACGCTCCGTGTTCTGTATTCTACTTTCTATGTTCTATGTTCTGAGTTCTACATTCTACGTTCTGTGTTCTGTGTTCTGAGTTCTACATTCTACGTTCTGCGTTCTATGTTCTGTGTTCTGAGTTCTACATTGTACGTTCTGTGCTCTGACTTCTACGTTCTAAGTTCTGTGTTCTGTGTTCTACTTTCTATGTTCTGTGTTCTGAGTTCTACATTCTACGTTCTGCGTTCTATGTTCTGAGATCTGTGTGCTGCGTTGTACATTCTGTGTTCTGTGTTCTCTGCTCTGAGTTCTACGTTCAATGTTCTGTGTTCTATGTTCTACTTTCTACGTTCTACATTCTATACTCTGAGTTCTACGTTCTACGCTGTGCGTTCTATGTTCTGTGCTCTGAGTTCTACATTCTACGTTCTGTGTTCTGTGTTCTGAGTTCTGCGTTGTACGTTCTGTGTTCTGTGCTCTGAGTTCTACATTCTACGTTCTGCGTTCTATGTTCTGAGATCTGTGTGCTGCGTTGTACATTTTGTGTTCTGTGTTCTCTGCTCTGAGTTCTACGTTCAATGTTCTGTGTTCTATGTTCTACTTTCTACGTTCTACATTCTATACTCTGAGTTCTACGTTCTACGCTGTGCGTTCTATGTTCTGTGCTCTGAGTTCTACATTCTACATTCTGTGTTCTGTGTTCTGAGTTCTGCGTTGTACGTTCTGTGTTCTGTGCTCTGAGTTCTACATTCTATGTTCTGTGTTCTATGTTCTATGTGCTACGCTCTGTGTTCTGTGTTCTACTTTCTATGTTCTATGTTCTGAGTTCTACATTCTACGTTCTGTGTTCTGTGTTCTGAGTTCTACATTCTACGTTCTGCATTCTATGCTCTGTGTTCTGAGTTCTACATTGTACGTTCTGTGCTCTGACTTCTACGTTCTAAGTTCTGTGTTCTGAGTTCTACATTCTACGTTCTGCGTTCTATGTTCTGAGATCTGTGTGCTGCGTTGTACATTTTGTGTTCTGTGTTCTCTGCTCTGAGTTCTACGTTCAATGTTCTGTGTTCTATGTTCTACTTTCTACGTTCTACATTCTATACTCTGAGTTCTACGTTCTACGCTCTGCGTTCTATGTTCTGTGCTCTGAGTTCTACGTTCTGGGTTCTGTGTTCTGAGTTCTACGTTTTCTGAGTTCTACGTTCTGTACTCTGAGTTCTACGTTCTACGCTCTGTGTTCTGTGTTCTGAGTTCTACGTTCTATGCTCTGTGTTCTGTGCTCTGAGTTCTACATTCTATGTTCTGTGTTCTATGCTCTACATTCTACGCTCTGTGATCTGTGTTCTACTTTCTATGTTCTATGTTCTGAGTTCTACATTCTACGTTCTGTGTTCTGTGCTCTGAGTTCTACATTCTACGTTCTACGCTCTGTGTTCTGTGTTTTGAGTTCTACGTTCTATGCTCTGTGTTCTGTGCTCTGAGTTCTACGTTCTATGTTCTACCTTCTACGCTCAGTGTTCTACTTTCTATGTTCTATGCTCTGAGTTCTACATTTTACGTTCTGTGTTCTTTGCTCTGAGTTCTACGTCCTGTGTTCTGTGTTCTGAGTTCTATAGTCTACATTCTGTGCTCTGAGTTCTACATTCTACGTTCTATGCTCTGAGTTCTGTGTTCTGAGTTCTACATTCTACGTTCTACGTTCTGTGTTCTGTGTTCTTTTCTCTGAGCTCTACGTTCTGTGTTCTGTGTTCTGTGCTCTGAGTTCTACGTACAATGTTCTGTGTTCTATGTTTTACGTTCTACGTTCTACATTCTATACTCTGAGTTCTACGTTCTACGCTCTGTGTTCTGAGTTCTACATTCTACATTCTGCGTTCTATGTTCTGTGCTCTGAGTTCTGCGTTCTATGTTCTGTGTTCTGAGTTCTACATTCTATACTCTGAGTTCTACGTTCTTCGCTCTGCGTTCTATGTTCTGTGCTCTGAGTTCTACTTTCTGTGTTCTGTGTTCTGAGTTCTACGTTCTATACTCTGAGTTCTATGTTCTTCGCTCTGTGTTCTGTGTTCTGAGTTCTACGTTCTGTGCTCTGAGTTCTACATTCTATGTTCTGTACACTGAGTTCGAAGTTTTACGTTCTACGCTCTGTGCTCTGAGTTCGACGTTCGACACTCTGTGTTCTGTGCTCTGAGTTCTACGTTCTACTTTCTATGTTCTGTCCTCTGAGTTCTACATTCTATGTTCTGTGTTCTGTGTTCTGTGATCTCTGTTCTAAGTTCTATGTTCTACGTTATTTGATCTGTGCTCTGAGTTCTACGTTCTGCTTTCTGTGCTCTGAGTTCTACGTTCTTTGTTCTGTGCTCTGAGTTCTACGTTCTATGTTCTGTGCTCTGAGTTCTACGTTCTACGTTCTACGCTCTGTGTTCTGTGTTTTGAGTTCTACGTTCTATGCTCTGTGTTTTGAGTTCTGCGTTCTGCTTTCTGTGCTCTGAGTTCTACGTCTTTGTTCTGTGCTCTGAGTTCTACGTTCTATGTTCTGTGCTCTGAGTTCTACGTTCTACGTTCTATGCTCTGTGTTCTGTGCTCTGAGTTCTACTTTCTGTGTTCTGTGTTCTGAATTTTACGTCTATACTCTGAGTTCTACGTTCAATGCTCTGTGTTCTGTGTTTTGAGTTCTACGTTCTACGATCTGTGTTCTGTGCTCTGAGTTCTACATTCTACGTTCTATGTTCTGTGTTCTGAGTTCTACATTGTAAGTTCTGTGCTCTGACTTCTACGTTCTAAGTTCTGTGTTCTGTGTTCTACTTTCTATGTTCTGTGTTCTGAGTTCTACGTTCTACGCTCTGCATTCTATGTTCTGTGCTCTGAGTTCTACGTTCTATGTTCTGTGTTCTGTGCTCTGAGTTCTACGTTCTGGGTTCTGTGTTCTGAGTTCTACGTTCTGTACTCGGAGTTCTACGTTCTACGCTCTGTGTTCTGTGTTCTGAGTTCTACGTTCTATGCTCTGTGCTTTGTGCTCCGAGCTCTATGTTCTATGTTCTGTGCTCTGAGTTCTACGTTCTACGCTCTGTGTTCTGTGTTCTGTGCTCTGAACTCTACATTCTGTGTCTGTCTTCTGTTCTCTGAGTTCTGCATTCTGTGTTCAGTGTTCTGTGCTCTGTTCTACGTTCTGTGCTCTGAGATCTACATTCTACGTTCTATGTTCTGTCTTCGTGTTCTACGTTCTACGTTCTGTGTTCTGTGTTCTGTGCTCTGAGTACTACGTTCTACGTTCTGTGCTCTGAGTTCTACGTTCTATGTTCTGTCTTCGTGTTCTATGTTCTACGTTCTGTGTTCTGTGTTCTGTGCTCTGAGTTCTACGTTCTGCGTTCTGTGTTCTAAGTTCTACGTTCTACATTCTGTGCTCTGAGATCTACGTTCTACGTTCTGTGCTCTGAGTTCTACGTTCTATGTTCTGTCTTCGTGTTCTACGTTCTGTGTTCTGTGTTCTGTGCTCTGAGTTCTACGTTCTGCGTTCTGTGTTCTGAGTTCTACGTTCTACATTCTGTGCTCTGAGATCTACGTTCTACGTTCTGTGCTCTGAGTTCTACGTTCTATGTTCTGTCTTCGTGTTCTACGTTCTACGTTCTGTGTTCTGTGTTCTGTGCTCTGAGTTCTACGTTCTACATTCTGTGTTCTGTGTTCTGAGTTCTACATTCTACGTTCTGTGTTCTATGTTCTGAGATCTGTGTGCTGCGTTGTACATTCTGTGTTCTGTGTTCTCTGCTCTGAGTTCTACGTTCAATGTTCTGTGTTCTATGTCCTGAGATCTGTGTGCTGCGTTGTACATTCTGTGTTCTATGTTCTGCGCTCTGAGTTCTACATTCTATGTTCTGTGTTCTGTGTTCTGAGTTCTGCGTTGTACGTTCTGTGTTCTGTGCTCTGAGTTCTACGTTCTATGTTCTGTGTTCTATGTTCTACGTGCTACGCTCCGTGTTCTGTATTCTACTTTCTATGTTCTATGTTCTGAGTTCTACATTCTACGTTCTGTGTTCTGTGTTCTGAGTTCTACATTCTACGTTCTGCGTTCTATGTTCTGTGTTCTGAGTTCTACATTGTACGTTCTGTGCTCTGACTTCTACGTTCTAAGTTCTGTGTTCTGTGTTCTACTTTCTATGTTCTGTGTTCTGAGTTCTACATTCTACGTTCTGCGTTCTATGTTCTGAGATCTGTGTGCTGCGTTGTACATTCTGTGTTCTGTGTTCTCTGCTCTGAGTTCTACGTTCAATGTTCTGTGTTCTATGTTCTACTTTCTACGTTCTACATTCTATACTCTGAGTTCTACGTTCTACGCTCTGCGTTCTATGTTCTGTGCTCTGAGTTCTACGTTCTATGTTCTGTGTTCTGTGCTCTGAGTTCTAAGTTCTGGGTTCTGTGTTCTGAGTTCTACGTTTTCTAAGTTCTACGTTCTGTACTCTGAGTTCTACGTTCTACGCTCTGTGTTCTGTGTTCTGAGTTCTACGTTCTATGCTCTGTGTTCTGTGCTCTGAGTTCTACATTCTATGTTCTGTGTTCTATGCTCTACATTCTACGCTCTGTGATCTGTGTTCTACTTTCTATGTTCTATGTTCTGAGTTCTACATTCTACGTTCTGTGTTCTGTGCTCTGAGTTCTACATTCTACGTTCTACGCTCTGTGTTCTGTGTTTTGAGTTCTACGTTCTATGCTCTGTGTTCTGTGCTCTGAGTTCTACGTTCTATGTTCTACCTTCTACGCTCAGTGTTCTACTTTCTATGTTCTATGCTCTGAGTTCTACATTTTACGTTCTGTGTTCTTTGCTCTGAGTTCTACGTCCTGTGTTCTGTGTTCTGAGTTCTATAGTCTACATTCTGTGCTCTGAGTTCTACATTCTACGTTCTATGCTCTGAGTTCTGTGTTCTGAGTTCTACATTCTACGTTCTACGTTCTGTGTTCTGTGTTCTTTTCTCTGAGCTCTACGTTCTGTGTTCTGTGTTCTGTGCTCTGAGTTCTACGTACAATGTTCTGTGTTCTATCTTTTACGTTCTACGTTCTACATTCTATACTCTGAGTTCTACGTTCTACGCTCTGTGTTCTGAGTTCTACATTCTACATTCTGCGTTCTATGTTCTGTGCTCTGAGCTCTGCGTTCTATGTTCTGTGTTCTGAGTTCTACGTTCTATACTCTGAGTTCTACGTTCTTCGCTCTGCGTTCTATGTTCTGTGCTCTGAGTTCTACTTTCTGTGTTCTGTGTTCTGAGTTCTACGTTCTATACTCTGAGTTCTATGTTCTTCGCTCTGTGTTCTGTGTTCTGAGTTCTACGTTCTGTGCTCTGAGTTCTACATTCTATGTTCTGTACACTGAGTTCGAAGTTTTACGTTCTACGCTCTGTGCTCTGAGTTCGACGTTCGACACTCTGTGTTCTGTGCTCTGAGTTCTACGTTCTACTTTCTATGTTCTGTCCTCTGAGTTCTACATTCTATGTTCTGTGTTCTGTGTTCTGTGATCTCTGTTCTAAGTTCTATGTTCTACGTTATTTGATCTGTGCTCTGAGTTCTACGTTCTGCTTTCTGTGCTCTGAGTTCTACGTTCTTTGTTCTGTGCTCTGAGTTCTACGTTCTATGTTCTGTGCTCTGAGTTCTACGTTCTACGTTCTACGCTCTGTGTTCTGTGTTTTGAGTTCTACGTTCTATGCTCTGTGTTTTGAGTTCTGCGTTCTGCTTTCTGTGCTCTGAGTTCTACGTCTTTGTTCTGTGCTCTGAGTTCTACGTTCTATGTTCTGTGCTCTGAGTTCTACGTTCTACGTTCTATGCTCTGTGTTCTGTGCTCTGAGTTCTACTTTCTGTGTTCTGTGTTCTGAATTTTATGTCTATACTCTGAGTTCTACGTTCAATGCTCTGTGTTCTGTGTTTTGAGTTCTACGTTCTACGATCTGTGTTCTGTGCTCTGAGTTCTACATTCTACGTTCTATGTTCTGTGTTCTGAGTTCTACATTGTAAGTTCTGTGCTCTGACTTCTACGTTCTAAGTTCTGTGTTCTGTGTTCTACTTTCTATGTTCTGTGTTCTGAGTTCTACGTTCTACGCTCTGCGTTCTATGTTCTGTGCTCTGAGTTCTACGTTCTATGTTCTGTGTTCTGTGCTCTGAGTTCTACGTTCTGGGTTCTGTGTTCTGAGTTCTACGTTCTGTACACGGAGTTCTACGTTCTACGCTCTGTGTTCTGTGTTCTGAGTTCTACGTTCTATGCTCTGTGCTTTGTGCTCCGAGCTCTATGTTCTATGTTCTGTGCTCTGAGTTCTACGTTCTACGCTCTGTGTTCTGTGTTCTGTGCTCTGAACTCTACATTCTGTGTCTGTCTTCTGTTCTCTGAGTTCTGCATTCTGTGTTCAGTGTTCTGTGCTCTGTTCTACGTTCTGTGCTCTGAGATCTACATTCTACGTTCTATGTTCTGTCTTCGTGTTCTACGTTCTACGTTCTGTGTTCTGTGTTCTGTGCTCTGAGTTCTACGTTCTACGTTCTGTGCTCTGAGTTCTACGTTCTATGTTCTGTCTTCGTGTTCTATGTTCTACGTTCTGTGTTCTGTGTTCTGTGCTCTGAGTTCTACGTTCTGCGTTCTGTGTTCTAAGTTCTACGTTCTACATTCTGTGCTCTGAGATCTACGTTCTACGTTCTGTGTTCTGTGTTCTGTGCTCTGAGTTCTACGTTCTGCGTTCTGTGTTCTGAGTTCTACGTTCTACATTCTGTGCTCTGAGATCTACGTTCTACGTTCTGTGCTCTGAGTTCTACGTTCTATGTTCTGTCTTCGTGTTCTACGTTCTACGTTCTGTGTTCTGTGTTCTGTGCTCTGAGTTCTACGTTCTACATTCTGTGTTCTGTGTTCTGAGTTCTACATTCTACGTTCTGTGTTCTATGTTCTGAGATCTGTGTGCTGCATTGTACATTCTGTGTTCTGTGTTCTCTGCTCTGAGTTCTACGTTCAATGTTCTGTTTTCTATGTTCTGAGATCTGTGTGCTGCGTTGTACATTCTGTGTTCTATGTTCTGTGCTCTGAGTTCTACATTCTATGTTCTGTGTTCTGTGTTCTGAGTTCTGCGTTGTACGTTCTGTGTTCTGTGCTCTGAGTTCTACGTTCTATGTTCTGTGTTCTATGTTCTACGTGCTACGCTCCGTGTTCTGTATTCTACTTTCTATGTTCTATGTTCTGAGTTCTACATTCTACGTTCTGTGTTCTGTGTTCTGAGTTCTACATTCTACGTTCTGCGTTCTATGTTCTGTGTTCTGAGTTCTACATTGTACGTTCTGTGCTCTGACTTCTACGTTCTAAGTTCTGTGTTCTGTGTTCTACTTTCTATGTTCTGTGTTCTGAGTTCTACATTCTACGTTCTGCGTTCTATGTTCTGAGATCTGTGTGCTGCGTTGTACATTCTGTGTTCTGTGTTCTCTGCTCTGAGTTCTACGTTCAATGTTCTGTGTTCTATGTTCTACTTTCTACGTTCTACATTCTATACTCTGAGTTCTACGTTCTACGCTGTGCGTTCTATGTTCTGTGCTCTGAGTTCTACATTCTACGTTCTGTGTTCTGTGTTCTGAGTTCTGCGTTGTACGTTCTGTGTTCTGTGCTCTGAGTTCTACATTCTATGTTCTGTGTTCTATGTTCTATGTGCTACGCTCTGTGATCTGTGTTCTACTTTCTATGTTCTATGTTCTGAGTTCTACATTCTACGTTCTGTGTTCTGTGTTCTGAGTTCTACATTCTACGTTCTGCATTCTATGCTCTGTGTTCTGAGTTCTACATTGTACGTTCTGCGTTCTATGTTCTGAGATCTGTGTGCTGCGTTGTACATTTTGTGTTCTGTGTTCTCTGCTCTGAGTTCTACGTTCAATGTTCTGTGTTCTATGTTCTACTTTCTACGTTCTACATTCTATACTCTGAGTTCTACGTTCTACGCTCTGCGTTCTATGTTCTGTGCTCTGAGTTCTAAGTTCTATGTTCTGTGTTCTGTGCTCTGAGTTCTATGTTCTGGGTTCTGTGTTCTGAGTTCTACGTTTTCTGAGTTCTATGTTCTGTACTCTGAGTTCTACGTTCTACGCTCTGTGTTCTGTGTTCTGAGTTCTACGTTCTATGCTCTGTGCTCTGTGCTCCAAGCTCCATGTTCTGTGTTCTGTGCTCTGACTTCTACGTTCTACGCTCTGTGTTCTGTGTTCTGTGCTCTGAACTCTACATTCTGTGTCTGTCTTCTGTTCTCTGAGTTCTACATTCTGTGTTCAGTGTTCTGTGCTCTGTTCTACGTTCTGTGCTCTGAGATCTACATTCTACGTTCTGTGTTCTGTGCACTGAGTTCTACATTCTTCGTTCTATGCTCTGTGTTCTGGGTTTTGAGTTCTACGTTCCACGCTCTGTGTTCTGTACTCTTGAGTTCTACGATCTGTGCTCTGAGTTCTACGTTCTATGTTCTATGTTCTACCTTCTAGGCTCTGTGTTCTGTGTTCTACTTTCTGAGTTCTAATTTCTGAGTTCTACATTCTACGTTCTACGTTCTGTGCTCTGAGTTCTATGTTCTACGCTCTGTGCTCTGAGTTCTACGTTCTACGCTCTGTGTTTTGTGTTGTGAGTTCTACGTTCTACATTCTGTGTTCTGTGCTCTGAGTTCTACGTTCTGCATTCTGTGTTCTGAGTTCTCTGTTCTACGTTATTTGTTCTGTGCTCTGAGTTCTACGTTCTTTGTTCTGTGCTCTGAGTTCAATGTTCTATGCTCTGTGTTTTGTGTTGTGAGTTCTACGTTCTACATTCTGTGTTCTGTGCTCTGAGTTCTACGTTCTGCATTCTGTTTTCTGTGCTCTGTGTTCTACGTTCTATGTTCTGTGTTCTATGCTCTACGTTCTACGCTCTGTGATCTGTGTTCTACTTTCTATGTTCTACGTTCTGAGTTCTACATTCTACATTCTGTGTTCTGTGCTCTGAGTTCTACGTTCCATGCTCTGTGTTCTGTGCACTGAGTTCTACGTTCTATGTTCTGTGTTCTATGCTCTACATTCTACGCTCTGTGATCTGTGTTCTACTTTCTATGTTCTATGTTCTGAGTTCTACATTCTACATTCTATGCTCTGTGTTCTGTGTTCTGTGATCTCTGTTCTAAGTTCTATGTTCTACGTTATTTGATCTGTGTTCTGAGTTCTGCGTTCTGCTTTCTGTGTTCTGAGTTCGACATTCTACGTTCTGCGTTCTATGTTCTGAGATCTGTGTGCTGCGTTGTACATTCTGTGTTCTGTGTTCTCTGCTCTGAGTTCTACGTTCAATGTTCTGTGTTCTATGTTCTACTTTCTACGTTCTACATTCTATACTCTGAGTTCTACGTTCTACGCTCTGCATTCTATGTTCTGTGCTCTGAGTTCTACGTTCTATGTTCTGTGTTCTGTGCTCTGAGTTCTACATTCTGTGTTCTGTGTTCTGTGCTCTGACTTCTACGTTCTATGTTCAACGTTCTATGTTTTACGTTCTACGCTCTGTAATCTGTGTTCTACTTTCTATGTTCTATGTACTGAGTTCTACATTTTACGTTCTGTGTTCTGTGCTCTGAGTTCTACGTCCTGTGTTCTGTGTTCTGAGTTCTACTTTCTACATTCTGTGCTCTGAGATCTAAGTTCTACGTTCTATGCTCTGAGTTCTACGCAGTACGCTCTGTGTTCTGTGTTGTGAGTTCTACGTTCTACATTCTGTGTTCTGTGCTCTGTGTTCTGTGTTCTACGTTCTGTGTTCTATGCTCTACGTTCTACGCTCTGTGATCTGTGTTCTACTTTCTATGTTCTACGTTCTGAGTTCTACATTCTATGTTCTGTGTTCTATGCTCCGAGTTCTACATTCTACATTCTACGCTCTGTGTTCTGTGTTGTGAGTTCTACGTTCTACATTCTGTGTTCTGTGCTCTGTGTTTTACGTTCTGTGTTCTGTTTTCTGTGCTCTGTGTTCTGTGTTCTACGTTCTGTGTTCTATGCTCTACGTTCTACGCTCTGTGATCTGTGTTCTACGTTCTGAGTTCTACATTCTACGTTCTACGCTCTGTGTTCTGTGTTTTGAGTTCTACGTTCTATGCTCTGTGTTCTGTGCTCTGAGTTCTACGTTCTATGTTCTACCTTCTACGCTCTGTGTTCTACTTTCTATGTCCTATGCTCTGAGTTCTACATTTTACGTTCTGTGTTCTTTGCTCTGAGTTCTACGTCCTGTGTTCTGTGTTCTGAGTTTATAGTCTACATTCTGTGCTCTGAGTTCTACATTCTACGTTCTATGCTCTGAGTTCTGTGTTCTGAGTTCTACATTCTACATTCTACGTTCTGTGTTCTGTGTTCTTTTCTCTGAGCTCTACTTTCTGTGTTCTGTGTTCTGTGCTCTGAGTTCTACGTACAATGTTCTGTGTTCTATGTTTTACGTTCTACGTTCTACATTCTATACTCTGAGTTCTACGTTCTACGCTCTGTGTTCTGAGTTCTACATTCTACATTCTGCGTTCTATGTTCTGTGCTCTGAGTTCTGCGTTCTATGTTCTGTGTTCTGAGTTCTACATTCTATACTCTGAGTTCTACGTTCTTTGCTCTGCGTTCTATGTTCTGTGCTCTGAGTTCTACTTTCTGTGTTCTGTGTTCTGAGTTCTACGTTCTATACTCTGAGTTCTATGTTCTTCGCTCTGTGTTCTGTGTTCTGAGTTCTACGTTCTGTGCTCTGAGTTCTACATTCTATGTTCTGTACACTGAGTTCGAAGTTTTACGTTCTACGCTCTGTGCTCTGAGTTCGACGTTCGACACTCTGTGTTCTGTGCTCTGAGTTCTACGTTCTACTTTCTATGTTCTGTCCTCTGAGTTCTACATTCTGTGTTCTGTGTTCTGTGTTCTGTGATCTCTGTTCTAAGTTCTATGTTCTACGTTATTTGATCTGTGCTCTGAGTTCTACGTTCTGCTTTCTGTGCTCTGAGTTCTACGTTCTTTGTTCTGTGCTCTGAGTTCTACGTTCTATGTTCTGTGCTCTGAGTTCTACGTTCTACGTTCTACGCTCTGTGTTCTGTGTTTTGAGTTCTACGTTCTATGCTCTGTGTTTTGAGTTCTGCGTTCTGCTTTCTGTGCTCTGAGTTCTACGTTCTTTGTTCTGTGCTCTGAGTTCTACGTTCTATGTTCTGTGCTCTGAGTTCTACGTTCTACGTTCTACGCTCTGTGTTCTGTGCTCTGAGTTCTACTTTCTGTGTTCTGTGTTCTGAATTTTACGTCTATACTCTGAGTTCTACGTTCTTCGCTCTGTGTTCTGTGTTCTGAGTTCTACGTTCTGTATTCTGTGTTCTGTGCTCTGAGTTCTACTTTCTGTGTTCTGTGTTCTGAGTTCTACGTTCTATACTCTGAGTTCTACGTTCTTCGCTCTGTGTTCTGTGTTCTGAGTTCTACGTTCTGTGCTCTGTGCTCTGAGCTCTATGTTCTACATTCTGTGCTCTGAGTTCTACATTCTACGTTCTGTACACTGAGTTCGAAGTTTTACGTTCTACGCTCTGTGCTCTGAGTTCAACGTTCGACACTCGGTGTTCTGTGCTCTAAGTTCTACGTTCTGTGTTCTGTGCTCTGAGTTCTACGTTCTATGTTCTGTGTTCTATGTTCTATGTGCTATGCTCTGTGTTCTGTGTTCTACTTTCTATGTTCTATGTTCTGAGTTCTACATTCTACATTCTGTGTTCTGTGTTCTGAGTTCTACATTCTACGTTCTGCATTCTATGCTCTGTGTTCTGAGTTCTACATTGTACGTTCTGTGCTCTGACTTCTACGTTCTAAGTTCTGTGTTCTGAGTTCTACATTCTACGTTCTGCGTTCTATGTTCTGAGATCTGTGTGCTGCGTTGTACATTTTGTGTTCTGTGTTCTCTGCTCTGAGTTCTACGTTCAATGTTCTGTGTTCTATGTTCTACTTTCTACGTTCTACATTCTATACTCTGAGTTCTACGTTCTACGCTCTGCGTTCTATGTTCTGTGCTCTGAGTTCTACGTTCTATGTTCTGTGTTCTGTGCTCTGAGTTCTACGTTCTGGGTTCTGTGTTCTGAGTTCTACGTTTTCTGAGTTCTACGTTCTGTACTCTGAGTTCTACGTTCTACGCTCTGTGTTCTGTGTTCTGAGTTCTACGTTCTATGCTCTGTGCTCTGTGCTCCGAGCTCTATGTTCTGTGTTCTGTGCTCTGAGTTCTACGTTCTACGCTCTGTGTTCTGTGTTCTGTGCTCTGAACTCTACATTCTGTGTCTGTCTTCTGTTCTCTGAGTTCTACATTCTGTGTTCAGTGTTCTGTGCTCTGTTCTACGTTCTGTGCTCTGAGATCTACATTCTACGATCTGTGTTCTGTGCTCTGAGTTCTACATTCTTCGTTCTATGCTCTGTGTTCTGGGTTTTGAGTTCTACGTTCCACGCTCTGTGTTCTGTACTCTTGAGTTCTACGATCTGTGCTCTGAGTTCTACGTTCTATGTTCTATGTTCTACCTTCTAGGCTCTGTGTTCTGTGTTCTACTTTCTGAGTTCTAATTTCTGAGTTCTACATTCTACGTTCTACGTTCTGTGCTCTGAGTTCTACGTTCTACGCTCTGTGTTTTGTGTCGTGAGTTCTACATTCTACATTCTGTGTTCTGTGCTCTGAGTTCTACGTTCTGCATTCTGTGATCTGAGTTCTCTGTTCTACGTTATTTGTTCTGTGCTCTGAGTTCTACGTTCTTTGTTCTGTGCTCTGAGTTCTACGTTCCATGTTCTGTGCTCTGAGTTCAACGTTCTATGCTCTGTGTTCTGTGTTTTGAGTTCTACGTTCTATGATCTGTGTTCTGTGCAATGAGTTCTACATTCTGTGTTCTGTGTTCTGTGCTCTGACTTCTACGTTCTATGTTCAACGTTCTATGTTTTACGTTCTACGCTCTGTAATCTGTGTTCTACTTTCTATGTTCTATGTACTGAGTTCTACATTTTACGTTCTGTGTTCTGTGTTCTGAGTTCTACGTTCTATGGTCTGTGTTCTATGTTCTACGTGCTACGCTCTGTGTTCTGTGTTCTACTTTCTATGTTCTATGTTCTGAGTTCTACATTCTACGTTCTGTGTTCTGTGTTCTGAGTTCTACATTCTACGTTCTGCGTTCTATGTTCTGTGTTCTGAGTTCTACATTGTAAGTTCTGTGCTCTGACTTCTACGTTCTAAGTTCTGTGTTCTGTGTTCTACTTTCTATGTTCTGTGTTCTGAGTTCTACATTCTACGTTCTGCGTTCTATGTTCTGAGATCTGTGTGCTGTGTTGTGCATTCTGTGTTCTGTGTTCTCTGCTCTGAGTTCTACGTTCAATGTTCTGTGTTCTATGTTCTACTTTCCATGTTCTACATTCTATACTCTGAGTACTACGTTCTACGCTCTGCGTTCTATGTTCTGTGCTCTGAGTTCTACGTTCTATGTTCTGTGTTCTGTGCTCTGAGTTCTACGTTCTGGGTTCTGTGTTCTGAGTTCTACGTTTTCTGAGTTCTACGTTCTGTACTCTGAGTTCTACGTTCTACGCTCTGTGTTCTGTGTTCTGAGTTCTACGTTCTATGCTCTGTGCTCCGAGCTCTATGTTCTGTGTTCTGTGCTCTGAGTTCTACGTTCTACGCACTGTGTTCTGTGTTCTGTGCTCTGAACTCTACATTCTGTGTCTGTCTTCTGTTCTCTGAGTTCTACATTCTGTGTTCAGTGTTCTGTGCTCTGTTCTACGTTCTGTCCTCTGAGATCTACAGTCTACATTCTGTGTTCTGTGCTCTGAGTTCTACGTTCTGCATTCTGTGATCTGAGTTCTCTGTTCTACGTTATTTGTTCTGTGCTCTGAGTTCTACGTTCTTTGTTCTGTGCTCTGAGTTCTACGTTCCATGTTCTGTGCTCTGAGTTCAACGTTCTATGCTCTGTGTTCTGTGTTTTGAGTTCTACGTTCTATGATCTGTGTTCTGTGCAATGAGTTCTACATTCTGTGTTCTGTGTTCTGTGCTCTGACTTCTACGTTCTATGTTCAACGTTCTATGTTTTACGTTCTACGCTCTGTAATCTGTGTTCTACTTTCTATGTTCTATGTACTGAGTTCTACATTTTACGTTCTGTGTTCTGTGTTCTGAGTTCTACGTTCTATGGTCTGTGTTCTATGTTCTACGTGCTACGCTCTGTGTTCTGTGTTCTACTTTCTATGTTCTATGTTCTGAGTTCTACATTCTACGTTCTGTGTTCTGTGTTCTGAGTTCTACATTCTACGTTCTGCGTTCTATGTTCTGTGTTCTGAGTTCTACATTGTAAGTTCTGTGCTCTGATTTCTACGTTCTAAGTTCTGTGTTCTGTGTTCTACTTTCTATGTTCTGTGTTCTGAGTTCTACATTCTACGTTCTGCGTTCTATGTTCTGAGATCTGTGTGCTGCGTTGTACATTCTGTGTTCTGTGTTCTCTGCTCTGAGTTCTACGTTCAATGTTCTGTGTTCTATGTTCTACTTTCTACGTTCTACATTCTAGACTCTGAGTTCTACGTTTTACGCTCTGCATTCCATGTTCTGTGCTCTGAGTTCTACGTTCTATGTTCTGTGTTCTGTGCTCTGAGTTCTACATTCTGTGTTCTGTGTTCTGTGCTCTGAGTTCTACGTTCTATGTTCAACGTTCTATGTTTTACGTTCTACGCTCTGTAATCTGTGTTCTACTTTCTATGTTCTATGTACTGAGTTCTACATTTTACGTTCTGTGTTCTGTGCTCTGAGTTCTACGTCCTGTGTTCTGTGTTCTGAGTTCTACTTTCTACATTCTGTGCTCTGAGATCTAAGTTCTACGTTCTATGCTCTGAGTTCTACGCAGTACGCTCTGTGTTCTGTGTTGTGAGTTCTACGTTCTACATTCTGTGTTCTGTGCTCTGTGTTTTACGTTCTGTGTTCTGTTTTCTGTGCTCTGTGTTCTGTGTTCTACGTTCTGTGTTCTATGCTCTATGTTCTACGCTCTGTGATCAGTGTTCTACTTTCTATGTTCTACGTTCTGAGATCTACATTCTATGTTCTGTGTTCTATGCTCCGAGTTCTACATTCTACATTCTACGCTCTGTGTTCTGTGTTTTGAGTTCTACGTTCTATGCTCTGTGTTCTGTGCTCTGAGTTCTACGTTCTATGTTCTGTATTCTATGCTCTACATTCTATGCTCTGTGATCTGTGTTCTACTTTCTATGTTCTATGTTCTGAGTTCTACATTCTACGTTCTGTGTTCTGTGCTCTGAGTTCTACATTCTACGTTCTACGCTCTGTGTTCTGTGTTTTGAGTTCTACGTTCTATGCTCTGTGTTCTGTGCTCTGAGTTCTACGTTCTATGTTCTGTATTCTATGCTCTACATTCTATGCTCTGTGATCTGTGTTCTACTTTCTATGTTCTATGTTCTGAGTTCTACATTCTACGTTCTGTGTTCTGTGCTCTGAGTTCTACATTCTACGTTCTACGCTCTGTGTTCTGTGTTTTGAGTTCTACGTTCTATGCTCTGTGTTCTGTGCTCTGAGTTCTACGTTCTATGTTCTACCTTCTACGCTCTGTGTTCTACTTTCTATGTTCTATGCTCTGAGTTCTACATTTTACGTTCTGTGTTCTTTGCTCTGAGTTCTACGTCCTGTGTTCTGTGTTCTGAGTTCTATAGTCTACATTCTGTGCTCTGAGTTCTACATTCTACGTTCTATGCTCTGAGTTCTGTGTTCTGAGTTCTACATTCTACATTCTACGTTCTGTGTTCTGTGTTCTTTTCTCTGAGCTCTACGTTCTGTGTTCTGTGTTCTGTGCTCTGAGTTCTACGTACAATGTTCTGTGTTCTATGTTTTACGTTCTACGTTCTACATTCTATACTCTGAGTTCTACGTTCTACGCTCTGTGTTCTGAGTTCTACATTCTACATTCTGCGTTCTATGTTCTGTGCTCTGAGTTCTGCGTTCTATGTTCTGTGTTCTGAGTTCTACATTCTATACTCTGAGTTCTACGTTCTTCGCTCTGCGTTCTATGTTCTGTGCTCTGAGTTCTACTTTCTGTGTTCTGTGTTCTGAGTTCTACGTTCTATACTCTGAGTTCTATGTTCTTCGCTCTGTGTTCTGTGTTCTGAGTTCTACGTTCTGTGCTCTGAGTTCTACATTCTATGTTCTGTACACTGAGTTCGAAGTTTTACGTTCTACACTCTGTGTTCTGTGCTCTGAGTTCTACGTTCTACTTTCTATGTTCTGTCCTCTGAGTTCTACATTTTTTGTTCTGTGTTCTGTGTTCTGTGATCTCTGTTCTAAGTTCTATGTTCTACGTTATTTGATCTGTGCTCTGAGTTCTACGTTCTGCTTTCTGTGCTCTGAGTTCTACGTTCTTTGTTCTGTGCTCTGAGTTCTACGTTCTACGTTCTGTGCTCTGAGTTCAACGTTCTATGCTCTGTGTTCTGTGTTTTGAGTTCTACGTTCTACGATCTGTGTTCTGTGCTCTGAGTTCTACATTCTGTGTTCTGCGCTCTGAGTTCTACGTTCTATGTTCAACGTTCTATGTTTTACGTTCTACGCTCTGTAATCTGTGTTCTACTTTCTATGTTCTATGTACTGAGTTCTACATTTTACGTTCTGTGTTCTGTGCTCTGAGTTCTACGTCCTGTGTTCTGTGTTCTGAGTTCTGCTTTCTACATTCTGTGCTCTGAGATCTAAGTTCTACGTTCTATGCTCTGAGTTCTATGCTCTACGTTCTACGCTCTGTGATCTGTGTTCTACTTTCTATGTTCTACGTTCTGAATTCTACATTCTACGTTCTGTGTTCTACTTTCTATGTTCTATGTTCTGAGTTCTACATTTTACGTTCTGTGTTCTGTGTTCTACGTTCTACGCTCTGTGATCTGTGTTCTTCTTTTTATGTTCTATGTTCTGAGTTCTGCATTCTACGTTCTGTGTTCTGTGCTCTGAGTTCTACGTTCTACACTCTGTGTTCTGTGTTTTGAGTTCTGCATTCTACGCTCTGTGTTCTGTGCTCTGAGTTCTACGTTCTACGCTCTGTTTTCTGTGCTCTGAGTTCTACGATCTGTGTTCCGTGTTCTACGTTCTACGATCTGTGTTCTGTGCTCTGTGTTCTACATTCTATGTTCTATGTTGTACGTTCTACGCTCTGTGTTCTGTGTTCTACTTTCTATGTTCTATGTTCTGAGTTCTACATTCTACGTTCTGTGTTCTGTGCTCTGATTTCTACATTCTACGTTCTACGCTCTGTGTTCTGTGTTTTGAGTTCTACGTTCTATGCTCTGTGTTCTGTGCTCTGAGTTCTACGTTCAATGTTCTGTGTTCTATGTTCTACCTTCTACGCTGTGTGTTCTACTTTCTATGTTCTAAGTTCTGAGTTCTACATTCTACATTTTATGTTCTGTGTTCTGTATTCTGTGATCTCTGTTCTAAGTTCTATGTTCTACGTTATTTGATCTGTGTTCTGCGTTCTGCGTTCTGCTTTCTGTGCTCTGAGTTCTATGTTCTACGCTCTGTGTTCTGTGTTTTGAGTTCTACGTTCTATGCTCTGTGTTCTGTGCTCTGAGTTCTACGTTCTATGTTCTGTGTTCTATGCTCTACATTCTACGCTCTGTGATCTGTGTTTTACTTTCTATGTTCTATGTTCTGAGTTCTACATTCTACGTTCTGTGTTCTGTGCTCTGAGTTCTACATTCTACGTTCTACGCTCTGTGTTCTGTGCTCTGAGTTCTACGTTCTACGCTCTGTGTTCTGAGTTCTACATTCTATGTTCTGTACACTGAGTTCGAAGTTTTACGTTCTACGCTCTGTGCTCTGAGTTCGACGTTCGACACTCTGTGTTCTGTGCTCTGAGTTCTACGTTCTACTTTCTATGTTCTGTCCTCTGAGTTCTACATTCTATGTTCTGTGTTCTGTGTTCTGTTATCTCTGTTCTAAGTTCTATGTTCTACGTTATTTGATCTGTGCTCTGAGTTCTACGTTCTGCTTTCTGTGCTCTGAGTTCTACGTTATTTGTTCTGTGCTCTGAGTTCTACGTTCTACGTTCTACGCTCTGTGTTCTGTGTTTTGAGTTCTACGTTCTATGCTCTGTGTTCTGTGCTCTGAGTTCTACTTTCTGTGTTCTGTGTTCTGAGTTTTACGTTCTATACTCTGAGTTCTACGTTCTTCGCTCTGTGTTCTGTGTTCTGAGTTCTACGTTCTGTGCTCTGAGTTCTACATTCTATGTTCTGTACACTGAGTTCGAAGTTTTACGTTCTATGCTCTGTGCTCTGAGTTCAACGTTCGACACTCGGTGTTCTGTGCTCTGAGTTCTACGTTCTGTGTTCTGTGCTCAGAGTTCTACATTCTATGTTCTATGTTCTACGTTCTACACTCTGTGTTCTGTGCTCTGAGTTCTACGCTCTGTGTTTTGTGTTCTACATTCTACGTTCTGCGTTCTATGTTCTGAGATCTGTGTGCTGCGTTGTGCATTCTGTGTTCTGTGTTCTCTGCTCTGAGTTCTACGTTCAATGTTCTGTGTTCTATGTTCTACTTTCCATGTTCTACATTCTATACTCTGAGTACTACGTTCTACGCTCTGCGTTCTATGTTCTGTGCTCTGAGTTCTACGTTCTATGTTCTGTGTTCTGTGCTCTGAGTTCTACGTTCTGGGTTCTGTGTTCTGAGTTCTACGTTTTCTGAGTTCTACGTTCTGTACTCTGAGTTCTACGTTCTACGCTCTGTGTTCTGTGTTCTGAGTTCTACGTTCTATGCTCTGTGCTCCGAGCTCTATGTTCTGTGTTCTGTGCTCTGAGTTCTACGTTCTACGCACTGTGTTCTGTGTTCTGTGCTCTGAACTCTACATTCTGTGTCTGTCTTCTGTTCTCTGAGTTCTACATTCTGTGTTCAGTGTTCTGTGCTCTGTTCTACGTTCTGTCCTCTGAGATCTACATTCTACGTTCTGTGTTCTGTGCTCTGAGTTCTACATTCTTCGTTCTATGCTCTGTGTTCTGGGTTTTGAGTTCTACGTTCCACGCTCTGTGTTCTGTGCTCTGAGTTCTACGATCTGTGCTCTGAGTTCTACGTTCTATGTTCTATGTTCTACCTTCTAGGCTCTGTGTTCTGTGTTCTACTTTCTGAGTTCTAATTTCTGAGTTCTACATTCTACGTTCTACGTTCTGTGCTCTGAGTTCTACGTTCTACATTCTGTGCTGTGAGATCTACGTTCTACGTTCTGTGCTCTGAGTTCTACGTTCTACGCTCTGTGTTTTGTGTTGTGAGTTCTACGTTCTACATTCTGTGTTCTGTGCTCTGAGTTCTACGTTCTGCATTCTGTGTTCTGAGTTCTCTGTTCTACATTATTTGTTCTGTGCTCTGAGTTCTACGTTCTTTGTTCTGTGCTCTGAGTTCAATGTTCTATGCTCTGTGTTTTGTGTTGTGAGTTCTACATTCTACATTCTGTGTTCTGTGCTCTGAGTTCTACGTTCTGCATTCTGTTTTCTGTGCTCTGTGTTCTACGTTCTATGTTCTGTGTTCTATGCTCTACGTTCTACGCTCTGTGATCTGTGTTCTACTTTCTATGTTCTACGTTCTGAGTTCTACATTCTACGTTCTGTGTTCTGTGCTCTGAGTTCTACATTCTACGTTCTGTGTTCTGTGCTCTGAGTTCTACGTTCCATGCTCTGTGTTCTGTGCACTGAGTTCTACGTTCTATGTTCTGTGTTCTATGCTCTACATTCTACGCTCTGTGATCTGTGTTCTACTTTCTATGTTCTATGTTCTGAGTTCTACATTCTACATTCTATGTTCTGTGTTCTGTGTTCTGTGATCTCTGTTCTAAGTTCTATGTTCTACGTTATTTGATCTGTGTTCTGAGTTCTGCGTTCTGCTTTCTGTGCTCTGAGTTCTACGTTCTACGCTCTGTGTTCTGTGTTTTGAGTTCTACGTTCTATGCTCTGTGTTCTGTGCTCTGAGTTCTACGTTCTATGTTCTGTATTCTATGCTCTACATTCTGTGCTCTGTGATCTGTGTTCTACTTTCTATGTTCTATGTTCTGAGTTCTACATTCTACGTTCTGTGTTCTGTGCTCTGAGTTCTACATTCTACGTTCTACGCTCTGTGTTCTGTGCTCTGAGTTCTACGTTCTACGCTCTGTGTTCTGTGTTCTGAGTTCTACGTTCTATGCTCTGTGCTCCGAGCTCTATGTTCTGTGTTCTGTGCTCTGAGTTCTACGTTCTACGCACTGTGTTCTGTGTTCTGTGCTCTGAACTCTACATTCTGTGTCTGTCTTCTGTTCTCTGAGTTCTACATTCTGTGTTCAGTGTTCTGTGCTCTGTTCTACGTTCTGTCCTCTGAGATCTACATTCTACGTTCTGTGTTCTGTGCTCTGAGTTCTACATTCTTCGTTCTATGCTCTGTGTTCTGGGTTTTGAGTTCTACGTTCCACGCTCTGTGTTCTGTGCTCTGAGTTCTACGATCTGTGCTCTGAGTTCTACGTTCTATGTTCTATGTTCTACCTTCTAGGCTCTGTGTTCTGTGTTCTACTTTCTGAGTTCTAATTTCTGAGTTCTACATTCTACGTTCTACGTTCTGTGCTCTGAGTTCTACGTTCTACATTCTGTGCTGTGAGATCTACGTTCTACGTTCTGTGCTCTGAGTTCTACGTTCTACGCTCTGTGTTTTGTGTTGTGAGTTCTACGTTCTGCATTCTGTGTTCTGAGTTCTCTGTTCTACGTTATTTGTTCTGTGCTCTGAGTTCTACGTTCTTTGTTCTGTGCTCTGAGTTCAATGTTCTATGCTCTGTGTTTTGTGTTGTGAGTTCTACGTTCTACATTCTGTGTTCTGTGCTCTGAGTTCTACGTTCTGCATTCTGTTTTCTGTGCTCTGTGTTCTACGTTCTATGTTCTGTGTTCTATGCTCTACGTTCTACGCTCTGTGATCTGTGTTCTACTTTCTATGTTCTACGTTCTGAGTTCTACATTCTACGTTCTGTGTTCTGTGCTCTGAGTTCTACGTTCCATGCTCTGTGTTCTGTGCACTGAGTTCTACGTTCTATGTTCTGTGTTCTATGCTCTACATTCTACGCTCTGTGATCTGTGTTCTACTTTCTATGTTCTATGTTCTGAGTTCTACATTCTACATTCTATGTTCTGTGTTCTGTGTTCTGTGATCTCTGTTCTAAGTTCTATCTTCTACGTTATTTGATCTGTGTTCTGAGTTCTGCGTTCTGCTTTCTGTGCTCTGAGTTCTACGTTCTACGCTCTGTGTTCTGTGTTTTGAGTTCTACGTTCTATGCTCTGTGTTCTGTGCTCTGAGCTCTACGTTCTATGTTCTGTGTTCTATGCTCTACATTCTATGCTCTGTGATCTGTGTTCTACTTTCTATGTTCTATGTTCTGAGTTCTACATTCTACGTTCTGTGTTCTGTGCTCTGAGTTCTACATTCTACGTTCTACGCTCTGTGTTCTGTGCTCTGAGTTCTACGTTCTACGCTCTGTGTTCTGAGTTCTACATTCTATGTTCTGTACACTGAGTTCGAAGTTTTACATTCTACGCTCTGTGCTCTGAGTTCGACGTTCTATGTTCTGTGCTCTAAGTTCTACGTTCTACGTTCTACGCTCTGTGTTCTGTGTTTTGAGTTCTACGTTCTATGCTCTGTGTTCTGTGCTCTGAGTTCTACTTTCTGTGTTCTGTGTTCTGAGTTTTACGTTCTATACTCTGAGTTCTACGTTCTTCGCTCTGTGTTCTGTGTTCTGAGTTCTACGTTCTGTGCTCTGAGTTCTACATTCTACGTTCTGTACACTGAGTTCGAAGTTTTACGTTCTACGCTCTGTGCTCTGAGTTCAACGTTCGACACTCGGTGTTCTGTGCTCTGAGTTCTACGTTCTGTGTTCTGTGCTCAGAGTTCTACATTCTATGTTCTATGTTCTACGTTCTACGCTCTGTGTTCTGTGCTCTGAGTTCTACGCTCTGTGTTTTGTGTTCTACATTCTACGTTCTGCGTTCTATGTTCTGAGATCTGTGTGCTGCGTTGTACATTCTGTGTTCTGTGTTCTCTGCTCTGAGTTCTACGTTCAATGTTCTGTGTTCTATGTTCTACTTTCCACGTTCTACATTCTATACTCTGAGTATTACGTTCTACGCTCTGCGTTCTATGTTCTGTGCTCTGAGTTCTACGTTCTATGTTCTGTGTTCTGTGCTCTGAGTTCTACGTTCTGGGTTCTGTGTTCTGAGTTCTACGTTCTATGCTCTGTGTTCTGTGTTCTGTGCTCTGAACTCTACATTCTGTGTCTGTCTTCTGTTCTCTGAGTTCTACATTCTGTGTTCAGTGTTCTGTGCTCTGTTCTACGTTCTGTGCTCTGAGATCTACATTCTACGTTCTGTGTTCTGTGCTCTGAGTTCTACATTCTTCGTTCTATGCTCTGTGTTCTGGGTTTTGAGTTCTACGTTCCACGCTCTGTGTTCTGTGCTCTGAGTTCTACGATCTGTGCTCTGAGTTCTACGTTCTATGTTCTATGTTCTACCTTCTAGGCTCTGTGTTCTGTGTTCTACTTTCTGAGTTCTAATTTCTGAGTTCTACATTCTACGTTCTACGTTCTGTGCTCTGAGTTCTACGTTCTACATTCTGTGCTGTGAGATCTACGTTCTACGTTCTGTGCTCTGAGTTCTACGTTCAACGCTCTGTGTTTTGTGTTGTGAGTTCTACGTTCTACATTCTGTGTTCTGTGCTCTGAGTTTTACGTTCTGCATTCTGTGTTCTGAGTTCTCTGTTCTACATTATTTGTTCTGTGCTCTGACTTGTACGTTCTTTGTTCTGTGCTCTGAGTTCTACGTTCTACGTTCTGTGCTCTGAGTTCAACGTTCTATGCTCTGTGTTCTGTGTTTTGAGTTCTACGTTCTACGATCTGTGTTCTGTGCTCTGAGTTCTACATTCTGTGTTCTGTGCTCTGAGTTCTACGTTCTATGTTCAACGTTCTATGTTTTACTTTCTACGCTCTGTAATCTGTGTTCTACTTTCTATGTTCTACGTTCTGAATTCTACATTCTACGTTCTGTGTTCTACTTTCTATGTTCTATGTTCTGAGTTCTACATTTTACGTTCTGTGTTCTGTGTTCTACGTTCTACGCTCTGTGATCTGTGTTCTTTTTTTTATGTTCTATGTTCTGAGTTCTGCATTCTACGTTCTGTGTTCTGTGCTCTGAGTTCTACGTTCTACACTCTGTGTTCTGTGTTTTGAGTTCTGCGTTCTACGCTCTGTGTTCTGTGCTCTGAGTTCTACGTTCTACGCTCTGTTTTCTGTGCTCTGAGTTCTACGATCTGTGTTCCGTGTTCTACGTTCTACGTTCTGTGTTCTGTGCTCTGAGTTCTACATTCTACGTTCTACGCTCTGTGTTCTGTGCTCTGAGTTCTACGTTCTACGCTCTGTGTTCTGAGTTCTACATTCTATGTTCTGTACACTGAGTTCGAAGTTTTACGTTCTACGCTCTGTGCTCTGAGTTCGACGTTCGACACTCTGTGTTCTGTGCTCTGAGTTCTACGTTCTACTTTCTATGTTCTGTCCTCTGAGTTCTACATTCTATGTTCTGTGTTCTGTGATCTCTGTTCTAAGTTCTATGTTCTACGTTATTTGATCTGTGCTCTGAGTTCTACGTTCTGCTTTCTGTGCTCTGAGTTCTACGTTATTTGTTCTGTGCTCTGAGTTCGACGTTCTATGTTCTGTGCTCTAAGTTCTACGTTCTACGTTCTACGCTCTGTGTTCTGTGTTTTGAGTTCTACGTTCTATGCTCTGTGTTCTGTGCTCTGAGTTCTACTTTCTGTGTTCTGTGTTCTGAGTTTTACGTTCTATACTCTGAGTTCTACGTTCTTCGCTCTGTGTTCTGTGTTCTGAGTTCTACGTTCTGTGCTCTGAGTTCTACATTCTACGTTCTGTACACTGAGTTCGAAGTTTTACGTTCTACGCTCTGTGCTCTGAGTTCAACGTTCGACACTCGGTGTTCTGTGCTCTGAGTTCTACGTTCTGTGTTCTGTGCTCAGAGTTCTACATTCTATGTTCTATGTTCTACGTTCTACGCTCTGTGTTCTGTGCTCTGAGTTCTACGCTCTGTGTTTTGTGTTCTACATTCTACGTTCTGCGTTCTATGTTCTGAGATCTGTGTGCTGCGTTGTACATTCTGTGTTCTGTGTTCTCTGCTCTGAGTTCTACGTTCAATGTTCTGTGTTCTATGTTCTACTTTCCACGTTCTACATTCTATACTCTGAGTATTACGTTCTACGCTCTGCGTTCTATGTTCTGTGCTCTGAGTTCTACGTTCTATGTTCTGTGTTCTGTGCTCTGAGTTCTACGTTCTGGGTTCTGTGTTCTGAGTTCTACGTTCTATGCTCTGTGTTCTGTGTTCTGTGCTCTGAACTCTACATTCTGTGTCTGTCTTCTGTTCTCTGAGTTCTACATTCTGTGTTCAGTGTTCTGTGCTCTGTTCTACGTTCTGTGCTCTGAGATCTACATTCTACGTTCTGTGTTCTGTGCTCTGAGTTCTACATTCTTCGTTCTATGCTCTGTGTTCTGGGTTTTGAGTTCTACGTTCCACGCTCTGTGTTCTGTGCTCTGAGTTCTACGATCTGTGCTCTGAGTTCTACGTTCTATGTTCTATGTTCTACCTTCTAGGCTCTGTGTTCTGTGTTCTACTTTCTGAGTTCTAATTTCTGAGTTCTACATTCTACGTTCTACGTTCTGTGCTCTGAGTTCTACGTTCTACATTCTGTGCTGTGAGATCTACGTTCTACGTTCTGTGCTCTGAGTTCTACGTTCAACGCTCTGTGTTTTGTGTTGTGAGTTCTACGTTCTACATTCTGTGTTCTGTGCTCTGAGTTTTACGTTCTGCATTCTGTGTTCTGAGTTCTCTGTTCTACATTATTTGTTCTGTGCTCTGACTTGTACGTTCTTTGTTCTGTGCTCTGAGTTCTACGTTCTACGTTCTGTGCTCTGAGTTCAACGTTCTATGCTCTGTGTTCTGTGTTTTGAGTTCTACGTTCTACGATCTGTGTTCTGTGCTCTGAGTTCTACATTCTGTGTTCTGTGCTCTGAGTTCTACGTTCTATGTTCAACGTTCTATGTTTTACTTTCTACGCTCTGTAATCTGTGTTCTACTTTCTATGTTCTACGTTCTGAATTCTACATTCTACGTTCTGTGTTCTACTTTCTATGTTCTATGTTCTGAGTTCTACATTTTACGTTCTGTGTTCTGTGTTCTACGTTCTACGCTCTGTGATCTGTGTTCTTTTTTTTATGTTCTATGTTCTGAGTTCTGCATTCTACGTTCTGTGTTCTGTGCTCTGAGTTCTACGTTCTACACTCTGTGTTCTGTGTTTTGAGTTCTGCGTTCTACGCTCTGTGTTCTGTGCTCTGAGTTCTACGTTCTACGCTCTGTTTTCTGTGCTCTGAGTTCTACGATCTGTGTTCCGTGTTCTACGTTCTACGTTCTGTGTTCTGTGCTCTGAGTTCTACATTCTACGTTCTACGCTCTGTGTTCTGTGCTCTGAGTTCTACGTTCTACGCTCTGTGTTCTGAGTTCTACATTCTATGTTCTGTACACTGAGTTCGAAGTTTTACGTTCTACGCTCTGTGCTCTGAGTTCGACGTTCGACACTCTGTGTTCTGTGCTCTGAGTTCTACGTTCTACTTTCTATGTTCTGTCCTCTGAGTTCTACATTCTATGTTCTGTGTTCTGTGATCTCTGTTCTAAGTTCTATGTTCTACGTTATTTGATCTGTGCTCTGAGTTCTACGTTCTGCTTTCTGTGCTCTGAGTTCTACGTTATTTGTTCTGTGCTCTGAGTTCTACGTTCTATGTTCTGTGCTCTGAGTTCTACGTTCTACGTTCTACGCTCTGTGTTCTGTGTTTTGAGTTCTACGTTCTATGCTCTGTGTTCTGTGCTCTGAGTTCTACTTTCTGTGTTCTGTGTTCTGAGTTTTACGTTCTATACGCTGAGTTCTACGTTCTTCGCTCTGTGTTCTGTGTTCTGAGTTCTACATTCTGTGCTCTGAGTTCTACATTCTACGTTCTGTACACTGAGTTCGAAGTTTTACGTTCTACGCTCTGTGCTCTGAGTTCAACGTTCGACACTCGGTGTTCTGTGCTCTGAGTTCTACGTTCTGTGTTCTGTGCTCAGAGTTCTACATTCTATGTTCTATGTTCTACGTTCTACACTCTGTGTTCTGTGCTCTGAGTTCTACGCTCTGTGTTTTGTGTTCTACATTCTACGTTCTGCGTTCTATGTTCTGAGATCTGTGTGCTGTGTTGTGCATTCTGTGTTCTGTGTTCTCTGCTCTGAGTTCTACGTTCAATGTTCTGTGTTCTATGTTCTACTTTCCATGTTCTACATTCTATACTCTGAGTACTACGTTCTACGCTCTGCGTTCTATGTTCTGTGCTCTGAGTTCTACGTTCTATGTTCTGTGTTCTGTGCTCTGAGTTCTACGTTCTGGGTTCTGTGTTCTGAGTTCTACGTTTTCTGAGTTCTACGTTCTGTACTCTGAGTTCTACGTTCTACGCTCTGTGTTCTGTGTTCTGAGTTCTACGTTCTATGCTCTGTGCTCCGAGCTCTATGTTCTGTGTTCTGTGCTCTGAGTTCTACGTTCTACGCACTGTGTTCTGTGTTCTGTGCTCTGAACTCTACATTCTGTGTCTGTCTTCTGTTCTCTGAGTTCTACATTCTGTGTTCAGTGTTCTGTGCTCTGTTCTACGTTCTGTCCTCTGAGATCTACAGTCTACATTCTGTGTTCTGTGCTCTGAGTTCTACGTTCTGCATTCTGTGATCTGAGTTCTCTGTTCTACGTTATTTGTTCTGTGCTCTGAGTTCTACGTTCTTTGTTCTGTGCTCTGAGTTCTACGTTCCATGTTCTGTGCTCTGAGTTCAACGTTCTATGCTCTGTGTTCTGTGTTTTGAGTTCTACGTTCTATGATCTGTGTTCTGTGCAATGAGTTCTACATTCTGTGTTCTGTGTTCTGTGCTCTGACTTCTACGTTCTATGTTCAACGTTCTATGTTTTACGTTCTACGCTCTGTAATCTGTGTTCTACTTTCTATGTTCTATGTACTGAGTTCTACATTTTACGTTCTGTGTTCTGTGTTCTGAGTTCTACGTTCTATGGTCTGTGTTCTATGTTCTACGTGCTACGCTCTGTGTTCTGTGTTCTACTTTCTATGTTCTATGTTCTGAGTTCTACATTCTACGTTCTGTGTTCTGTGTTCTGAGTTCTACATTCTACGTTCTGCGTTCTATGTTCTGTGTTCTGAGTTCTACATTGTAAGTTCTGTGCTCTGATTTCTACGTTCTAAGTTCTGTGTTCTGTGTTCTACTTTCTATGTTCTGTGTTCTGAGTTCTACATTCTACGTTCTGCGTTCTATGTTCTGAGATCTGTGTGCTGCGTTGTACATTCTGTGTTCTGTGTTCTCTGCTCTGAGTTCTACGTTCAATGTTCTGTGTTCTATGTTCTACTTTCTACGTTCTACATTCTAGACTCTGAGTTCTACGTTTTACGCTCTGCATTCCATGTTCTGTGCTCTGAGTTCTACGTTCTATGTTCTGTGTTCTGTGCTCTGAGTTCTACATTCTGTGTTCTGTGTTCTGTGCTCTGAGTTCTACGTTCTATGTTCAACGTTCTATGTTTTACGTTCTACGCTCTGTAATCTGTGTTCTACTTTCTATGTTCTATGTACTGAGTTCTACATTTTACGTTCTGTGTTCTGTGCTCTGAGTTCTACGTCCTGTGTTCTGTGTTCTGAGTTCTACTTTCTACATTCTGTGCTCTGAGATCTAAGTTCTACGTTCTATGCTCTGAGTTCTACGCAGTACGCTCTGTGTTCTGTGTTGTGAGTTCTACGTTCTACATTCTGTGTTCTGTGCTCTGTGTTTTACGTTCTGTGTTCTGTTTTCTGTGCTCTGTGTTCTGTGTTCTACGTTCTGTGTTCTATGCTCTATGTTCTACGCTCTGTGATCAGTGTTCTACTTTCTATGTTCTACGTTCTGAGATCTACATTCTATGTTCTGTGTTCTATGCTCCGAGTTCTACATTCTACATTCTACGCTCTGTGTTCTGTGTTTTGAGTTCTACGTTCTATGCTCTGTGTTCTGTGCTCTGAGTTCTACGTTCTATGTTCTGTATTCTATGCTCTACATTCTATGCTCTGTGATCTGTGTTCTACTTTCTATGTTCTATGTTCTGAGTTCTACATTCTACGTTCTGTGTTCTGTGCTCTGAGTTCTACATTCTACGTTCTACGCTCTGTGTTCTGTGTTTTGAGTTCTACGTTCTATGCTCTGTGTTCTGTGCTCTGAGTTCTACGTTCTATGTTCTGTATTCTATGCTCTACATTCTATGCTCTGTGATCTGTGTTCTACTTTCTATGTTCTATGTTCTGAGTTCTACATTCTACGTTCTGTGTTCTGTGCTCTGAGTTCTACATTCTACGTTCTACGCTCTGTGTTCTGTGTTTTGAGTTCTACGTTCTATGCTCTGTGTTCTGTGCTCTGAGTTCTACGTTCTATGTTCTACCTTCTACGCTCTGTGTTCTACTTTCTATGTTCTATGCTCTGAGTTCTACATTTTACGTTCTGTGTTCTTTGCTCTGAGTTCTACGTCCTGTGTTCTGTGTTCTGAGTTCTATAGTCTACATTCTGTGCTCTGAGTTCTACATTCTACGTTCTATGCTCTGAGTTCTGTGTTCTGAGTTCTACATTCTACATTCTACGTTCTGTGTTCTGTGTTCTTTTCTCTGAGCTCTACGTTCTGTGTTCTGTGTTCTGTGCTCTGAGTTCTACGTACAATGTTCTGTGTTCTATGTTTTACGTTCTACGTTCTACATTCTATACTCTGAGTTCTACGTTCTACGCTCTGTGTTCTGAGTTCTACATTCTACATTCTGCGTTCTATGTTCTGTGCTCTGAGTTCTGCGTTCTATGTTCTGTGTTCTGAGTTCTACATTCTATACTCTGAGTTCTACGTTCTTCGCTCTGCGTTCTATGTTCTGTGCTCTGAGTTCTACTTTCTGTGTTCTGTGTTCTGAGTTCTACGTTCTATACTCTGAGTTCTATGTTCTTCGCTCTGTGTTCTGTGTTCTGAGTTCTACGTTCTGTGCTCTGAGTTCTACATTCTATGTTCTGTACACTGAGTTCGAAGTTTTACGTTCTACACTCTGTGTTCTGTGCTCTGAGTTCTACGTTCTACTTTCTATGTTCTGTCCTCTGAGTTCTACATTTTTTGTTCTGTGTTCTGTGTTCTGTGATCTCTGTTCTAAGTTCTATGTTCTACGTTATTTGATCTGTGCTCTGAGTTCTACGTTCTGCTTTCTGTGCTCTGAGTTCTACGTTCTTTGTTCTGTGCTCTGAGTTCTACGTTCTACGTTCTGTGCTCTGAGTTCAACGTTCTATGCTCTGTGTTCTGTGTTTTGAGTTCTACGTTCTACGATCTGTGTTCTGTGCTCTGAGTTCTACATTCTGTGTTCTGCGCTCTGAGTTCTACGTTCTATGTTCAACGTTCTATGTTTTACGTTCTACGCTCTGTAATCTGTGTTCTACTTTCTATGTTCTATGTACTGAGTTCTACATTTTACGTTCTGTGTTCTGTGCTCTGAGTTCTACGTCCTGTGTTCTGTGTTCTGAGTTCTGCTTTCTACATTCTGTGCTCTGAGATCTAAGTTCTACGTTCTATGCTCTGAGTTCTATGCTCTACGTTCTACGCTCTGTGATCTGTGTTCTACTTTCTATGTTCTACGTTCTGAATTCTACATTCTACGTTCTGTGTTCTACTTTCTATGTTCTATGTTCTGAGTTCTACATTTTACGTTCTGTGTTCTGTGTTCTACGTTCTACGCTCTGTGATCTGTGTTCTTCTTTTTATGTTCTATGTTCTGAGTTCTGCATTCTACGTTCTGTGTTCTGTGCTCTGAGTTCTACGTTCTACACTCTGTGTTCTGTGTTTTGAGTTCTGCATTCTACGCTCTGTGTTCTGTGCTCTGAGTTCTACGTTCTACGCTCTGTTTTCTGTGCTCTGAGTTCTACGATCTGTGTTCCGTGTTCTACGTTCTACGATCTGTGTTCTGTGCTCTGTGTTCTACATTCTATGTTCTATGTTGTACGTTCTACGCTCTGTGTTCTGTGTTCTACTTTCTATGTTCTATGTTCTGAGTTCTACATTCTACGTTCTGTGTTCTGTGCTCTGATTTCTACATTCTACGTTCTACGCTCTGTGTTCTGTGTTTTGAGTTCTACGTTCTATGCTCTGTGTTCTGTGCTCTGAGTTCTACGTTCAATGTTCTGTGTTCTATGTTCTACCTTCTACGCTGTGTGTTCTACTTTCTATGTTCTAAGTTCTGAGTTCTACATTCTACATTTTATGTTCTGTGTTCTGTATTCTGTGATCTCTGTTCTAAGTTCTATGTTCTACGTTATTTGATCTGTGTTCTGCGTTCTGCGTTCTGCTTTCTGTGCTCTGAGTTCTATGTTCTACGCTCTGTGTTCTGTGTTTTGAGTTCTACGTTCTATGCTCTGTGTTCTGTGCTCTGAGTTCTACGTTCTATGTTCTGTGTTCTATGCTCTACATTCTACGCTCTGTGATCTGTGTTTTACTTTCTATGTTCTATGTTCTGAGTTCTACATTCTACGTTCTGTGTTCTGTGCTCTGAGTTCTACATTCTACGTTCTACGCTCTGTGTTCTGTGCTCTGAGTTCTACGTTCTACGCTCTGTGTTCTGAGTTCTACATTCTATGTTCTGTACACTGAGTTCGAAGTTTTACGTTCTACGCTCTGTGCTCTGAGTTCGACGTTCGACACTCTGTGTTCTGTGCTCTGAGTTCTACGTTCTACTTTCTATGTTCTGTCCTCTGAGTTCTACATTCTATGTTCTGTGTTCTGTGTTCTGTTATCTCTGTTCTAAGTTCTATGTTCTACGTTATTTGATCTGTGCTCTGAGTTCTACGTTCTGCTTTCTGTGCTCTGAGTTCTACGTTATTTGTTCTGTGCTCTGAGTTCTACGTTCTACGTTCTACGCTCTGTGTTCTGTGTTTTGAGTTCTACGTTCTATGCTCTGTGTTCTGTGCTCTGAGTTCTACTTTCTGTGTTCTGTGTTCTGAGTTTTACGTTCTATACTCTGAGTTCTACGTTCTTCGCTCTGTGTTCTGTGTTCTGAGTTCTACGTTCTGTGCTCTGAGTTCTACATTCTATGTTCTGTACACTGAGTTCGAAGTTTTACGTTCTATGCTCTGTGCTCTGAGTTCAACGTTCGACACTCGGTGTTCTGTGCTCTGAGTTCTACGTTCTGTGTTCTGTGCTCAGAGTTCTACATTCTATGTTCTATGTTCTACGTTCTACACTCTGTGTTCTGTGCTCTGAGTTCTACGCTCTGTGTTTTGTGTTCTACATTCTACGTTCTGCGTTCTATGTTCTGAGATCTGTGTGCTGCGTTGTGCATTCTGTGTTCTGTGTTCTCTGCTCTGAGTTCTACGTTCAATGTTCTGTGTTCTATGTTCTACTTTCCATGTTCTACATTCTATACTCTGAGTACTACATTCTACGCTCTGCGTTCTATGTTCTGTGCTCTGAGTTCTACGTTCTATGTTCTGTGTTCTGTGCTCTGAGTTCTACGTTCTGGGTTCTGTGTTCTGAGTTCTACGTTTTCTGAGTTCTACGTTCTGTGCTCTGAGTTCTACGATCTGTGCTCTGAGTTCTACGTTCTATGTTCTATGTTCTACCTTCTAGGCTCTGTGTTCTGTGTTCTACTTTCTGAGTTCTAATTTCTGAGTTCTACATTCTACGTTCTACGTTCTGTGCTCTGAGTTCTACGTTCTACATTCTGTGCTGTGAGATCTACGTTCTACGTTCTGTGCTCTGAGTTCTACGTTCTACGCTCTGTGTTTTGTGTTGTGAGTTCTACGTTCTACATTCTGTGTTCTGTGCTCTGAGTTCTACGTTCTGCATTCTGTGTTCTGAGTTCTCTGTTCTACATTATTTGTTCTGTGCTCTGAGTTCTACGTTCTTTGTTCTGTGCTCTGAGTTCAATGTTCTATGCTCTGTGTTTTGTGTTGTGAGTTCTACATTCTACATTCTGTGTTCTGTGCTCTGAGTTCTACGTTCTGCATTCTGTTTTCTGTGCTCTGTGTTCTACGTTCTATGTTCTGTGTTCTATGCTCTACGTTCTACGCTCTGTGATCTGTGTTCTACTTTCTATGTTCTACGTTCTGAGTTCTACATTCTACGTTCTGTGTTCTGTGCTCTGAGTTCTACATTCTACGTTCTGTGTTCTGTGCTCTGAGTTCTACGTTCCATGCTCTGTGTTCTGTGCACTGAGTTCTACGTTCTATGTTCTGTGTTCTATGCTCTACATTCTACGCTCTGTGATCTGTGTTCTACTTTCTATGTTCTATGTTCTGAGTTCTACATTCTACATTCTATGTTCTGTGTTCTGTGTTCTGTGATCTCTGTTCTAAGTTCTATGTTCTACGTTATTTGATCTGTGTTCTGAGTTCTGCGTTCTGCTTTCTGTGCTCTGAGTTCTACGTTCTACGCTCTGTGTTCTGTGTTTTGAGTTCTACGTTCTATGCTCTGTGTTCTGTGCTCTGAGTTCTACGTTCTATGTTCTGTATTCTATGCTCTACATTCTATGCTCTGTGATCTGTGTTCTACTTTCTATGTTCTATGTTCTGAGTTCTACATTCTACGTTCTGTGTTCTGTGCTCTGAGTTCTACATTCTACGTTCTACGCTCTGTGTTCTATGCTCTGAGTTCTACGTTCTACGCTCTGTGTTCTGTGTTCTGAGTTCTACGTTCTATGCTCTGTGCTCCGAGCTCTATGTTCTGTGTTCTGTGCTCTGAGTTCTACGTTCTACGCACTGTGTTCTGTGTTCTGTGCTCTGAACTCTACATTCTGTGTCTGTCTTCTGTTCTCTGAGTTCTACATTCTGTGTTCAGTGTTCTGTGCTCTGTTCTACGTTCTGTCCTCTGAGATCTACATTCTACGTTCTGTGTTCTGTGCTCTGAGTTCTACATTCTTCGTTCTATGCTCTGTGTTCTGTGTTTTGAGTTCTACGTTCTATGCTCTGTGTTCTGTGCTCTGAGTTCTACGTTCTATGTTCTGTATTCTATGCTCTACATTCTATGCTCTGTGATCTGTGTTCTACTTTCTATGTTCTATGTTCTGAGTTCTACATTCTACGTTCTGTGTTCTGTGCTCTGAGTTCTACATTCTACGTTCTACGCTCTGTGTTCTGTGTTTTGAGTTCTACGTTCTATGCTCTGTGTTCTGTGCTCTGAGTTCTACGTTCTATGTTCTGTATTCTATGCTCTAACTTCTATGCTCTGTGATCTGTGTTCTACTTTCTATGTTCTATGTTCTGAGTTCTACATTCTACGTTCTGTGTTCTGTGCTCTGAGTTCTACATTCTACGTTCTACGCTCTGTGTTCTGTGTTTTGAGTTCTACGTTCTATGCTCTGTGTTCTGTGCTCTGAGTTCTACGTTCTATGTTCTACCTTCTACGCTCTGTGTTCTACTTTCTATGTTCTATGCTCTGAGTTCTACATTTTACGTTCTGTGTTCTTTGCTCTGAGTTCTACGTCCTGTGTTCTGTGTTCTGAGTTCTATAGTCTACATTCTGTGCTCTGAGTTCTACATTCTACGTTCTATGCTCTGAGTTCTGTGTTCTGAGTTCTACATTCTACATTCTACGTTCTGTGTTCTGTGTTCTTTTCTCTGAGCTCTACGTTCTGTGTTCTGTGTTCTGTGCTCTGAGTTCTACGTACAATGTTCTGTGTTCTATGTTTTACGTTCTACGTTCTACATTCTATACTCTGAGTTCTACGTTCTACGCTCTGTGTTCTGAGTTCTACATTCTACATTCTGCGTTCT
This sequence comes from Hypanus sabinus, assembly GCF_030144855.1. Taxonomy (NCBI): domain Eukaryota; kingdom Metazoa; phylum Chordata; class Chondrichthyes; order Myliobatiformes; family Dasyatidae; genus Hypanus; species Hypanus sabinus. The sequence goes on along the minus strand of NC_082725.1, from coordinate 3,045,799 downwards.
ATGTTCTGTGCTCTGAGTTCTGCGTTCTATGTTCTGTGTTCTGAGTTCTACATTCTATACTCTGAGTTCTACGTTCTTCGCTCTGCGTTCTATGTTCTGTGCTCTGAGTTCTACTTTCTGTGTTCTGTGTTCTGAGTTCTACGTTCTATACTCTGAGTTCTATGTTCTTCGCTCTGTGTTCTGTGTTCTGAGTTCTACGTTCTGTGCTCTGAGTTCTACATTCTATGTTCTGTACACTGAGTTCGAAGTTTTACGTTCTACACTCTGTGCTCTGAGTTCGACGTTCGACACTCTGTGTTCTGTGCTCTGAGTTCTACGTTCTACTTTCTATGTTCTGTCCTCTGAGTTCTACATTTTTTGTTCTGTGTTCTGTGTTCTGTGATCTCTGTTCTAAGTTCTATGTTCTACGTTATTTGATCTGTGCTCTGAGTTCTACGTTCTGCTTTCTGTGCTCTGAGTTCTACGTTCTTTGTTCTGTGCTCTGAGTTCTACGTTCTACGTTCTGTGCTCTGAGTTCAACGTTCTATGCTCTGTGTTCTGTGTTTTGAGTTCTACGTTCTACGATCTGTGTTCTGTGCTCTGAGTTCTACATTCTGTGTTCTGCGCTCTGAGTTCTACGTTCTATGTTCAACGTTCTATGTTTTACGTTCTACGCTCTGTAATCTGTGTTCTACTTTCTATGTTCTATGTACTGAGTTCTACATTTTACGTTCTGTGTTCTGTGCTCTGAGTTCTACGTCCTGTGTTCTGTGTTCTGAGTTCTGCTTTCTACATTCTGTGCTCTGAGATCTAAGTTCTACGTTCTATGCTCTGAGTTCTATGCTCTACGTTCTACGCTCTGTGATCTGTGTTCTACTTTCTATGTTCTACGTTCTGTGTTCTACTTTCTATGTTCTATGTTCTGAGTTCTACATTTTACGTTCTGTGTTCTGTGTTCTACGTTCTACGCTCTGTGATCTGTGTTCTTCTTTTTATGTTCTATGTTCTGAGTTCTGCATTCTACGTTCTGTGTTCTGTGCTCTGAGTTCTACGTTCTACACTCTGTGTTCTGTGTTTTGAGTTCTGCATTCTACGCTCTGTGTTCTGTGCTCTGAGTTCTACGTTCTACGCTCTGTTTTCTGTGCTCTGAGTTCTACGATCTGTGTTCCGTGTTCTACGTTCTACGATCTGTGTTCTGTGCTCTGTGTTCTACATTCTATGTTCTATGTTGTACGTTCTACGCTCTGTGTTCTGTGTTCTACTTTCTATGTTCTATGTTCTGAGTTCTACATTCTACGTTCTGTGTTCTGTGCTCTGATTTCTACATTCTACGTTCTACGCTCTGTGTTCTGTGTTTTGAGTTCTACGTTCTATGCTCTGTGTTCTGTGCTCTGAGTTCTACGTTCAATGTTCTGTGTTCTATGTTCTACCTTCTACGCTGTGTGTTCTACTTTCTATGTTCTAAGTTCTGAGTTCTACATTCTACATTTTATGTTCTGTGTTCTGTATTCTGTGATCTCTGTTCTAAGTTCTATGTTCTACGTTATTTGATCTGTGTTCTGCGTTCTGCGTTCTGCTTTCTGTGCTCTGAGTTCTATGTTCTACGCTCTGTGTTCTGTGTTTTGAGTTCTACGTTCTATGCTCTGTGTTCTGTGCTCTGAGTTCTACGTTCTATGTTCTGTGTTCTATGCTCTACATTCTACGCTCTGTGATCTGTGTTTTACTTTCTATGTTCTATGTTCTGAGTTCTACATTCTACGTTCTGTGTTCTGTGCTCTGAGTTCTACATTCTACGTTCTACGCTCTGTGTTCTGTGCTCTGAGTTCTACGTTCTACGCTCTGTGTTCTGAGTTCTACATTCTATGTTCTGTACACTGAGTTCGAAGTTTTACGTTCTACGCTCTGTGCTCTGAGTTCGACGTTCGACACTCTGTGTTCTGTGCTCTGAGTTCTACGTTCTACTTTCTATGTTCTGTCCTCTGAGTTCTACATTCTATGTTCTGTGTTCTGTGTTCTGTTATCTCTGTTCTAAGTTCTATGTTCTACGTTATTTGATCTGTGCTCTGAGTTCTACGTTCTGCTTTCTGTGCTCTGAGTTCTACGTTATTTGTTCTGTGCTCTGAGTTCTACGTTCTACGTTCTACGCTCTGTGTTCTGTGTTTTGAGTTCTACGTTCTATGCTCTGTGTTCTGTGCTCTGAGTTCTACTTTCTGTGTTCTGTGTTCTGAGTTTTACGTTCTATACTCTGAGTTCTACGTTCTTCGCTCTGTGTTCTGTGTTCTGAGTTCTACGTTCTGTGCTCTGAGTTCTACATTCTATGTTCTGTACACTGAGTTCGAAGTTTTACGTTCTATGCTCTGTGCTCTGAGTTCAACGTTCGACACTCGGTGTTCTGTGCTCTGAGTTCTACGTTCTGTGTTCTGTGCTCAGAGTTCTACATTCTATGTTCTATGTTCTACGTTCTACACTCTGTGTTCTGTGCTCTGAGTTCTACGCTCTGTGTTTTGTGTTCTACATTCTACGTTCTGCGTTCTATGTTCTGAGATCTGTGTGCTGCGTTGTGCATTCTGTGTTCTGTGTTCTCTGCTCTGAGTTCTACGTTCAATGTTCTGTGTTCTATGTTCTACTTTCCATGTTCTACATTCTATACTCTGAGTACTACATTCTACGCTCTGCGTTCTATGTTCTGTGCTCTGAGTTCTACGTTCTATGTTCTGTGTTCTGTGCTCTGAGTTCTACGTTCTGGGTTCTGTGTTCTGAGTTCTACGTTTTCTGAGTTCTACGTTCTGTGCTCTGAGTTCTACGATCTGTGCTCTGAGTTCTACGTTCTATGTTCTATGTTCTACCTTCTAGGCTCTGTGTTCTGTGTTCTACTTTCTGAGTTCTAATTTCTGAGTTCTACATTCTACGTTCTACGTTCTGTGCTCTGAGTTCTACGTTCTACATTCTGTGCTGTGAGATCTACGTTCTACGTTCTGTGCTCTGAGTTCTACGTTCTACGCTCTGTGTTTTGTGTTGTGAGTTCTACGTTCTACATTCTGTGTTCTGTGCTCTGAGTTCTACGTTCTGCATTCTGTGTTCTGAGTTCTCTGTTCTACATTATTTGTTCTGTGCTCTGAGTTCTACGTTCTTTGTTCTGTGCTCTGAGTTCAATGTTCTATGCTCTGTGTTTTGTGTTGTGAGTTCTACATTCTACATTCTGTGTTCTGTGCTCTGAGTTCTACGTTCTGCATTCTGTTTTCTGTGCTCTGTGTTCTACGTTCTATGTTCTGTGTTCTATGCTCTACGTTCTACGCTCTGTGATCTGTGTTCTACTTTCTATGTTCTACGTTCTGAGTTCTACATTCTACGTTCTGTGTTCTGTGCTCTGAGTTCTACATTCTACGTTCTGTGTTCTGTGCTCTGAGTTCTACGTTCCATGCTCTGTGTTCTGTGCACTGAGTTCTACGTTCTATGTTCTGTGTTCTATGCTCTACATTCTACGCTCTGTGATCTGTGTTCTACTTTCTATGTTCTATGTTCTGAGTTCTACATTCTACATTCTATGTTCTGTGTTCTGTGTTCTGTGATCTCTGTTCTAAGTTCTATGTTCTACGTTATTTGATCTGTGTTCTGAGTTCTGCGTTCTGCTTTCTGTGCTCTGAGTTCTACGTTCTACGCTCTGTGTTCTGTGTTTTGAGTTCTACGTTCTATGCTCTGTGTTCTGTGCTCTGAGTTCTACGTTCTATGTTCTGTATTCTATGCTCTACATTCTATGCTCTGTGATCTGTGTTCTACTTTCTATGTTCTATGTTCTGAGTTCTACATTCTACGTTCTGTGTTCTGTGCTCTGAGTTCTACATTCTACGTTCTACGCTCTGTGTTCTATGCTCTGAGTTCTACGTTCTACGCTCTGTGTTCTGTGTTCTGAGTTCTACGTTCTATGCTCTGTGCTCCGAGCTCTATGTTCTGTGTTCTGTGCTCTGAGTTCTACGTTCTACGCACTGTGTTCTGTGTTCTGTGCTCTGAACTCTACATTCTGTGTCTGTCTTCTGTTCTCTGAGTTCTACATTCTGTGTTCAGTGTTCTGTGCTCTGTTCTACGTTCTGTCCTCTGAGATCTACATTCTACGTTCTGTGTTCTGTGCTCTGAGTTCTACATTCTTCGTTCTATGCTCTGTGTTCTGGGTTTTGAGTTCTACGTTCCACGCTCTGTGTTCTGTGCTCTGAGTTCTACGATCTGTGCTCTGAGTTCTACGTTCTATGTTCTATGTTCTACCTTCTAGGCTCTGTGTTCTGTGTTCTACTTTCTGAGTTCTAATTTCTGAGTTCTACATTCTACGTTCTACGTTCTGTGCTCTGAGTTCTACGTTCTACATTCTGTGCTGTGAGATCTACGTTCTACGTTCTGTGCTCTGAGTTCTACGTTCTACGCTCTGTGTTTTGTGTTGTGAGTTCTACGTTCTGCATTCTGTGTTCTGAGTTCTCTGTTCTACGTTATTTGTTCTGTGCTCTGAGTTCTACGTTCTTTGTTCTGTGCTCTGAGTTCAATGTTCTATGCTCTGTGTTTTGTGTTGTGAGTTCTACGTTCTACATTCTGTGTTCTGTGCTCTGAGTTCTACGTTCTGCATTCTGTTTTCTGTGCTCTGTGTTCTACGTTCTATGTTCTGTGTTCTATGCTCTACGTTCTACGCTCTGTGATCTGTGTTCTACTTTCTATGTTCTACGTTCTGAGTTCTACATTCTACGTTCTGTGTTCTGTGCTCTGAGTTCTACGTTCCATGCTCTGTGTTCTGTGCACTGAGTTCTACGTTCTATGTTCTGTGTTCTATGCTCTACATTCTACGCTCTGTGATCTGTGTTCTACTTTCTATGTTCTATGTTCTGAGTTCTACATTCTACATTCTATGTTCTGTGTTCTGTGTTCTGTGATCTCTGTTCTAAGTTCTATCTTCTACGTTATTTGATCTGTGTTCTGAGTTCTGCGTTCTGCTTTCTGTGCTCTGAGTTCTACGTTCTACGCTCTGTGTTCTGTGTTTTGAGTTCTACGTTCTATGCTCTGTGTTCTGTGCTCTGAGCTCTACGTTCTATGTTCTGTGTTCTATGCTCTACATTCTATGCTCTGTGATCTGTGTTCTACTTTCTATGTTCTATGTTCTGAGTTCTACATTCTACGTTCTGTGTTCTGTGCTCTGAGTTCTACATTCTACGTTCTACGCTCTGTGTTCTGTGCTCTGAGTTCTACGTTCTACGCTCTGTGTTCTGAGTTCTACATTCTATGTTCTGTACACTGAGTTCGAAGTTTTACATTCTACGCTCTGTGCTCTGAGTTCGACGTTCTATGTTCTGTGCTCTAAGTTCTACGTTCTACGTTCTACGCTCTGTGTTCTGTGTTTTGAGTTCTACGTTCTATGCTCTGTGTTCTGTGCTCTGAGTTCTACTTTCTGTGTTCTGTGTTCTGAGTTTTACGTTCTATACTCTGAGTTCTACGTTCTTCGCTCTGTGTTCTGTGTTCTGAGTTCTACGTTCTGTGCTCTGAGTTCTACATTCTACGTTCTGTACACTGAGTTCGAAGTTTTACGTTCTACGCTCTGTGCTCTGAGTTCAACGTTCGACACTCGGTGTTCTGTGCTCTGAGTTCTACGTTCTGTGTTCTGTGCTCAGAGTTCTACATTCTATGTTCTATGTTCTACGTTCTACGCTCTGTGTTCTGTGCTCTGAGTTCTACGCTCTGTGTTTTGTGTTCTACATTCTACGTTCTGCGTTCTATGTTCTGAGATCTGTGTGCTGCGTTGTACATTCTGTGTTCTGTGTTCTCTGCTCTGAGTTCTACGTTCAATGTTCTGTGTTCTATGTTCTACTTTCCACGTTCTACATTCTATACTCTGAGTATTACGTTCTACGCTCTGCGTTCTATGTTCTGTGCTCTGAGTTCTACGTTCTATGTTCTGTGTTCTGTGCTCTGAGTTCTACGTTCTGGGTTCTGTGTTCTGAGTTCTACGTTCTACGCTCTGTGTTCTGTGTTCTGTGCTCTGAACTCTACATTCTGTGTCTGTCTTCTGTTCTCTGAGTTCTACATTCTGTGTTCAGTGTTCTGTGCTCTGTTCTACGTTCTGTGCTCTGAGATCTACATTCTACGTTCTGTGTTCTGTGCTCTGAGTTCTACATTCTTCGTTCTATGCTCTGTGTTCTGTGCTCTGAGTTCTACGATCTGTGCTCTGAGTTCTACGTTCTATGTTCTATGTTCTACCTTCTAGGCTCTGTGTTCTGTGTTCTACTTTCTGAGTTCTAATTTCTGAGTTCTACATTCTACGTTCTACGTTCTGTGCTCTGAGTTCTACGTTCTACATTCTGTGCTGTGAGATCTACGTTCTACGTTCTGTGCTCTGAGTTCTACGTTCAACGCTCTGTGTTTTGTGTTGTGAGTTCTACGTTCTACATTCTGTGTTCTGTGCTCTGAGTTTTACGTTCTGCATTCTGTGTTCTGAGTTCTCTGTTCTACATTATTTGTTCTGTGCTCTGACTTGTACGTTCTTTGTTCTGTGCTCTGAGTTCTACGTTCTACGTTCTGTGCTCTGAGTTCAACGTTCTATGCTCTGTGTTCTGTGTTTTGAGTTCTACGTTCTACGATCTGTGTTCTGTGCTCTGAGTTCTACATTCTGTGTTCTGTGCTCTGAGTTCTACGTTCTATGTTCAACGTTCTATGTTTTACTTTCTACGCTCTGTAATCTGTGTTCTACTTTCTATGTTCTACGTTCTGAATTCTACATTCTACGTTCTGTGTTCTACTTTCTATGTTCTATGTTCTGAGTTCTACATTTTACGTTCTGTGTTCTGTGTTCTACGTTCTACGCTCTGTGATCTGTGTTCTTTTTTTTATGTTCTATGTTCTGAGTTCTGCATTCTACGTTCTGTGTTCTGTGCTCTGAGTTCTACGTTCTACACTCTGTGTTCTGTGTTTTGAGTTCTGCGTTCTACGCTCTGTGTTCTGTGCTCTGAGTTCTACGTTCTACGCTCTGTTTTCTGTGCTCTGAGTTCTACGATCTGTGTTCCGTGTTCTACGTTCTACGTTCTGTGTTCTGTGCTCTGAGTTCTACATTCTACGTTCTACGCTCTGTGTTCTGTGCTCTGAGTTCTACGTTCTACGCTCTGTGTTCTGAGTTCTACATTCTATGTTCTGTACACTGAGTTCGAAGTTTTACGTTCTACGCTCTGTGCTCTGAGTTCGACGTTCGACACTCTGTGTTCTGTGCTCTGAGTTCTACGTTCTACTTTCTATGTTCTGTCCTCTGAGTTCTACATTCTATGTTCTGTGTTCTGTGATCTCTGTTCTAAGTTCTATGTTCTACGTTATTTGATCTGTGCTCTGAGTTCTACGTTCTGCTTTCTGTGCTCTGAGTTCTACGTTATTTGTTCTGTGCTCTGAGTTCTACGTTCTATGTTCTGTGCTCTGAGTTCTACGTTCTACGTTCTACGCTCTGTGTTCTGTGTTTTGAGTTCTACGTTCTATGCTCTGTGTTCTGTGCTCTGAGTTCTACATTCTGTGCTCTGAGTTCTACATTCTACGTTCTGTACACTGAGTTCGAAGTTTTACGTTCTACGCTCTGTGCTCTGAGTTCAACGTTCGACACTCGGTGTTCTGTGCTCTGAGTTCTACGTTCTGTGTTCTGTGCTCAGAGTTCTACATTCTATGTTCTATGTTCTACGTTCTACACTCTGTGTTCTGTGCTCTGAGTTCTACGCTCTGTGTTTTGTGTTCTACATTCTACGTTCTGCGTTCTATGTTCTGAGATCTGTGTGCTGTGTTGTGCATTCTGTGTTCTGTGTTCTCTGCTCTGAGTTCTACGTTCAATGTTCTGTGTTCTATGTTCTACTTTCCATGTTCTACATTCTATACTCTGAGTACTACGTTCTACGCTCTGCGTTCTATGTTCTGTGCTCTGAGTTCTACGTTCTATGTTCTGTGTTCTGTGCTCTGAGTTCTACGTTCTGGGTTCTGTGTTCTGAGTTCTACGTTTTCTGAGTTCTACGTTCTGTACTCTGAGTTCTACATTCTACGCTCTGTGTTCTGTGTTCTGAGTTCTACGTTCTATGCTCTGTGCTCCGAGCTGTATGTTCTGTGTTCTGTGCTCTGAGTTCTACGTTCTACGCACTGTGTTCTGTGTTCTGTGCTCTGAACTCTACATTCTGTGTCTGTCTTCTGTTCTCTGAGTTCTACATTCTGTGTTCAGTGTTCTGTGCTCTGTTCTACGTTCTGTCCTCTGAGATCTACAGTCTACGTTCTGTGTTCTGTGCTCTGAGTTCTACATTCTTCGTTCTATGCTCTGTGTTCTGGGTTTTGAGTTCTACGTTCCACGCTCTGTGTTCTGTGCTCTGAGTTCTACGATCTGTGCTCTGAGTTCTACGTTCTATGTTCTATGTTCTACCTTCTAGGCTCTGTGTTCTGTGTTCTACTTTCTGAGTTCTAATTTCTGAGTTCTACATTCTACGTTCTACGTTCTGTGCTCTGAGTTCTACGTTCTACATTCTGTGCTGTGAGATCTACGTTCTACGTTCTGTGCTCTGAGTTCTACGTTCTACGCTCTGTGTTTTGTGTTGTGAGTTCTACGTTCTACATTCTGTGTTCTGTGCTCTGAGTTCTACGTTCTGCATTCTGTGTTCTGAGTTCTCTGTTCTACGTTATTTGTTCTGTGCTCTGAGTTCTACGTTCTTTGTTCTGTGCTCTGAGTTCAATGTTCTATGCTCTGTGTTTTGTGTTGTGAGTTCTACATTCTACATTCTGTGTTCTGTGCTCTGAGTTCTACGTTCTGCATTCTGTTTTCTGTGCTCTGTGTTCTACGTTCTATGTTCTGTGTTCTATGCTCTACGTTCTACGCTCTGTGATCTGTGTTCTACTTTCTATGTTCTACGTTCTGAGTTCTACATTCTACGTTCTGTGTTCTGTGCTCTGAGTTCTACATTCTACGTTCTGTGTTCTGTGCTCTGAGTTCTACGTTCCATGCTCTGTGTTCTGTGCACTGAGTTCTACGTTCTATGTTCTGTGTTCTATGCTCTACATTCTACGCTCTGTGATCTGTGTTCTACTTTCTATGTTCTATGTTCTGAGTTCTACATTCTACATTCTATGTTCTGTGTTCTGTGTTCTGTGATCTCTGTTCTAAGTTCTATGTTCTACGTTATTTGATCTGTGTTCTGAGTTCTGCGTTCTGCTTTCTGTGCTCTGAGTTCTACGTTCTACGCTCTGTGTTCTGTGTTTTGATTTCTACGTTCTATGCTCTGTGTTCTGTGCTCTGAGTTCTACGTTCTATGTTCTGTATTCTATGCTCTACATTCTATGCTCTGTGATCTGTGTTCTACTTTCTATGTTCTATGTTCTGAGTTCTACATTCTACGTTCTGTGTTCTGTGCTCTGAGTTCTACATTCTACGTTCTACGCTCTGTGTTCTGTGCTCTGAGTTCTACGTTCTACGCTCTGTGTTCTGTGTTCTGAGTTCTACGTTCTATGCTCTGTGCTCCGAGCTCTATGTTCTGTGTTCTGTGCTCTGAGTTCTACGTTCTACGCACTGTGTTCTGTGTTCTGTGCTCTGAACTCTACATTCTGTGTCTGTCTTCTGTTCTCTGAGTTCTACATTCTGTGTTCAGTGTTCTGTGCTCTGTTCTACGTTCTGTCCTCTGAGATCTACATTCTACGTTCTGTGTTCTGTGCTCTGAGTTCTACATTCTTCGTTCTATGCTCTGTGTTCTGGGTTTTGAGTTCTACGTTCCACGCTCTGTGTTCTGTGCTCTGAGTTCTACGATCTGTGCTCTGAGTTCTACGTTCTATGTTCTATGTTCTACCTTCTAGGCTCTGTGTTCTGTGTTCTACTTTCTGAGTTCTAATTTCTGAGTTCTACATTCTACGTTCTACGTTCTGTGCTCTGAGTTCTACGTTCTACATTCTGTGCTGTGAGATCTACGTTCTACGTTCTGTGCTCTGAGTTCTACGTTCTACGCTCTGTGTTTTGTGTTGTGAGTTCTACGTTCTGCATTCTGTGTTCTGAGTTCTCTGTTCTACGTTATTTGTTCTGTGCTCTGAGTTCTACGTTCTTTGTTCTGTGCTCTGAGTTCAATGTTCTATGCTCTGTGTTTTGTGTTGTGAGTTCTACGTTCTACATTCTGTGTTCTGTGCTCTGAGTTCTACGTTCTGCATTCTGTTTTCTGTGCTCTGTGTTCTACGTTCTATGTTCTGTGTTCTATGCTCTACGTTCTACGCTCTGTGATCTGTGTTCTACTTTCTATGTTCTACGTTCTGAGTTCTACATTCTACGTTCTGTGTTCTGTGCTCTGAGTTCTACGTTCCATGCTCTGTGTTCTGTGCACTGAGTTCTACGTTCTATGTTCTGTGTTCTATGCTCTACATTCTACGCTCTGTGATCTGTGTTCTACTTTCTATGTTCTATGTTCTGAGTTCTACATTCTACATTCTATGTTCTGTGTTCTGTGTTCTGTGATCTCTGTTCTAAGTTCTATCTTCTACGTTATTTGATCTGTGTTCTGAGTTCTGCGTTCTGCTTTCTGTGCTCTGAGTTCTACGTTCTACGCTCTGTGTTCTGTGTTTTGAGTTCTACGTTCTATGCTCTGTGTTCTGTGCTCTGAGCTCTACGTTCTATGTTCTGTGTTCTATGCTCTACATTCTATGCTCTGTGATCTGTGTTCTACTTTCTATGTTCTATGTTCTGAGTTCTACATTCTACGTTCTGTGTTCTGTGCTCTGAGTTCTACATTCTACGTTCTACGCTCTGTGTTCTGTGCTCTGAGTTCTACGTTCTACGCTCTGTGTTCTGAGTTCTACATTCTATGTTCTGTACACTGAGTTCGAAGTTTTACATTCTACGCTCTGTGCTCTGAGTTCGACGTTCTATGTTCTGTGCTCTAAGTTCTACGTTCTACGTTCTACGCTCTGTGTTCTGTGTTTTGAGTTCTACGTTCTATGCTCTGTGTTCTGTGCTCTGAGTTCTACTTTCTGTGTTCTGTGTTCTGAGTTTTACGTTCTATACTCTGAGTTCTACGTTCTTCGCTCTGTGTTCTGTGTTCTGAGTTCTACGTTCTGTGCTCTGAGTTCTACATTCTACGTTCTGTACACTGAGTTCGAAGTTTTACGTTCTACGCTCTGTGCTCTGAGTTCAACGTTCGACACTCGGTGTTCTGTGCTCTGAGTTCTACGTTCTGTGTTCTGTGCTCAGAGTTCTACATTCTATGTTCTATGTTCTACGTTCTACGCTCTGTGTTCTGTGCTCTGAGTTCTACGCTCTGTGTTTTGTGTTCTACATTCTACGTTCTGCGTTCTATGTTCTGAGATCTGTGTGCTGCGTTGTACATTCTGTGTTCTGTGTTCTCTGCTCTGAGTTCTACGTTCAATGTTCTGTGTTCTATGTTCTACTTTCCACGTTCTACATTCTATACTCTGAGTATTACGTTCTACGCTCTGCGTTCTATGTTCTGTGCTCTGAGTTCTACGTTCTATGTTCTGTGTTCTGTGCTCTGAGTTCTACGTTCTGGGTTCTGTGTTCTGAGTTCTACGTTCTACGCTCTGTGTTCTGTGTTCTGTGCTCTGAACTCTACATTCTGTGTCTGTCTTCTGTTCTCTGAGTTCTACATTCTGTGTTCAGTGTTCTGTGCTCTGTTCTACGTTCTGTGCTCTGAGATCTACATTCTACGTTCTGTGTTCTGTGCTCTGAGTTCTACATTCTTCGTTCTATGCTCTGTGTTCTGGGTTTTGAGTTCTACGTTCCACGCTCTGTGTTCTGTGCTCTGAGTTCTACGATCTGTGCTCTGAGTTCTACGTTCTATGTTCTATGTTCTACCTTCTAGGCTCTGTGTTCTGTGTTCTACTTTCTGAGTTCTAATTTCTGAGTTCTACATTCTACGTTCTACGTTCTGTGCTCTGAGTTCTACGTTCTACATTCTGTGCTGTGAGATCTACGTTCTACGTTCTGTGCTCTGAGTTCTACGTTCAACGCTCTGTGTTTTGTGTTGTGAGTTCTACGTTCTACATTCTGTGTTCTGTGCTCTGAGTTTTACGTTCTGCATTCTGTGTTCTGAGTTCTCTGTTCTACATTATTTGTTCTGTGCTCTGACTTGTACGTTCTTTGTTCTGTGCTCTGAGTTCTACGTTCTACGTTCTGTGCTCTGAGTTCAACGTTCTATGCTCTGTGTTCTGTGTTTTGAGTTCTACGTTCTACGATCTGTGTTCTGTGCTCTGAGTTCTACATTCTGTGTTCTGTGCTCTGAGTTCTACGTTCTATGTTCAACGTTCTATGTTTTACTTTCTACGCTCTGTAATCTGTGTTCTACTTTCTATGTTCTACGTTCTGAATTCTACATTCTACGTTCTGTGTTCTACTTTCTATGTTCTATGTTCTGAGTTCTACATTTTACGTTCTGTGTTCTGTGTTCTACGTTCTACGCTCTGTGATCTGTGTTCTTTTTTTTATGTTCTATGTTCTGAGTTCTGCATTCTACGTTCTGTGTTCTGTGCTCTGAGTTCTACGTTCTACACTCTGTGTTCTGTGTTTTGAGTTCTGCGTTCTACGCTCTGTGTTCTGTGCTCTGAGTTCTACGTTCTACGCTCTGTTTTCTGTGCTCTGAGTTCTACGATCTGTGTTCCGTGTTCTACGTTCTACGTTCTGTGTTCTGTGCTCTGAGTTCTACATTCTACGTTCTACGCTCTGTGTTCTGTGCTCTGAGTTCTACGTTCTACGCTCTGTGTTCTGAGTTCTACATTCTATGTTCTGTACACTGAGTTCGAAGTTTTACGTTCTACGCTCTGTGCTCTGAGTTCGACGTTCGACACTCTGTGTTCTGTGCTCTGAGTTCTACGTTCTACTTTCTATGTTCTGTCCTCTGAGTTCTACATTCTATGTTCTGTGTTCTGTGATCTCTGTTCTAAGTTCTATGTTCTACGTTATTTGATCTGTGCTCTGAGTTCTACGTTCTGCTTTCTGTGCTCTGAGTTCTACGTTATTTGTTCTGTGCTCTGAGTTCTACGTTCTATGTTCTGTGCTCTGAGTTCTACGTTCTACGTTCTACGCTCTGTGTTCTGTGTTTTGAGTTCTACGTTCTATGCTCTGTGTTCTGTGCTCTGAGTTCTACTTTCTGTGTTCTGTGTTCTGAGTTTTACGTTCTATACTCTGAGTTCTACGTTCTTCGCTCTGTGTTCTGTGTTCTGAGTTCTACATTCTGTGCTCTGAGTTCTACATTCTACGTTCTGTACACTGAGTTCGAAGTTTTACGTTCTACGCTCTGTGCTCTGAGTTCAACGTTCGACACTCGGTGTTCTGTGCTCTGAGTTCTACGTTCTGTGTTCTGTGCTCAGAGTTCTACATTCTATGTTCTATGTTCTACGTTCTACACTCTGTGTTCTGTGCTCTGAGTTCTACGCTCTGTGTTTTGTGTTCTACATTCTACGTTCTGCGTTCTATGTTCTGAGATCTGTGTGCTGTGTTGTGCATTCTGTGTTCTGTGTTCTCTGCTCTGAGTTCTACGTTCAATGTTCTGTGTTCTATGTTCTACTTTCCATGTTCTACATTCTATACTCTGAGTACTACGTTCTACGCTCTGCGTTCTATGTTCTGTGCTCTGAGTTCTACGTTCTATGTTCTGTGTTCTGTGCTCTGAGTTCTACGTTCTGGGTTCTGTGTTCTGAGTTCTACGTTTTCTGAGTTCTACGTTCTGTACTCTGAGTTCTACGTTCTACGCTCTGTGTTCTGTGTTCTGAGTTCTACGTTCTATGCTCTGTGCTCCGAGCTCTATGTTCTGTGTTCTGTGCTCTGAGTTCTACGTTCTACGCACTGTGTTCTGTGTTCTGTGCTCTGAACTCTACATTCTGTGTCTGTCTTCTGTTCTCTGAGTTCTACATTCTGTGTTCAGTGTTCTGTGCTCTGTTCTACGTTCTGTCCTCTGAGATCTACAGTCTACGTTCTGTGTTCTGTGCTCTGAGTTCTACATTCTTCGTTCTATGCTCTGTGTTCTGGGTTTTGAGTTCTACGTTCCACGCTCTGTGTTCTGTGCTCTGAGTTCTACGATCTGTGCTCTGAGTTCTACGTTCTATGTTCTATGTTCTACCTTCTAGGCTCTGTGTTCTGTGTTCTACCTTCTACGCTGTGTGTTCTACTTTCTATGTTCTACGTTCTGAATTCTACATTCTACGTTCTGTGTTCTACTTTCTATGTTCTATGTTCTGAGTTCTACATTTTACGTTCTGTGTTCTGTGTTCTACGTTCTACGCTCTGTGATCTGTGTTCTTCTTTTTATGTTCTATGTTCTGAGTTCTGCATTCTACGTTCTGTGTTCTGTGCTCTGAGTTCTACGTTCTACACTCTGTGTTCTGTGTTTTGAGTTCTGCGTTCTACGCTCTGTGTTCTGTGCTCTGAGTTCTACGTTCTACGCTCTGTTTTCTGTGCTCTGAGTTCTACGATCTGTGTTCCGTGTTCTACGTTCTACGTTCTGTGTTCTGTGCTCTGAGTTCTACATTCTACGTTCTACGCTCTGTGTTCTGTGCTCTGAGTTCTACGTTCTACGCTCTGTGTTCTGAGTTCTACATTCTATGTTCTGTACACTGAGTTCGAAGTTTTACGTTCTACGCTCTGTGTTCTGAGTTCGACGTTCGACACTCTGTGTTCTGTGCTCTGAGTTCTACGTTCTACTTTCTATGTTCTGTCCTCTGAGTTCTACATTCTATGTTCTGTGTTCTGTGATCTCTGTTCTAAGTTCTATGTTCTACGTTATTTGATCTGTGCTCTGAGTTCTACGTTCTGCTTTCTGTGCTCTGAGTTCTACGTTATTTGTTCTGTGCTCTGAGTTCTACGTTCTATGTTCTGTGCTCTGAGTTCTACGTTCTACGTTCTACGCTCTGTGTTCTGTGTTTTGAGTTCTACGTTCTATGCTCTGTGTTCTGTGCTCTGAGTTCTACTTTCTGTGTTCTGTGTTCTGAGTTTTACGTTCTATACTCTGAGTTCTACGTTCTTCGCTCTGTGTTCTGTGTTCTGAGTTCTACGTTCTGTGCTCTGAGTTCTACATTCTACGTTCTGTACACTGAGTTCGAAGTTTTACGTTCTACGCTCTGTGCTCTGAGTTCAACGTTCGACACTCGGTGTTCTGTGCTCTGAGTTCTACGTTCTGTGTTCTGTGCTCAGAGTTCTACATTCTATGTTCTATGTTCTACGTTCTACACTCTGTGTTCTGTGCTCTGAGTTCTACGCTCTGTGTTTTGTGTTCTACATTCTACGTTCTGCGTTCTATGTTCTGAGATCTGTGTGCTGCGTTGTGCATTCTGTGTTCTGTGTTCTCTGCTCTGAGTTCTACGTTCAATGTTCTGTATTCTATGTTCTACTTTCCATGTTCTACATTCTATACTCTGAGTACTACGTTCTACGCTCTGCGTTCTATGTTCTGTGCTCTGAGTTCTACGTTCTATGTTCTGTGTTCTGTGCTCTGAGTTCTACGTTCTGGGTTCTGTGTTCTGAGTTCTACGTTTTCTGAGTTCTACGTTCTGTACTCTGAGTTCTACGTTCTACGCTCTGTGTTCTGTGTTCTGAGTTCTACGTTCTATGCTCTGTGCTCCGAGCTCTATGTTCTGTGTTCTGTGCTCTGAGTTCTACGTTCTACGCTCTGTGTTCTGTGTTCTGTGCTCTGAACTCTACATTCTGTGTCTGTCTTCTGTTCTCTGAGTTCTACATTCTGTGTTCAGTGTTCTGTGCTCTGTTCTACGTTCTGTCCTCTGAGATCTACATTCTACGTTCTGTGTTCTGTGCTCTGAGTTCTACATTCTTCGTTCTATGCTCTGTGTTCTGGGTTTTGAGTTCTACGTTCCACGCTCTGTGTTCTGTGCTCTGAGTTCTACGATCTGTGCTCTGAGTTCTACGTTCTATGTTCTATGTTCTACCTTCTAGGCTCTGTGTTCTGTGTTCTACTTTCTGAGTTCTAATTTCTGAGTTCTACATTCTACGTTCTACGTTCTGTGCTCTGAGTTCTACGTTCTACATTCTGTGCTGTGAGATCTACGTTCTACGTTCTGTGCTCTGAGTTCTACGTTCTACATTCTGTGTTCTGTGCTCTGAGTTCTACGTTCTGCATTCTGTTTTCTGTGCTCTGTGTTCTACGTTCTATGTTCTGTGTTCTATGCTCTATGTTCTACGCTCTGTGATCTGTGTTCTACTTTCTATGTTCTACGTTCTGAGTTCTACATTCTACGTTCTGTGTTCTGTGCTCTGAGTTCTACGTTCCATGCTCTGTGTTCTGTGCACTGAGTTCTACGTTCTATGTTCTGTGTTCTATGCTCTACATTCTACGCTCTGTGATCTGTGTTCTACTTTCTATGTTCTATGTTCTGAGTTCTACATTCTACATTCTATGTTCTGTGTTCTGTGTTCTGTGATCTCTGTTCTAAGTTCTATGTTCTACGTTATTTGATCTGTGTTCTGAGTTCTGCGTTCTGCTTTCTGTGCTCTGAGTTCTACGTTCTACGCTCTGTGTTCTGTGTTTTGAGTTCTACGTTCTATGCTCTGTGTTCTGTGCTCTGAGTTCTACGTTCTATGTTCTGTGTTCTATGCTCTACATTCTATGCTCTGTGATCTGTGTTCTACTTTCTATGTTCTATGTTCTGAGTTCTACATTCTACGTTCTGTGTTCTGTGCTCTGAGTTCTACATTCTACGTTCTACGCTCTGTGTTCTGTGCTCTGAGTTCTACGTTCTACGCTCTGTGTTCTGAGTTCTACATTCTATGTTCTGTACACTGAGTTCGAAGTTTTACATTCTACGCTCTGTGCTCTGAGTTCGACGTTCGACACTCTGTGTTCTGTGCTCTGAGTTCTACGTTCTACTTTCTATGTTCTGTCCTCTGAGTTCTACATTCTATGTTCTGTGTTCTGTGATCTCTGTTCTAAGTTCTATGTTCTACGTTATTTGATCTGTGCTCTGAGTTCTACGTTCTGCTTTCTGTGCTCTGAGTTCTACGTTATTTGTTCTGTGCTCTGAGTTCTACGTTCTATGTTCTGTGCTCTGAGTTCTACGTTCTACGTTCTACGCTCTGTGTTCTGTGTTTTGAGTTCTACGTTCTATGCTCTGTGTTCTGTGCTCTGAGTTCTACTTTCTGTGTTCTGTGTTCTGAGTTTTACGTTCTATACTCTGAGTTCTACGTTCTTCGCTCTGTGTTCTGTGTTCTGAGTTCTACGTTCTGTGCTCTGAGTTCTACATTCTACGTTCTGTACACTGAGTTCGAAGTTTTACGTTCTACGCTCTGTGCTCTGAGTTCAACGTTCGACACTCGGTGTTCTGTGCTCTGAGTTCTACGTTCTGTGTTCTGTGCTCAGAGTTCTACATTCTATGTTCTATGTTCTACGTTCTACGCTCTGTGTTCTGTGCTCTGAGTTCTACGCTCTGTGTTTTGTGTTCTACATTCTACGTTCTGCGTTCTATGTTCTGAGATCTGTGTGCTGCGTTGTACATTCTGTGTTCTGTGTTCTCTGCTCTGAGTTCTACGTTCAATGTTCTGTGTTCTATGTTCTACTTTCCACGTTCTACATTCTATACTCTGAGTATTACGTTCTACGCTCTGCGTTCTATGTTCTGTGCTCTGAGTTCTACGTTCTATGTTCTGTGTTCTGTGCTCTGAGTTCTACGTTCTGGGTTCTGTGTTCTGAGTTCTACGTTCTACGCTCTGTGTTCTGTGTTCTGTGCTCTGAACTCTACATTCTGTGTCTGTCTTCTGTTCTCTGAGTTCTACATTCTGTGTTCAGTGTTCTGTGCTCTGTTCTACGTTCTGTGCTCTGAGATCTACATTCTACGTTCTGTGTTCTGTGCTCTGAGTTCTACATTCTTCGTTCTATGCTCTGTGTTCTGGGTTTTGAGTTCTACGTTCCACGCTCTGTGTTCTGTGCTCTGAGTTCTACGATCTGTGCTCTGAGTTCTACGTTCTATGTTCTATGTTCTACCTTCTAGGCTCTGTGTTCTGTGTTCTACTTTCTGAGTTCTAATTTCTGAGTTCTACATTCTACGTTCTACGTTCTGTGCTCTGAGTTCTACGTTCTACATTCTGTGCTGTGAGTTCTACGTTCTACGCTGTGCGTTCTATGTTCTGTGCTCTGAGTTCTATGTTCTATGTTCTGTGTTCTGTGCTCTGAGTTCTACGTTCCGGGTTCTGTGTTCTGAGTTCTACGTTCTACGCTCTGTGTTCTGTGTTCTGTGCTCTGAACTCTACATTTTGTGTCTGTCTTCTGTTCTCTGAGTTCTACATTCTGTGTTCAGTGTTCTGTGCTCTGTTCTACGTTCTGTGCTCTGAGATCTACATTCTACGTTCTGTGTTCTGTGCTCTGAGTTCTACATTCTTCGTTCTATGCTCTGTGTTCTGGGTTTTGAGTTCTACGTTCCACGCTCTGTGTTCTGTGCTCTGAGTTCTACGATCTGTGCTCTGAGTTCTACGTTCTATGTTCTATGTTCTACCTTCTAGGCTCTGTGTTCTGTGTTCTACTTTCTGAGTTCTAATTTCTGAGTTCTACATTCTACGTTCTACGTTCTGTGCTCTGAGTTCTACGTTCTACATTCTGTGCTGTGAGATCTACGTTCTACGTTCTGTGCTCTGAGTTCTACGTTCAACGCTCTGTGTTTTGTGTTGTGAGTTCTACGTTCTACATTCTGTGTTCTGTGCTCTGAGTTCTACGTTCTGCATTCTGTGTTCTGAGTTCTCTGTTCTACATTATTTGTTCTGTGCTCTGAGTTCTACGTTCTTTGTTCTGTGCTCTGAGTTCTACGTTCTACATTCTGTGCTCTGAGTTCAACGTTCTATGCTCTGTGTTCTGTGTTTTGAGTTCTACGTTCTACGATCTGTGTTCTGTGCTCTGAGTTCTACATTCTGTGTTCTGTGCTCTGAGTTCTACGTTCTATGTTCAACGTTCTATGTTTTACGTTCTACGCTCTGTAATCTGTGTTCTACTTGCTATGTTCTATGTACTGAGTTCTACATTTTACGTTCTGTGTTCTGTGTTCTTTTCTCTGAGCTCTACGTTCTGTGTTCTGTGTTCTGTGTTCTGTGCTCTGAGTTCTACGTACAATGTTCTGTGTTCTATGTTTTACGTTCTACGTTCTACATTCTATACTCTGAGTTCTACGTTCTACGCTCTGTGTTCTGAGTTCTACATTCTACGTTCTGCGTTCTATGTTCTGTGTTCTGAGTTCTACGTTCTATACTCTGAGTTCTACGTTCTTCGCTCTGCGTTCTATGTTCTGTGCTCTGAGTTCTACTTTCTGTGTTCTGTGTTCTGAGTTCTACGTTCTATACTCTGAGTTCTATGTTCTTCGCTCTGTGTTCTGTGTTCTGAGTTCTACGTTCTGTGTTCTGAGTTCTACATTCTATGTTCTGTACACTGAGTTCGAAGTTTTACGTTCTACGCTCTGTGCTCTGAGTTCGACGTTCGACACTCTGTGTTCTGTGCTCTGAGTTCTACGTTCTACTTTCTATGTTCTGTCCTCTGAGTTCTATGTTCTATGTTCTGTGCTCAGAGTTCTACATTTTATGTTCTATGTTCTACGTTCTACGCTCTGTGTTCTGTGTTCTACTTTCTATGTTCTATGTTCTGAGCTACATTTTACGTTCTGTGTTCTGTGTTCTACGTTCTACGCTCTGTGATCTGTGTTCTTCTTTTTATGTTCTATGCTCTGAGTTCTGCATTCTACGTTCTGTGTTCTGTGCTCTGAGTTCTACGTTCTACACTCTGTGTTCTGTGTTTTGAGTTCTGCGTTCTACGCTCTGTGTTCTGTGCTCTGAGTTCTACGTTCTACGCTCTGTTTTCTGTGCTCTGAGTTCTACGATCTGTGTTCTGTGTTCTACGTTCTGTGTTCTTTGTTCTGTGCTCTGAGTTCTACGATCTGTGTTCCGTGTTCTACGTTCTACGTTCTGTGTTCTGTGCTCTGTGTTCTTCATTCTATGTTCTATTTTCTACGTTCTACGCTCTGTGTTTTGAGTTCTACGTTCTATGCTCTGTGTTCTGTGCTCTGAGTTCTACGTTCTATGTTCTGTGTTCTATGTTCTACCTTCTACGCTGTGTGTTCTACTTTCTATGTTCTATGTTCTGAGTTCTACATTTTACGTTCTGTGTTCTCTGCTCTGAGTTCTACGTCCTGTGTTCTGTGTTCTGAGTTCTATGGTCTACATTCTGTGCTCTGAGTTCTACATTCTACGTTCTATGCTCTGAGTTCTGTGTTCTGAGTTCTACATTCTACGTTCTACGTTCTGTGTTCTGTGTTCTTTTCTCTGAGCTCTACGTTCTGTGTTCTGTGTTCTGTGTTCTGTGCTCTGAGTTCTACGTACAATGTTCTGTGTTCTATGTTTTACGTTCTACGTTCTACATTCTATACTCTGAGTTCTACGTTCTACGCTCTGTGTTCTGAGTTCTACATTCTACGTTCTGCGTTCTATGTTCTGTGTTCTGAGTTCTACGTTCTATACTCTGAGTTCTACGTTCTTCGCTCTGCGTTCTATGTTCTGTGCTCTGAGTTCTACTTTCTGTGTTCTGAGTTCTACATTCTATGTTCTGTACACTGAGTTCGAAGTTTTACGTTCTACGCTCTGTGCTCTGAGTTCGACGTTCGACACTCTGTGTTCTGTGCTCTGAGTTCTACGTTCTACTTTCTATGTTCTGTCCTCTGAGTTCTACATTCTATGTTCTGTGTTCTGTGTTCTGTGATCTCTGTTCTAAGTTCTATCTTCTACGTTATTTGATCTGTGCTCTGAGTTCTACGTTCTGCTTTCTGTGCTCTGAGTTCTACGTTCTACTTTCTATGTTCTGTCCTCTGAGTTCTATGTTCTATGTTCTGTGCTCTGAGTTCTACTTTCTACGTTCTACGCTCCATGTTCTGTGTTCTGAGTTCTATGTTCTGTGTTCTGTGTTCTGTGCTGTGAGTTCTACTTTCTGTGTTCTGTGTTCTGAGTTCTACGTTCTATACTCTGAGTTCTACGTTCTGTGCTCTGTGCTCTGAGCTCTATGTTCTACATTTTGTGCTCTGAGTTCTACATTCTACGTTCTGTACACTGAGTTCGAAGCTTTACGTTCTACGCTCTGTGCTCTGAGTTCAATGTTCGACACTCGGTGTTCTGTGTTCTTCTTTTTATGTTCTATGTTCTGAGTTCTGCATTCTACGTTCTGTGTTCTGTGCTCTGAGTTCTACGTTCTACGTTCTGTGTTCTGTGTTTTGAGTTCTACGTTCTATGCGCTGTGTTCTATGTTCTACCTTCTACGCTCTGTGTTCTATGTTCTACCTTCTACGCTCTGTGTTCTGTGTTCTACATTCTACGTTCTGTGTTCTGTGCTCTGAGTTCTACGTTCTATGTTCTGTGTTCTGTGTTCTACGTTCTACACTCTGTGATCTGTGTTCTTCTTTTTATGTTCTATGTTCTGAGTTCTACATTCTACGTTCTGTGTTCTGAGTTCTACATTCTATGTTCTATGCTCTGTGTTCTGTGTTTTGAGTTCTACGTTCTATGCGCTGTGTTCTATGTTCTACCTTCTACGCTCTGTGTTCTGTGTTCTACTTTCTATGTTCTATGTTCTGAGTTCTACATTTTACGTTCAGTGTTCTGTGTTCTTCGTTCTACGCTCTGTGATCTGTGTTCTTCTTTTTATGTTCTATGTTCTGAGTTCTGCATTCTACGTTCTGTGTTCTGTGCTCTGAGTTCTACGTTCTACACTCTGTGATCTGTGTTCTTCTTTTTATGTTCTATGTTCTGAGTTCTACATTCTACGTTCTGTGTTCTGAGTTCTACATTCTACGTTCTATGCTCTGTGTTCTGTGTTTTGAGTTCTACGTTCTATGCTCTGTGTTTTATGTTCTACCTTCTACGCTCTGTGTTCTGTGTTCTACTTTCTATGTTCTATGTTCTGAGTTCTACATTTTACGTTCTGTGTTCTGTGTTCTACGTTCTACGCTCTGTGATCTGTGTTCTTCTTTTTATGTTCTATGTTCTGAGTTCTGCATTCTACGTTCTGTGTTCTGTGCTCTGAGTTCTACGTTCTACACTCTGTGTTCTGTGTTTTGAGTTCTGCGTTCTACGCTCTGTGTTCTGTGCTCTGAGTTCTACGATCTGTGTTCTGTGTTCTACGTTCTGTGTTCTTTGTTCTGTGCTCTGAGTTCTACGATCTGTGTTCCGTGTTCTACATTCTACGTTCTGTGTTCTGTGCTCTGTGTTCTACATTCTATGTTCTATGTTCTACGTTCTACGCTCTGTGTTCTGTGTTCTACTTTCTATGTTCTATGTTCTGAGTTCTACATTCTACGTTCTGTGTTCTGTGTTCTGAGTTCTACATTCTACGTTCTGCGTTCTATGTTCTGTGTTCTGAGTTCTGCGTTCTACATTCTGTGCTGTGAGATCTACGTTCTACGTTCTGTGCTCTGAGTTCTACGTTCAACGCTCTGTGTTTTGTGTTGTGAGTTCTACGTTCTACATTCTGTGTTCTGTGCTCTGAGTTCTACGTTCTGCATTCTGTGTTCTGAGTTCTCTGTTCTACATTATTTGTTCTGTGCTCTGAGTTCTACGTTCTTTGTTCTGTGCTCTGAGTTCTACGTTCTACATTCTGTGCTCTGAGTTCAACGTTCTATGCTCTGTGTTCTGTGTTTTGAGTTCTACGTTCTACGATCTGTGTTCTGTGCTCTGAGTTCTACATTCTGTGTTCTGTGCTCTGAGTTCTACGTTCTATGTTCAACGTTCTATGTTTTACGTTCTACGCTCTGTAATCTGTGTTCTACTTGCTATGTTCTATGTACTGAGTTCTACATTTTACGTTCTGTGTTCTGTGTTCTTTTCTCTGAGCTCTACGTTCTGTGTTCTGTGTTCTGTGTTCTGTGCTCTGAGTTCTACGTACAATGTTCTGTGTTCTATGTTTTACGTTCTACGTTCTACATTCTATACTCTGAGTTCTACGTTCTACGCTCTGTGTTCTGAGTTCTACATTCTACGTTCTGCGTTCTATGTTCTGTGTTCTGAGTTCTACGTTCTATACTCTGAGTTCTACGTTCTTCGCTCTGCGTTCTATGTTCTGTGCTCTGAGTTCTACTTTCTGTGTTCTGTGTTCTGAGTTCTACGTTCTATACTCTGAGTTCTATGTTCTTCGCTCTGTGATCTGTGTTCTGAGTTCTACGTTCTGTGTTCTGAGTTCTACATTCTATGTTCTGTACACTGAGTTCGAAGTTTTACGTTCTACGCTCTGTGCTCTGAGTTCGACGTTCGACACTCTGTGTTCTGTGCTCTGAGTTCTACGTTCTACTTTCTATGTTCTGTCCTCTGAGTTCTACATTTTTTGTTCTGTGTTCTGTGTTCTGTGATCTCTGTTCTAAGTTCTATGTTCTACGTTATTTGATCTGTGCTCTGAGTTCTACGTTCTGCTTTCTGTGCTCTGAGTTCTACGTTCTTTGTTCTGTGCTCTGAGTTCTACGTTCTACGTTCTGTGCTCTGAGTTCAACGTTCTATGCTCTGTGTTCTGTGTTTTGAGTTCTACGTTCTACGATCTGTGTTCTGTGCTCTGAGTTCTACATTCTGTGTTCTGTGTTCTGTGCTCTGTGCTCTGAGTTCTACGTACAATGTTCTGTGTTCTATGTTTTACGTTCTACGTTCTACATTCTATACTCTGAGTTCTACGTTCTACGCTCTGTGTTCTGAGTTCTACATTCTACGTTCTGCGTTCTATGTTCTGTGTTCTGAGTTCTACGTTCTATACTCTGAGTTCTACGTTCTTCGCTCTGCGTTCTATGTTCTGTGCTCTGAGTTCTACTTTCTGTGTTCTGAGTTCTAAATTCTATGTTCTGTACACTGAGTTCGAAGTTTTACGTTCTACGCTCTGTGCTCTGAGTTCGACGTTCGACACTCTGTGTTCTGTGCTCTGAGTTCTACGTTCTACTTTCTATGTTCTGTCCTCTGAGTTCTACATTCTATGTTCTGTGTTCTGTGTTCTGTGATCTCTGTTCTAAGTTCTATCTTCTACGTTATTTGATCTGTGCTCTGAGTTCTACGTTCTGCTTTCTGTGCTCTGAGTTCTACGTTCTACTTTCTATGTTCTGTCCTCTGAGTTCTATGTTCTATGTTCTGTGCTCTGAGTTCTACTTTCTACGTTCTACGCTCCATGTTCTGTGTTCTGAGTTCTATGTTCTGTGTTCTGTGTTCTGTGCTGTGAGTTCTACTTTCTGTGTTCTGTGTTCTGAGTTCTACGTTCTATACTCTGAGTTCTACGTTCTGTGCTCTGTGCTCTGAGCTCTATGTTCTACATTTTGTGCTCTGAGTTCTACATTCTACGTTCTGTACACTGAGTTCGAAGCTTTACGTTCTACGCTCTGTGCTCTGAGTTCAATGTTCGACACTCGGTGTTCTGTGTTCTTCTTTTTATGTTCTATGTTCTGAGTTCTGCATTCTACGTTCTGTGTTCTGTGCTCTGAGTTCTACGTTCTACGTTCTGTGTTCTGTGTTTTGAGTTCTACGTTCTATGCTCTGTGTTCTATGTTCTACCTTCTACGCTCTGTGTTCTGTGTTCTACATTCTACGTTCTGTGTTCTGTGCTCTGAGTTCTACGTTCTATGTTCTGTGTTCTGTGTTCTACGTTCTACACTCTGTGATCTGTGTTCTTCTTTTTATGTTCTATGTTCTGAGTTCTACATTCTACGTTCTGTGTTCTGAGTTCTACATTCTATGTTCTATGCTCTGTGTTCTGTGTTTTGAGTTCTACGTTCTATGCGCTGTGTTCTATGTTCTACCTTCTACGCTCTGTGTTCTGTGTTCTACTTTCTATGTTCTATGTTCTGAGTTCTACCTTTTACGTTCAGTGTTCTGTGTTCTTCGTTCTACGCTCTGTGATCTGTGTTCTTCTTTTTATGTTCTATGTTCTGAGTTCTGCATTCTACGTTCTGTGTTCTGTGCTCTGAGTTCTACGTTCTACACTCTGTGATCTGTGTTCTTCTTTTTATGTTCTATGTTCTGAGTTCTACATTCTACGTTCTGTGTTCTGAGTTCTACATTCTACGTTCTATGCTCTGTGTTCTGTGTTTTGAGTTCTACGTTCTATGCTCTGTGTTTTATGTTCTACCTTCTACGCTCTGTGTTCTGTGTTCTACTTTCTATGTTCTATGTTCTGAGTTCTACATTTTACGTTCTGTGTTCTGTGTTCTATGTTCTACGCTCTGTGATCTGTGTTCTTCTTTTTATGTTCTATGTTCTGAGTTCTGCATTCTACGTTCTGTGTTCTGTGCTCTGAGTTCTACGTTCTACACTCTGTGTTCTGTGTTTTGAGTTCTGCGTTCTATGCTCTGTGTTCTGTGCTCTGAGTTCTACGATCTGTGTTCTGTGTTCTACGTTCTGTGTTCTTTGTTCTGTGCTCTGAGTTCTACGATCTGTGTTCCGTGTTCTACATTCTACGTTCTGTGTTCTGTGCTCTGTGTTCTACATTCTATGTTCTATGTTCTACGTTCTACGCTCTGTGTTCTGTGTTCTACTTTCTATGTTCTATGTTCTGAGTTCTACATTCTACGTTCTGTGTTCTGTGTTCTGAGTTCTACATTCTACGTTCTGCGTTCTATGTTCAGTGTTCTGAGTTCTACATTGTACGTTCTGTGTTCTGACTTCTACGTTCTAAGTTCTGTGTTCTGTGTTCTGCTTTCTATGTTCTGTGTTCTGAGTTCTACATTCTACGTTCTGCGTTCTATGTTCTGAAATCTGTGTGCTGCGTTGTACATTCTGTGTTCTGTGTTCTCTGCTCTGAGTTCTACGTTCAGTGTTCTGTGTTCTATGTTCTACTTTCTACGTTCTACATTCTATACTCTGAGTTCTACATTCTACGCACTGCGTTCTATGTTCTGTCCTCTGAGTTCTACGTTCTATGTTCTGTGTTCTGTGTTCTGTGATCTCTGTTCTAAGTTCTATGTTCTACGTTATTTGATCTGTGCTCTGAGTTCTACGTTCTGCTTTCTGTGCTCTGAGTTCTACGCTCTGTGTTCTGTGTTTTGAGTTCTACGTTCTATGCTCTGTGTTCTGTGCTCTGAGTTCTACGTTCTGCTTTCTGTGCTCTGCGTTCTACGTACTTTGTTCTGTGCTCTGAGTTCTATGTTCTATGTTCTGTGCTCTGAGTTCTACGTTCTTCGTTCTACGCTCTGTGTTCTGTGTTTTGAGTTCTACGTTCTACGATCTGTGTTCTGTGCTCTGAGTTCTACATTCTGTGTTCTGTGTTCTGTGCTCTGATTTCTACGATCTATGTTCAGCGTTCTATGTTTTACGTTCTACGCTCTGTAATCTGTGTTCTACTTTCTATGTTCTATGTACTGAGTTCTACATTTTACGTTCTGTGTTCTGTGCTCTGAGTTCTACGTCCTGTGTTCTGTGTTCTGAGTTCCACTTTCTACATTCTGTGCTCTGAGATCTAAGTTCAACGTTCTATGCTCTGAGTTCTACGCAGTACGCTCTGCGTTCTGTGTTGTGAGTTCTACGTTCTACATTCTGTGTTCTGTGCTCTGTGTTTTACGTTCTGTGTTCTGTTTTCTGTGCTCTGTGTTCTACGTTCTATGTTCTGTGTTCTATGCTCTACGTTCTACGCTCTGTGATCTGTGTTCTACTTTCTATGTTCTACGTTCTGAGTTCTACATTCTACGTTCTGTGTTCTGTGCTCTGAGTTCTACGTTCCATGCTCTGTGTTCTGTGCACTGAGTTCTACGTTCTATGTTCTGTGTTCTATGCTCTACATTCTACGCTCTGTGATCTGTGTTCTACTTTCTATGTTCTATGTTCTGAGTTCTACATTCTACATTCTATGTTCTGTGTTCTATGTTCTGTGATCTCTGTTCTAAGTTCTATGTTCTACGTTATTTGATCTGTGTTCTGAGTTCTGCGTTCTGCTTTCTGTGCTCTGAGTTCTACGTTCTACGCGCTGTGTTCTGTGTTTTGAGTTCTACGTTCTGTGCTCTGTGTTCTGTGCTCTGAGTTCTACATTCTATGTTCTGTGTTCTATGCTCTACATTCTACGCTCTGTGATCTGTGTTCTACTTTCTATGTTCTATGTTCTGAGTTCTACGTTCTACGCTCTGTGTTCTGAGTTCTACATTCTATGTTCTGTACACTGAGTTCGAAGTTTTACGTTCTACGCTCTGTGCTCTGTGTTTTGAGTTCTACGTTCTATGCTCTGTGTTCTGTGCTCTGAGTTCTACATTCTATGTTCTGTGTTCTATGCTCTACATTCTACGCTCTGTGATCTGTGTTCTACTTTCTATGTTCTATGTTCTGAGTTCTACATTCTACGTTCTGTGTTCTGTGCTCTGAGTTCTACGTTCCATGCTCTGTGTTCTGTGCACTGAGTTCTATGGTCTACATTCTGTGCTCTGAGTTCTACGTTCTGCTTTCTGTGCTCTGAGTTCTACGTTCTACTTTCTATGTTCTGTCCTCTGAGTTCTATGTTCTATGTTCTGTGCTCTGAGTTCTACATTCTACGTTCTACGCTCCATGTTCTGTGTTCTGAGTTCTACGTTCTGTGTTCTGTGTTCTGTGCTGTGAGTTCTACTTTCTGTGTTCTGTGTTCTGAGTTCTACGTTCTTCGCTCTGCGTTCTGTGTTCTGAGTTCTACGTTCTGTGCTCTGTGCTCTGAGCTCTATGTTCTACATTTTGTGCTCTGAGTTCTACATTCTACGTTCTGTACACTGAGTTCGAAGTTTTACGTTCTACGCTCTGTGCTCTGAGTTCAATGTTCGACACTCGGTGTTCTGTGATCTTCTTTTTATGTTCTATGTTCTGAGTTCTGCATTCTACGTTCTGTGTTCTGTGCTCTGAGTTCTACGTTCTACGTTCTGTGTTCTGTGTTTTGAGTTCTACGTTCTATGCTCTGTGTTCTATGTTCTACCTTCTACGCTCTGTGTTCTGTGTTCTACATTCTACGTTCTGTGTTCTGTGCTCTGAGTTCTACGTTCTATGTTCTGTGTTCTGTGTTCTACGTTCTACACTCTGTGATCTGTGTTCTTCTTTTTATGTTCTATGTTCTGAGTTCTACATTCTACGTTCTGTGTTCTGAGTTCTACATTCTATGTTCTATGCTCTGTGTTCTGTGTTTTGAGTTCTACGTTCTATGCTCTGTGTTCTATGTTCTACCTTCTACGCTCTGTGTTCTGTGTTCTACTTTCTATGTTCTATGTTCTGAGTTCTACATTTTACGTTCTGTGTTCTGTGTTCTACGTTCTACGCTCTGTGATCTGTGTTCTTCTTTTTATGTTCTATGTTCTGAGTTCTGCATTCTACGTTCTGTGTTCTGTGCTCTGAGTTCTACGTTCTACACTCTGTGATCTGTGTTCTTCTTTTTATGTTCTATGTTCTGAGTTCTACATTCTACGTTCTGTGTTCTGAGTTCTACATTCTACGTTCTATGCTCTGTGTTCTGTGTTTTGAGTTCTACGTTCTATGCTCTGTGTTCTATGTTCTACCTTCTACGCTCTGTGTTCTGTGTTCTACTTTCTATGTTCTATGTTCTGAGTTCTACATTTTACGTTCTGTGTTCTGTGTTCTACATTCTACGCTCTGTGATCTGTGTTCTTCTTTTTATGTTCTATGTTCTGAGTTCTGCATTCTACGTTCTGTGTTCTGTGCTCTGAGTTCTACGTTCTACACTCTGTGTTCTGTGTTTTGAGTTCTGCGTTCTACGCTCTGTGTTCTGTGCTCTGAGTTCTACGATCTGTGTTCTGTGTTCTACGTTCTGTGTTCTTTGTTCTGTGCTCTGAGTTCTACGATCTGTGTTCCGTGTTCTACATTCTACGTTCTGTGTTCTGTGCTCTGTGTTCTACATTCTATGTTCTATGTTCTACGTTCTACGCTCTGTGTTCTGTGTTCTACTTTCTATGTTCTATGTTCTGAGTTCTACATTCTACGTTCTGTGTTCTGTGTTCTGAGTTCTACATTCTACGTTCTGCGTTCTATGTTCTGTGTTCTGAGTTCTACATTGTACGTTCTGTGTTCTGACTTCTACGTTCTAAGTTCTGTGTTCTGTGTTCTACTTTCTATGTTCTGTGTTCTGAGTTCTACATTCTACGTTCTGCATTCTATGTTCTGAAATCTGTGTGCTGCGTTGTACATTCTGTGTTCTGTGTTCTCTGCTCTGAGTTCTACGTTCAGTGTTCTGTGTTCTATGTTCTACATTCTACGTTCTACATTCTATACTCTGAGTTCTACATTCTACGCTCTGCGTTCTATGTTCTGTGCTCTGAGTTCTACGTTCTATGTTCTGTGTTCTGTGCTCTGAGTTCTACGTTCTATGTTCTGTGCTCTGAGTTCTACGTTCTGGGTTCTGTGTTCTGAGTTCTAAGTTCTATACTCTGAGTTCTATGTTCTTCGCTCTGTGTTCTGTGTTCTGAGTTCTACGTTCTGTGCTCTGAGTTCCACATTCTATGTTCTGTACACTGAGTTCGAAGTTTTACGTTCTACGCTCTGTGCTCTGAGTTCGACGTTCGACACTCTGTGTTCTGTGCTCTGAGTTCTACGTTCTACTTTCTATGTTCTGTCCTCTGAGTTCTACATTCTATGTTCTGTGTTCTGTGTTCTGTGATCTCTGTTCTAAGTTCTATGTTCTACGTTATTTGATCTGTGCTCTGAGTTCTACGTTCTGCTTTCTGTGCTCTGAGTTCTACGTTCTACTTTCTATGTTCTGTCCTCTGAGTTCTACGTTCTATGTTCTGTGCTCTGAGTTCTACGTTCTACGTTCTACGCTCTGTGTTCTGTGTTTTGAGTTCTACGTTCTATGCTCTGTGTTCTGTGCTCTGAGTTCTACGTTCTGCTTTCTGTGCTCTGCGTTCTACGTACTTTGTTCTGTGCTCTGAGTTCTATGTTCTATGTTCTGTGCTCTGAGTTCTACGTTCTTCGTTCTACGCTCTGTGTTCTGTGTTTTGAGTTCTACGTTCTACGATCTGTGTTCTGTGCTCTGAGTTCTACATTCTGTGTTCTGTGTTCTGTGCTCTGATTTCTACGTTCTATGTTCAGCGTTCTATGTTTTACGTTCTACGCTCTGTAATCTGTGTTCTACTTTCTATGTTCTATGTACTGAGTTCTACATTTTACGTTCTGTGTTCTGTGCTCTGAGTTCTACGTCCTGTGTTCTGTGTTCTGAGTTCCACTTTCTACATTCTGTGCTCTGAGATCTAAGTTCAACGTTCTATGCTCTGAGTTCTACGCAGTACGCTCTGCGTTCTGTGTTGTGAGTTCTACGTTCTACATTCTGTGTTCTGTGCTCTGTGTTTTACGTTCTGTGTTCTGTTTTCTGTGCTCTGTGTTCTACGTTCTATGTTCTGTGTTCTATGCTCTACGTTCTACGCTCTGTGATCTGTGTTCTACTTTCTATGTTCTACGTTCTGAGTTCTACATTCTACGTTCTGTGTTCTGTGCTCTGAGTTCTACGTTCCATGCTCTGTGTTCTGTGCACTGAGTTCTACGTTCTATGTTCTGTGTTCTATGCTCTACATTCTACGCTCTGTGATCTGTGTTCTACTTTCTATGTTCTATGTTCTGAGTTCTACATTCTACATTCTATGTTCTGTATTCTATGTTCTGTGATCTCTGTTCTAAGTTCTATGTTCTACGTTATTTGATCTGTGTTCTGAGTTCTGCGTTCTGCTTTCTGTGCTCTGAGTTCTACGTTCTACGCGCTGTGTTCTGTGTTTTGAGTTCTACGTTCTATGCTCTGTGTTCTGTGCTCTGAGTTCTACATTCTATGTTCTGTGTTCTATGCTCTACATTCTACGCTCTGTGATCTGTGTTCTACTTTCTATGTTCTATGTTCTGAGTTCTACGTTCTACGCTCTGTGTTCTGAGTTCTACATTCTATGTTCTGTACACTGAGTTCGAAGTTTTACGTTCTACGCTCTGTGCTCTGTGTTTTGAGTTCTACGTTCTATGCTCTGTGTTCTGTGCTCTGAGTTCTACGTTCTACACTCTGTGATCTGTGTTCTTCTTTTTATGTTCTATGTTCTGAGTTCTACATTCTACGTTCTGTGTTCTGAGTTCTACATTCTACGTTCTATGCTCTGTGTTCTGTGTTTTGAGTTCTACGTTCTATGCTCTGTGTTTTATGTTCTACCTTCTACGCTCTGTGTTCTGTGTTCTACTTTCTATGTTCTATGTTCTGAGTTCTACATTTTACGTTCTGTGTTCTGTGTTCTACGTTCTACGCTCTGTGATCTGTGTTCTTCTTTTTATGTTCTATGTTCTGAGTTCTGCATTCTACGTTCTGTGTTCTGTGCTCTGAGTTCTACGTTCTACACTCTGTGTTCTGTGTTTTGAGTTCTGCGTTCTACGCTCTGTGTTCTGTGCTCTGAGTTCTACGATCTGTGTTCTGTGTTCTACGTTCTGTGTTCTTTGTTCTGTGCTCTGAGTTCTACGATCTGTGTTCCGTGTTCTACATTCTACGTTCTGTGTTCTGTGCTCTGTGTTCTACATTCTATGTTCTATGTTCTACGTTCTACGCTCTGTGTTCTGTGTTCTACTTTCTATGTTCTATGTTCTGAGTTCTACATTCTACGTTCTGTGTTCTGTGTTCTGAGTTCTACATTCTACGTTCTGCGTTCTATGTTCTGTGTTCTGAGTTCTACATTGTACGTTCTGTGTTCTGACTTCTACGTTCTAAGTTCTGTGTTCTGTGTTCTACTTTCTATGTTCTGTGTTCTGAGTTCTACATTCTACGTTCTGCGTTCTATGTTCTGAAATCTGTGTGCTGCGTTGTACATTCTGTGTTCTGTGTTCTCTGCTCTGAGTTCTACGTTCAGTGTTCTGTGTTCTATGTTCTACTTTCTACGTTCTACATTCTATACTCTGAGTTCTACATTCTACGCACTGCGTTCTATGTTCTGTCCTCTGAGTTCTACGTTCTATGTTCTGTGTTCTGTGTTCTGTGATCTCTGTTCTAAGTTCTATGTTCTACGTTATTTGATCTGTGCTCTGAGTTCTACGTTCTGCTTTCTGTGCTCTGAGTTCTACGTTCTTTGTTCTGTGCTCTGAGTTCTACGTTCTATGTTCTGTGCTCTGAGTTCTACGTTCTACGTTCTACGCTCTGTGTTCTGTGTTTTGAGTTCTACGTTCTATGCTCTGTGTTCTGTGCTCTGAGTTCTACGTTCTGCTTTCTGTGCTCTGCGTTCTACGTACTTTGTTCTGTGCTCTGAGTTCTATGTTCTATGTTCTGTGCTCTGAGTTCTACGTTCTTCGTTCTACGCTCTGTGTTCTGTGTTTTGAGTTCTACGTTCTACGATCTGTGTTCTGTGCTCTGAGTTCTACATTCTGTGTTCTGTGTTCTGTGCTCTGATTTCTACGATCTATGTTCAGCGTTCTATGTTTTACGTTCTACGCTCTGTAATCTGTGTTCTACTTTCTATGTTCTATGTACTGAGTTCTACATTTTACGTTCTGTGTTCTGTGCTCTGAGTTCTACGTCCTGTGTTCTGTGTTCTGAGTTCCACTTTCTACATTCTGTGCTCTGAGATCTAAGTTCAACGTTCTATGCTCTGAGTTCTACGCAGTACGCTCTGCGTTCTGTGTTGTGAGTTCTACGTTCTACATTCTGTGTTCTGTGCTCTGTGTTTTACGTTCTGTGTTCTGTTTTCTGTGCTCTGTGTTCTACGTTCTATGTTCTGTGTTCTATGCTCTACGTTCTACGCTCTGTGATCTGTGTTCTACTTTCTATGTTCTACGTTCTGAGTTCTACATTCTACGTTCTGTGTTCTGTGCTCTGAGTTCTACGTTCCATGCTCTGTGTTCTGTGCACTGAGTTCTACGTTCTATGTTCTGTGTTCTATGCTCTACATTCTACGCTCTGTGATCTGTGTTCTACTTTCTATGTTCTATGTTCTGAGTTCTACATTCTACATTCTATGTTCTGTGTTCTATGTTCTGTGATCTCTGTTCTAAGTTCTATGTTCTACGTTATTTGATCTGTGTTCTGAGTTCTGCGTTCTGCTTTCTGTGCTCTGAGTTCTACGTTCTACGCGCTGTGTTCTGTGTTTTGAGTTCTACGTTCTATGCTCTGTGTTCTGTGCTCTGAGTTCTACATTCTATGTTCTGTGTTCTATGCTCTACATTCTACGCTCTGTGATCTGTGTTCTACTTTCTATGTTCTATGTTCTGAGTTCTACGTTCTACGCTCTGTGTTCTGAGTTCTACATTCTATGTTCTGTACACTGAGTTCGAAGTTTTACGTTCTACGCTCTGTGCTCTGTGTTTTGAGTTCTACGTTCTATGCTCTGTGTTCTGTGCTCTGAGTTCTACATTCTATGTTCTGTGTTCTATGCTCTACATTCTACGCTCTGTGATCTGTGTTCTACTTTCTATGTTCTATGTTCTGAGTTCTACATTCTACGTTCTGTGTTCTGTGCTCTGAGTTCTACGTTCCATGCTCTGTGTTCTGTGCACTGAGTTCTATGGTCTACATTCTGTGCTCTGAGTTCTACGTTCTGCTTTCTGTGCTCTGAGTTCTACGTTCTACTTTCTATGTTCTGTCCTCTGAGTTCTATGTTCTATGTTCTGTGCTCTGAGTTCTACATTCTACGTTCTACGCTCCATGTTCTGTGTTCTGAGTTCTACGTTCTGTGTTCTGTGTTCTGTGCTGTGAGTTCTACTTTCTGTGTTCTGTGTTCTGAGTTCTACGTTCTATACTCTGAGTTCTATGTTCTTCGCTCTGTGTTCTGTGTTCTGAGTTCTACGTTCTGTGCTCTGAGTTCCACATTCCATGTTCTGTACACTGAGTTCGAAGTTTTACGTTCTACGCTCTGTGCTCTGAGTTCGACGTTCGACACTCTGTGTTCTGTGCTCTGAGTTCTACGTTCTACTTTCTATGTTCTGTCCTCTGAGTTCTACATTCTATGTTCTGTGTTCTGTGTTCTGTGATCTCTGTTCTAAGTTCTATGTTCTACGTTATTTGATCTGTGCTCTGAGTTCTACGTTCTGCTTTCTGTGCTCTGAGTTCTACGTTCTACTTTCTATGTTCTGTCCTCTGAGTTCTACGTTCTATGTTCTGTGCTCTGAGTTCTACGTTCTACGTTCTACGCTCTGTGTTCTGTGTTTTGAGTTCTACGTTCTATGCTCTGTGTTCTGTGCTCTGAGTTCTACGTTCTGCTTTCTGTGCTCTGCGTTCTACGTACTTTGTTCTGTGCTCTGAGTTCTATGTTCTATGTTCTGTGCTCTGAGTTCTACGTTCTTCGTTCTACGCTCTGTGTTCTGTGTTTTGAGTTCTACGTTCTACGATCTGTGTTCTGTGCTCTGAGTTCTACATTCTGTGTTCTGTGTTCTGTGCTCTGATTTCTACGTTCTATGTTCAGCGTTCTATGTTTTACGTTCTACGCTCTGTAATCTGTGTTCTACTTTCTATGTTCTATGTACTGAGTTCTACATTTTACGTTCTGTGTTCTGTGCTCTGAGTTCTACGTCCTGTGTTCTGTGTTCTGAGTTCCACTTTCTACATTCTGTGCTCTGAGATCTAAGTTCAACGTTCTATGCTCTGAGTTCTACGCAGTACGCTCTGCGTTCTGTGTTGTGAGTTCTACGTTCTACATTCTGTGTTCTGTGCTCTGTGTTTTACGTTCTGTGTTCTGTTTTCTGTGCTCTGTGTTCTACGTTCTATGTTCTGTGTTCTATGCTCTACGTTCTACGCTCTGTGATCTGTGTTCTACTTTCTATGTTCTACGTTCTGAGTTCTACATTCTACGTTCTGTGTTCTGTGCTCTGAGTTCTACGTTCCATGCTCTGTGTTCTGTGCACTGAGTTCTACGTTCTATGTTCTGTGTTCTATGCTCTACATTCTACGCTCTGTGATCTGTGTTCTACTTTCTATGTTCTATGTTCTGAGTTCTACATTCTACATTCTATGTTCTGTATTCTATGTTCTGTGATCTCTGTTCTAAGTTCTATGTTCTACGTTATTTGATCTGTGTTCTGAGTTCTGCGTTCTGCTTTCTGTGCTCTGAGTTCTACGTTCTACGCGCTGTGTTCTGTGTTTTGAGTTCTACGTTCTATGCTCTGTGTTCTGTGCTCTGAGTTCTACATTCTATGTTCTGTGTTCTATGCTCTACATTCTACGCTCTGTGATCTGTGTTCTACTTTCTATGTTCTATGTTCTGAGTTCTACGTTCTACGCTCTGTGTTCTGAGTTCTACATTCTATGTTCTGTACACTGAGTTCGAAGTTTTACGTTCTACGCTCTGTGCTCTGTGTTTTGAGTTCTACGTTCTATGCTCTGTGTTCTGTGCTCTGAGTTCTACGTTCTACACTCTGTGATCTGTGTTCTTCTTTTTATGTTCTATGTTCTGAGTTCTACATTCTACGTTCTGTGTTCTGAGTTCTACATTCTACGTTCTATGCTCTGTGTTCTGTGTTTTGAGTTCTACGTTCTATGCTCTGTGTTTTATGTTCTACCTTCTACGCTCTGTGTTCTGTGTTCTACTTTCTATGTTCTATGTTCTGAGTTCTACATTTTACGTTCTGTGTTCTGTGTTCTACGTTCTACGCTCTGTGATCTGTGTTCTTCTTTTTATGTTCTATGTTCTGAGTTCTGCATTCTACGTTCTGTGTTCTGTGCTCTGAGTTCTACGTTCTACACTCTGTGTTCTGTGTTTTGAGTTCTGCGTTCTACGCTCTGTGTTCTGTGCTCTGAGTTCTACGATCTGTGTTCTGTGTTCTACGTTCTGTGTTCTTTGTTCTGTGCTCTGAGTTCTACGATCTGTGTTCCGTGTTCTACATTCTACGTTCTGTGTTCTGTGCTCTGTGTTCTACATTCTATGTTCTATGTTCTACGTTCTACGCTCTGTGTTCTGTGTTCTACTTTCTATGTTCTATGTTCTGAGTTCTACATTCTACGTTCTGTGTTCTGTGTTCTGAGTTCTACATTCTACGTTCTGCGTTCTATGTTCTGTGTTCTGAGTTCTACATTGTACGTTCTGTGTTCTGACTTCTACGTTCTAAGTTCTGTGTTCTGTGTTCTACTTTCTATGTTCTGTGTTCTGAGTTCTACATTCTACGTTCTGCGTTCTATGTTCTGAAATCTGTGTGCTGCGTTGTACATTCTGTGTTCTGTGTTCTCTGCTCTGAGTTCTACGTTCAGTGTTCTGTGTTCTATGTTCTACTTTCTACGTTCTACATTCTATACTCTGAGTTCTACATTCTACGCACTGCGTTCTATGTTCTGTCCTCTGAGTTCTACGTTCTATGTTCTGTGTTCTGTGTTCTGTGATCTCTGTTCTAAGTTCTATGTTCTACGTTATTTGATCTGTGCTCTGAGTTCTACGTTCTGCTTTCTGTGCTCTGAGTTCTACGTTCTTTGTTCTGTGCTCTGAGTTCTACGTTCTATGTTCTGTGCTCTGAGTTCTACGTTCTACGTTCTACGCTCTGTGTTCTGTGTTTTGAGTTCTACGTTCTATGCTCTGTGTTCTGTGCTCTGAGTTCTACGTTCTGCTTTCTGTGCTCTGCGTTCTACGTACTTTGTTCTGTGCTCTGAGTTCTATGTTCTATGTTCTGTGCTCTGAGTTCTACGTTCTTCGTTCTACGCTCTGTGTTCTGTGTTTTGAGTTCTACGTTCTACGATCTGTGTTCTGTGCTCTGAGTTCTACATTCTGTGTTCTGTGTTCTGTGCTCTGATTTCTACGATCTATGTTCAGCGTTCTATGTTTTACGTTCTACGCTCTGTAATCTGTGTTCTACTTTCTATGTTCTATGTACTGAGTTCTACATTTTACGTTCTGTGTTCTGTGCTCTGAGTTCTACGTCCTGTGTTCTGTGTTCTGAGTTCCACTTTCTACATTCTGTGCTCTGAGATCTAAGTTCAACGTTCTATGCTCTGAGTTCTACGCAGTACGCTCTGCGTTCTGTGTTGTGAGTTCTACGTTCTACATTCTGTGTTCTGTGCTCTGTGTTTTACGTTCTGTGTTCTGTTTTCTGTGCTCTGTGTTCTACGTTCTATGTTCTGTGTTCTATGCTCTACGTTCTACGCTCTGTGATCTGTGTTCTACTTTCTATGTTCTACGTTCTGAGTTCTACATTCTACGTTCTGTGTTCTGTGCTCTGAGTTCTACGTTCCATGCTCTGTGTTCTGTGCACTGAGTTCTACGTTCTATGTTCTGTGTTCTATGCTCTACATTCTACGCTCTGTGATCTGTGTTCTACTTTCTATGTTCTATGTTCTGAGTTCTACATTCTACATTCTATGTTCTGTGTTCTATGTTCTGTGATCTCTGTTCTAAGTTCTATGTTCTACGTTATTTGATCTGTGTTCTGAGTTCTGCGTTCTGCTTTCTGTGCTCTGAGTTCTACGTTCTACGCGCTGTGTTCTGTGTTTTGAGTTCTACGTTCTATGCTCTGTGTTCTGTGCTCTGAGTTCTACATTCTATGTTCTGTGTTCTATGCTCTACATTCTACGCTCTGTGATCTGTGTTCTACTTTCTATGTTCTATGTTCTGAGTTCTACGTTCTACGCTCTGTGTTCTGAGTTCTACATTCTATGTTCTGTACACTGAGTTCGAAGTTTTACGTTCTACGCTCTGTGCTCTGTGTTTTGAGTTCTACGTTCTATGCTCTGTGTTCTGTGCTCTGAGTTCTACATTCTATGTTCTGTGTTCTATGCTCTACATTCTACGCTCTGTGATCTGTGTTCTACTTTCTATGTTCTATGTTCTGAGTTCTACATTCTACGTTCTGTGTTCTGTGCTCTGAGTTCTACGTTCCATGCTCTGTGTTCTGTGCACTGAGTTCTATGGTCTACATTCTGTGCTCTGAGTTCTACGTTCTGCTTTCTGTGCTCTGAGTTCTACGTTCTACTTTCTATGTTCTGTCCTCTGAGTTCTATGTTCTATGTTCTGTGCTCTGAGTTCTACATTCTACGTTCTACGCTCCATGTTCTGTGTTCTGAGTTCTACGTTCTGTGTTCTGTGTTCTGTGCTGTGAGTTCTACTTTCTGTGTTCTGTGTTCTGAGTTCTACGTTCTTCGCTCTGCGTTCTGTGTTCTGAGTTCTACGTTCTGTGCTCTGTGCTCTGAGCTCTATGTTCTACATTTTGTGCTCTGAGTTCTACATTCTACGTTCTGTACACTGAGTTCGAAGTTTTACGTTCTACGCTCTGTGCTCTGAGTTCAATGTTCGACACTCGGTGTTCTGTGATCTTCTTTTTATGTTCTATGTTCTGAGTTCTGCATTCTACGTTCTGTGTTCTGTGCTCTGAGTTCTACGTTCTACGTTCTGTGTTCTGTGTTTTGAGTTCTACGTTCTATGCTCTGTGTTCTATGTTCTACCTTCTACGCTCTGTGTTCTGTGTTCTACATTCTACGTTCTGTGTTCTGTGCTCTGAGTTCTACGTTCTATGTTCTGTGTTCTGTGTTCTACGTTCTACACTCTGTGATCTGTGTTCTTCTTTTTATGTTCTATGTTCTGAGTTCTACATTCTACGTTCTGTGTTCTGAGTTCTACATTCTATGTTCTATGCTCTGTGTTCTGTGTTTTGAGTTCTACGTTCTATGCTCTGTGTTCTATGTTCTACCTTCTACGCTCTGTGTTCTGTGTTCTACTTTCTATGTTCTATGTTCTGAGTTCTACATTTTACGTTCTGTGTTCTGTGTTCTACGTTCTACGCTCTGTGATCTGTGTTCTTCTTTTTATGTTCTATGTTCTGAGTTCTGCATTCTACGTTCTGTGTTCTGTGCTCTGAGTTCTACGTTCTACACTCTGTGATCTGTGTTCTTCTTTTTATGTTCTATGTTCTGAGTTCTACATTCTACGTTCTGTGTTCTGAGTTCTACATTCTACGTTCTATGCTCTGTGTTCTGTGTTTTGAGTTCTACGTTCTATGCTCTGTGTTCTATGTTCTACCTTCTACGCTCTGTGTTCTGTGTTCTACTTTCTATGTTCTATGTTCTGAGTTCTACATTTTACGTTCTGTGTTCTGTGTTCTACATTCTACGCTCTGTGATCTGTGTTCTTCTTTTTATGTTCTATGTTCTGAGTTCTGCATTCTACGTTCTGTGTTCTGTGCTCTGAGTTCTACGTTCTACACTCTGTGTTCTGTGTTTTGAGTTCTGCGTTCTACGCTCTGTGTTCTGTGCTCTGAGTTCTACGATCTGTGTTCTGTGTTCTACGTTCTGTGTTCTTTGTTCTGTGCTCTGAGTTCTACGATCTGTGTTCCGTGTTCTACATTCTACGTTCTGTGTTCTGTGCTCTGTGTTCTACATTCTATGTTCTATGTTCTACGTTCTACGCTCTGTGTTCTGTGTTCTACTTTCTATGTTCTATGTTCTGAGTTCTACATTCTACGTTCTGTGTTCTGTGTTCTGAGTTCTACATTCTACGTTCTGCGTTCTATGTTCTGTGTTCTGAGTTCTACATTGTACGTTCTGTGTTCTGACTTCTACGTTCTAAGTTCTGTGTTCTGTGTTCTACTTTCTATGTTCTGTGTTCTGAGTTCTACATTCTACGTTCTGCGTTCTATGTTCTGAAATCTGTGTGCTGCGTTGTACATTCTGTGTTCTGTGTTCTCTGCTCTGAGTTCTACGTTCAGTGTTCTGTGTTCTATGTTCTACATTCTACGTTCTACATTCTATACTCTGAGTTCTACATTCTACGCTCTGCGTTCTATGTTCTGTGCTCTGAGTTCTACGTTCTATGTTCTGTGTTCTGTGCTCTGAGTTCTACGTTCTATGTTCTGTGCTCTGAGTTCTACGTTCTGGGTTCTGTGTTCTGAGTTCTAAGTTCTATACTCTGAGTTCTATGTTCTTCGCTCTGTGTTCTGTGTTCTGAGTTCTACGTTCTGTGCTCTGAGTTCCACATTCTATGTTCTGTACACTGAGTTCGAAGTTTTACGTTCTACGCTCTGTGCTCTGAGTTCGACGTTCGACACTCTGTGTTCTGTGCTCTGAGTTCTACGTTCTACTTTCTATGTTCTGTCCTCTGAGTTCTACATTCTATGTTCTGTGTTCTGTGTTCTGTGATCTCTGTTCTAAGTTCTATGTTCTACGTTATTTGATCTGTGCTCTGAGTTCTACGTTCTGCTTTCTGTGCTCTGAGTTCTACGTTCTTTGTTCTGTGCTCTGAGTTCTACGTTCTATGTTCTGTGCTCTGAGTTCTACGTTCTACGTTCTACGCTCTGTGTTCTGTGTTTTGAGTTCTACGTTCTATGCTCTGTGTTCTGTGCTCTGAGTTCTACGTTCTGCTTTCTGTGCTCTGCGTTCTACGTACTTTGTTCTGTGCTCTGAGTTCTATGTTCTATGTTCTGTGCTCTGAGTTCTACGTTCTTCGTTCTACGCTCTGTGTTCTGTGTTTTGAGTTCTACGTTCTACGATCTGTGTTCTGTGCTCTGAGTTCTACATTCTGTGTTCTGTGTTCTGTGCTCTGATTTCTACGTTCTATGTTCAGCGTTCTATGTTTTACGTTCTACGCTCTGTAATCTGTGTTCTACTTTCTATGTTCTATGTACTGAGTTCTACATTTTACGTTCTGTGTTCTGTGCTCTGAGTTCTACGTCCTGTGTTCTGTGTTCTGAGTTCCACTTTCTACATTCTGTGCTCTGAGATCTAAGTTCAACGTTCTATGCTCTGAGTTCTACGCAGTACGCTCTGCGTTCTGTGTTGTGAGTTCTACGTTCTACATTCTGTGTTCTGTGCTCTGTGTTTTACGTTCTGTGTTCTGTTTTCTGTGCTCTGTGTTCTACGTTCTATGTTCTGTGTTCTATGCTCTACGTTCTACGCTCTGTGATCTGTGTTCTACTTTCTATGTTCTACGTTCTGAGTTCTACATTCTACGTTCTGTGTTCTGTGCTCTGAGTTCTACGTTCCATGCTCTGTGTTCTGTGCACTGAGTTCTACGTTCTATGTTCTGTGTTCTATGCTCTACATTCTACGCTCTGTGATCTGTGTTCTACTTTCTATGTTCTATGTTCTGAGTTCTACATTCTACATTCTATGTTCTGTGTTCTATGTTCTGTGATCTCTGTTCTAAGTTCTATGTTCTACGTTATTTAATCTGTGTTCTGAGTTCTGCGTTCTGCTTTCTGTGCTCTGAGTTCTACGTTCTACGCGCTGTGTTCTGTGTTTTGAGTTCTACGTTCTATGCTCTGTGTTCTGTGCTCTGAGTTCTACATTCTATGTTCTGTGTTCTATGCTCTACATTCTACGCTCTGTGATCTGTGTTCTACTTTCTATGTTCTATGTTCTGAGTTCTACGTTCGACGCTCTGTGTTCTGAGTTCTACATTCTATGTTCTGTACACTGAGTTCGAAGTTTTACGTTCTACGCTCTGTGCTCTGTGTTTTGAGTTCTACGTTCTATGCTTTGTGTTTTGAGTTCTACGTTCTATGCTCTGTGTTCTGTGCTCTGAGTTCTACATTCTATGTTCTGTGTTCTATGCTCTACATTCTACGCTCTGTGATCTGTGTTCTACTTTCTATGTTCTATGTTCTGAGTTCTACGTTCTACGCTCTGTGTTCTGAGTTCTACATTCTATGTTCTGTACACTGAGTTCGAAGTTTTACGTTCTACGCTCTGTGCTCTGTGTTTTGAGTTCTACGTTCTATGCTCTGTGTTCTGTGCTCTGAGTTCTACGTTCTATGTTCTGTGTTCTGTGCACTGAGTTCTACGTTCTATGTTCTGTGTTCTATGCTCTACATTCTACGCTCTGTGATCTGTGTTCTACTTTCTATGTTCTATGTTCTGAGTTCTACATTCTACATTCTATGTTCTGTGTTCTATGTTCTGTGATCTCTGTTCTAAGTTCTATGTTCTACGTTATTTGATCTGTGTTCTGAGTTCTGCGTTCTGCTTTCTGTGCTCTGAGTTCTACGTTCTACGCGCTGTGTTCTGTGTTTTGAGTTCTACGTTCTATGCTCTGTGTTCTGTGCTCTGAGTTCTACATTCTATGTTCTGTGTTCTATGCTCTACATTCTACGCTCTGTGATCTGTGTTCTACTTTCTATGTTCTATGTTCTGAGTTCTACGTTCGACGCTCTGTGTTCTGAGTTCTACATTCTATGTTCTGTACACTGAGTTCGAAGTTTTACGTTCTACGCTCTGTGCTCTGTGTTTTGAGTTCTACGTTCTATGCTTTGTGTTTTGAGTTCTACGTTCTATGCTCTGTGTTCTGTGCTCTGAGTTCTACATTCTATGTTCTGTGTTCTATGCTCTACATTCTACGCTCTGTGATCTGTGTTCTACTTTCTATGTTCTATGTTCTGAGTTCTACGTTCGACGCTCTGTGTTCTGAGTTCTACATTCTATGTTCTGTACACTGAGTTCGAAGTTTTACGTTCTACGCTCTGTGCTCTGTGTTTTGAGTTCTACGTTCTATGCTCTGTGTTCTGTGCTCTGAGTTCTACGTTCTATGTTCTGTGTTCTATGCTCTACATTCTATGCTCTGTGATCTGTGTTCTACTTTCTATGTTCTATGTTCTGAGTTCTACATTCTACATTCTATGTTCTGTGTTCTATGTTCTGTGATCTCTGTTCTAAGTTCTATGTTCTACGTTATTTGATCTGTGTTCTGAGTTCTGCGTTCTGCTTTCTGTGCTCTGAGTTCTACGTTCTACGCGCTGTGTTCTGTGTTTTGAGTTCTACGTTCTATGCTCTGTGTTCTGTGCTCTGAGTTCTACATTCTATGTTCTGTGTTCTATGCTCTACATTCTACGCTCTGTGATCTGTGTTCTACTTTCTATGTTCTATGTTCTGAGTTCTACGTTCGACGCTCTGTGTTCTGAGTTCTACATTCTATGTTCTGTACACTGAGTTTGAAGTTTTACGTTCTACGCTCTGTGCTCTGTGTTTTGAGTTCTACGTTCTATGCTCTGTGTTCTGTGCTCTGAGTTCTACTTTCTGTGTTCTGTGTTCTGAGTTCTACGTTCTATACTCTGAGTTCTACGTTCTTCTCTCTGTGTTCTGTGTTCTGAGTTCTACGTTCCGTGTTCTGTGTTCTATGTTCTGTGATCTCTGTTCTAAGTTCTATGTTCTACGTTATTTGATCTGTGTTCTGAGTTCTGCGTTCTGCTTTCTGTGCTCTGAGTTCTACGTTCTACGCTCTGTGTTCTGTGTTTTGAGTTCTACGTTCTATGCTCTGTGTTCTGTGCTCTGAGTTCTACGTTCTATGTTCTGTGTTCTATGCTCTACATTCTACGCTCTGTGATCTGTGTTCTACTTTCTATGTTCTATGTTCTGAGTTCTACATTCTACATTCTATGTTCTGTGTTCTATGTTCTGTGATCTCTGTTCTAAGTTCTATGTTCTACGTTATTTGATCTGTGTTCTGAGTTCTGCGTTCTGCTTTCTGTGCTCTGAGTTCTACGTTCTACGCGCTGTGTT
This sequence comes from Hypanus sabinus, assembly GCF_030144855.1. Lineage (NCBI taxonomy): Eukaryota > Metazoa > Chordata > Chondrichthyes > Myliobatiformes > Dasyatidae > Hypanus > Hypanus sabinus. The sequence goes on along the minus strand of NC_082725.1, from coordinate 3,002,513 downwards.
CTGTGTTTTGAGTTCTACGTTCTATGCTCTGTGTTCTGTGCTCTGAGTTCTACATTCTATGTTCTGTGTTCTATGCTCTACATTCTACGCTCTGTGATCTGTGTTCTACTTTCTATGTTCTATGTTCTGAGTTCTACGTTCGACGCTCTGCGTTCTGAGTTCTACATTCTATGTTCTGTACACTGAGTTCGAAGTTTTACGTTCTACGCTCTGTGCTCTGTGTTTTGAGTTCTACGTTCTATGCTTTGTGTTTTGAGTTCTACGTTCTATGCTCTGTGTTCTGTGCTCTGAGTTCTACATTCTATGTTCTGTGTTCTATGCTCTACATTCTACGCTCTGTGATCTGTGTTCTACTTTCTATGTTCTATGTTCTGAGTTCTACGTTCTACGCTCTGTGTTCTGAGTTCTACATTCTATGTTCTGTACACTGAGTTCGAAGTTTTACGTTCTACGCTCTGTGCTCTGTGTTTTGAGTTCTACGTTCTATGCTCTGTGTTCTGTGCTCTGAGTTCTACATTCTATGTTCTGTGTTCTATGCTCTACATTCTACGCTCTGTGATCTGTGTTCTACTTTCTATGTTCTATGTTCTGAGTTCTACATTCTACGTTCTGTGTTCTGTGCTCTGAGTTCTACGTTCCATGCTCTGTGTTCTGTGCACTGAGTTCTATGGTCTACATTCTGTGCTCTGAGTTCTACGTTCTGCTTTCTGTGCTCTGAGTTCTACGTTCTACTTTCTATGTTCTGTCCTCTGAGTTCTATGTGCTATGTTCTGTGCTCTGAGTTCTACATTCTACGTTCTACGCTCTGTGTTCTGTGTTTTGAGTTCTACGTTCTATGCTCTGTGTTCTGTGCTCTGAGTTCTACGTTCTACGCTCTGTGTTCTGAGTTCTACATTCTATGTTCTGTACACTGAGTTCGAAGTTTTACATTCTACGCTCTGTGCTCTGAGTTCGACGTTCGACACTCTGTGTTCTGTGCTCTGAGTTCTACGTTCTACTTTCTATGTTCTGTCCTCTGAGTTCTACATTCTATGTTCTGTGTTCTGTGATCTCTGTTCTAAGTTCTATGTTCTACATTATTTGATCTGTGCTCTGAGTTCTACGTTCTGCTTTCTGTGCTCTGAGTTCTACTTTCTTTGTTCTGTGCTCTGAGTTCTACGTTCTATGTTCTGTGCTCTGAGTTTTGAGTTCTACGTTCTATGCTCTGTGTTCTGTGCTCTGAGTTCTACGTTCTGCTTTCTGTGCTCTGAGTTCTTCGTTCTTTGTTCTGTGCTCTGAGTTCTACGTTCTATGTTCTGTGCTCTGAGTTCTACGTTCTACGTTCTGTGTTCTGTGTTTTGAGTTCTACGTTCTATGCTCTGTGTTCTGTGTTTTGAGTTCTACGTTCTATGCTCTATGTTCTGTGCTCTGAGTTCTACTTTCTGTGTTCTGTGTTCTGAGTTCTACGTTCTATACTCTGAGTTCTACGTTCTTCGCTCTGTGTTCTGTGTTCTGAGTTCTACGTTCTGTGCTCTGTGCTCTGAGCTCTATGTTCTACATTCTGTGCTCTGAGTTCTACATTCTACGTTCTGTACACTGAGTTCGAAGTTTTACGTTCTACACTCTGTGCTCTGAGTTCGACGTTCAACACTCGGTGTTCTGTGCTCAGAGTTCTACATTCTATGTTCTATGTTCTACGTTCTACGCTCTGTGTTCTGTGCTCTGAGTTCTACGTTCTATGTTCTGTGCTCTGAGTTCTACGTTCTACGTTCTGTGTTCTGTGTTTTGAGTTCTGCGTTCTATGCTCTGTGTTCTGTGTTTTGAGTTCTACGTTCTATGCTCTATGTTCTGTGCTCTGAGTTCTACTTTCTGTGTTCTGTTTTCTGAGTTCTACGTTCTATACTCTGAGTTCTACGTTCTTCTCTCTGTGTTCTGTGTTCTGAGTTCTACGTTCCGTGTTCTGTGTTCTGTGTTCTGAGTTCTACGTTCTATACTCTGAGTTCTACGTTCTTCGCTCTGTGTTCTGTGTTCTGAGTTCTACGTTCTGTTTCTGTGTTCTGTGCTGTGAGTTCTACTTTCTGTGTTCTGTGTTCTGAGTTCTACGTTCTATACTCTGAGTTCTACGTTCTTCGCTCTGTGTTCTGTGTTCTGAGTTCTACGTTCTGTGCTCTGTGCTCTGAGCTCTATGTTCTACATTCTGTGCTCTGAGTTCTACATTCTACGTTCTGTACACTGAGTTCGAAGTTTTACGTTCTGCACTCTGTGCTCTGAGTTCGACGTTCTACGCTCTGTGTTCTGTGCTCTGAGTTCTACGCTCTGTGTTCTGTGTTCTGTGCTCTGAGTTCTACGTACAATGTTCTGTGTTCTATGTTCTACCTTCTACGCTCTGTGTTCTGTGTTCTACTTTCTATGTTCTATGTTCTGAGTTCTACATTTTACATTCTGTGTTCTCTGCTCTGAGTTCTACGTCCTGTGTTCTGTGTTCTGAGTTCTATGGTCTACATTCTGTGCTCTGAGTTCTACATTCTACGTTCTATGCTCTGAGTTCTGTGTTCTGAGTTCTACATTCTACGTTCTACGTTCTGTGTTCTGTGTTCTTTTCTCTGAGCTCTACGTTCTGTGTTCTGTGTTCTGTGTTCTGTGCTCTGAGTTCTACGTACAATGTTCTGTGTTCTATGTTTTACGTTCTACGTTCTACATTCTATACTCTGAGTTCTACGTTCTACGCTCTGTGTTCTGAGTTCTACATTCTACGTTCTATGCTCTGATTTCTGTGTTCTGAGTTCTATATTCTACGTTCTACGTTCTGTGTTCTGTGTTCTTTTCTCTGAGCTCTACATTCTGTGTTCTGTGTTCTGTGCTCTGAGTTCTACGTACAATGTGCTGTGTTCTATGTTTTACGTTCTACATTCTACATTCTATACTCTGAGTTCTACGTTCTACGCTCTGTGTTCTGAGTTCTACATTCTACGTTCTGCATTCTATGTTCTGTGCTCTGAGTTCTGCGTTCTATGTTCTGTGTTCTGAGTTCTACGTTCTATACTCTGAGTTCTACGTTCTTCGCTCTGCGTTCTATGTTCTGTGCTCTGAGTTCTACTTTCTGTGTTCTGTGTTCTGAGTTCTACGTTCTATACTCTGAGTTCTATGTTCTTCGCTCTGTGTTCTGTGTTCTGAGTTCTATGTTCTGTGCTCTGAGTTCTACTTTCTGTGTTCTGTGTTCTGAGTTCTACGTTCTATACTCTGAGTTCTATGTTCTTCGCTCTGTGTTCTTTGCTCTGAGTTCTACGTTCTACTTTCTATGTTCTGTCCTCTGAGTGTTCTGTGATCTCTGTTCTAAGTTCTATGTTCTACGTTATTTGATCTGTGCTCTGAGTTCTACGTTCTGCTTTCTGTGCTCTGAGTTCTACATTCTTTGTTCTGTGCTCTGAGTTCTACGTTCTACGTTCTATGCTCTGTGTTCTGTGCTCTGAGTTCTACGTTCTGCTTTCTGTGCTCTGAGTTCTACGTTATTTGTTCTGTGCTCTGAGTTCTACGTTCTATGTTCTGTGCTCTGAGTTCTACGTTCTACGTTCTGTGTTCTGTGTTTTGAGTTCTACGTTCTATGCTCTGTGTTCTGTGTTTTGAGTTCTACGTTCTATACTCTGAGTTCTACGTTCTTCTCTCTGTGTTCTGTGTTCTGAGTTCTACGTTCCGTGTTCTGTGTTCTGTGCTCTGAGTTCTACTTTCTGTGTTCTGTGTTCTGAGTTCTACGTTCTATACTCTGAGTTCTACGTTCTTCGCTCTGTGTTCTGTGTTCTGAGTTCTACGTTCTGTGTTCTGTGTTCTGTGCTGTGAGTTCTACTTTCTGTGTTCTGTGTTCTGAGTTCTACGTTCTGTACTCTGAGTTCTACGTTCTTCGCTCTGTGTTCTGTGTTCTGAGTTCTACGTTCTGTGCTCTGTGCTCTGATCTCTATGTTCTACATTCTGTGCTCTGAGTTCTACGATCTGTGTTCTGTGTTCTACGTTCTGTGTTCTGTGTTCTGTGCTCTGAGTTCTATGTTCTATGCTCTGTGTTCTATGTTCTACGTTCTACGCTCTGTGTTCTGTGTTCTACTTTCTATGTTCTATGTTCTGAGCTACATTTTACGTTCTGTGTTCTGTGTTCTACGTTCTACACTCTGTGTTCTGTGTTTTGAGTTCTGAGTTCTACGTTCTATGTTCTGTGCTCTGAGTTCTACGTTCTACGCTCTGTTTTCAGTGCTCTGAGTTCTACGATCTGTGTTCTGTGTTCTACGTTCTGTGTTCTTTGTTCTGTGCTCTGAGTTCTACGATCTGTGTTCTGTATTCTACGTTCTGTGTTTTGTGTTCTGTGCTCTGAGTTCTATGTTCTATGCTCTGTGTTCTATGTTCTACCTTCTACGCTCTGTGTTCTGTGTTCTACTTTCTATGTTCTATGTTCTGAGTTCTACATTTTACGTTCTGTGTTCTGTGTTCTACGTTCTACGCTCTGTGATCTGTGTTCTTCTTTTTATGTTCTATGTTCTGAGTTCTGCATTCTACGTTCTGTGTTCTGTGCTCTGAGTTCTACGTTCTACACTCTGTGTTCTGTGTTTTGAGTTCTGCGTTCTACGCTCTGTGTTCTGTGCTCTGAGTTCTACGTTCTACGCTCTGTTTTCTGTGCTCTGAGTTCTAAGTTCTGTGTTCTGTGCTCTGAGTTCTACGTTCTACGCTCTGTTTTCTGTGCTCTGAGTTCTACGATCTGTGTTCTGTGTTCTACGTTTTACGTTCTGTGTTCTGTGCTCAGAGTTCTACATTTTATGTTCTATGTTCTACGTTCTACGCTCTGTGTTCTGTGTTCTACTTTCTATGTTCTATGTTCTGAGCTACATTTTACGTTCTGTGTTCTGTGTTCTACGTTCTACGCTCTGTGATCTGTGTTCTTCTTTTTATGTTCTATGTTCTGAGTTCTTCATTCTACGTTCTGTGTTCTGTGCTCTGAGTTCTACGTTCTACACTCTGTGTTCTGTGTTTTGAGTTCTACGTTCTACGCCCTGTGTTCTGTGCTCTGAGTTCTACGTTCTACGCTCTGTTTTCTGTGCTCTGAGTTCTACGTTCTGTGTTCTGTGCTCTGAGTTCTACGTTCTACGCTCTGTTTTCTGTGCTCTGAGTTCTACGATCTGTGTTCTGTGTTCTACGTTCTGTGTTCTTTGTTCTGTGCTCTGAGTTCTACGATCTGTGTTCTGTGTTCTACGTTTTACGTTCTGTGTTCTGTGCTCAGAGTTCTACATTTTATGTTCTATGTTCTACGTTCTACGCTCTGTGTTCTGTGTTCTACTTTCTATGTTCTATGTTCTGAGTTCTACATTTTACGTTCTGTGTTCTGTGTTCTACGTTCTACGCTCTGTGATCTGTGTTCTTCTTTTTATGTTCTATGTTCTGAGTTCTGCATTCTACGTTCTGTGTTCTGTGCTCTGAGTTCTACGTTCTACACTCTGTGTTCTGTGTTTTGAGTTCTACGTTCTACGCCCTGTGTTCTCTGCTCTGAGTTCTACGTTCTACGCTCTGTTTTCTGTGCTCTGAGTTCTACGTTCTGTGTTCTGTGCTCTGAGTTCTACGTTCTACGCTCTGTTTTCAGTGCTCTGAGTTCTACGATCTGTGTTCTGTGTTCTACGTTCTGTGTTCTTTGTTCTGTGCTCTGAGTTCTACGATCTGTGTTCTGTGTTCTACGTTCTGTGTTCTGTGTTCTGTGCTCTGAGTTCTATGTTCTATGCTCTGTGTTCTATGTTCTACCTTCTACGCTCTATGTTCTGTGTTCTACTTTCTATGTTCTATGTTCTGAGTTCTACATTTTACGTTCTGTGTTCTGTGCTCTGAGTTCTACGTTCTGTGTTCTGTGTTGTGAGTTCTACATTCTACGTTCTGCGTTCTACGTTCTATGCTCTGTGTTCTGTGCTCTGAGTTCTACTTTCTGTGTTCTGTGTTCTGAGTTTTACGTTCTATACTCTGAGTTCTACGTTCTTCGCTCTGTGTTCTGTGTTCTGCGTTCTACGCTCTGTGTTCTGTGCTCTGAGTTCTACGTTCTACGCTCTGTTTTCTGTGCTCTGAGTTCTACGTTCTGTGTTCTGTGCTCTGAGTTCTACGTTCTACGCTCTGTTTTCTGTGCTCTGAGTTCTACGATCTGTGTTCTGTGTTCTGTGCACTGAGTTCTACGTTCTATGTTCTGTGTTCTATGCTCTACATTCTACGCTCTGTGATCTGTGTTCTACTTTCTATGTTCTATGTTCTGAGTTCTACATTCTACATTCTATGTTCTGTGTTCTATGTTCTGTGATCTCTGTTCTAAGTTCTATGTTCTACGTTATTTGATCTGTGTTCTGAGTTCTGCGTTCTGCTTTCTGTGCTCTGAGTTCTACGTTCTACGCGCTGTGTTCTGTGTTTTGAGTTCTACGTTCTATGCTCTGTGTTCTGTGCTCTGAGTTCTACATTCTATGTTCTGTGTTCTATGCTCTACATTCTACGCTCTGTGATCTGTGTTCTACTTTCTATGTTCTATGTTCTGAGTTCTACGTTCGACGCTCTGTGTTCTGAGTTCTACATTCTATGTTCTGTACACTGAGTTCGAAGTTTTACGTTCTACGCTCTGTGCTCTGTGTTTTGAGTTCTACGTTCTATGCTTTGTGTTTTGAGTTCTACGTTCTATGCTCTGTGTTCTGTGCTCTGAGTTCTACATTCTATGTTCTGTGTTCTATGCTCTACATTCTACGCTCTGTGATCTGTGTTCTACTTTCTATGTTCTATGTTCTGAGTTCTACGTTCGACGCTCTGTGTTCTGAGTTCTACATTCTATGTTCTGTACACTGAGTTCGAAGTTTTACGTTCTACGCTCTGTGCTCTGTGTTTTGAGTTCTACGTTCTATGCTCTGTGTTCTGTGCTCTGAGTTCTACGTTCTATGTTCTGTGTTCTATGCTCTACATTCTATGCTCTGTGATCTGTGTTCTACTTTCTATGTTCTATGTTCTGAGTTCTACATTCTACATTCTATGTTCTGTGTTCTATGTTCTTTGATCTCTGTTCTAAGTTCTATGTTCTACGTTATTTGATCTGTGTTCTGAGTTCTGCGTTCTGCTTTCTGTGCTCTGAGTTCTACGTTCTACGCGCTGTGTTCTGTGTTTTGAGTTCTACGTTCTATGCTCTGTGTTCTGTGCTCTGAGTTCTACATTCTATGTTCTGTGTTCTATGCTCTACATTCTACGCTCTGTGATCTGTGTTCTACTTTCTATGTTCTATGTTCTGAGTTCTACGTTCGACGCTCTGTGTTCTGAGTTCTACATTCTATGTTCTGTACACTGAGTTCGAAGTTTTACGTTCTACGCTCTGTGCTCTGTGTTTTGAGTTCTACGTTCTATGCTCTGTGTTCTGTGCTCTGAGTTCTACTTTCTGTGTTCTGTGTTCTGAGTTCTACGTTCTATACTCTGAGTTCTACGTTCTTCTCTCTGTGTTCTGTGTTCTGAGTTCTATGTTCCGTGTTCTGTGTTCTATGTTCTGTGATCTCTGTTCTAAGTTCTATGTTCTACGTTATTTGATCTGTGTTCTGAGTTCTGCGTTCTGCTTTCTGTGCTCTGAGTTCTACGTTCTACGCTCTGTGTTCTGTGTTTTGAGTTCTACGTTCTATGCTCTGTGTTCTGTGCTCTGAGTTCTACGTTCTATGTTCTGTGTTCTATGCTCTACATTCTATGCTCTGTGATCTGTGTTCTACTTTCTATGTTCTATGTTCTGAGTTCTACATTCTACATTCTATGTTCTGTGTTCTATGTTCTGTGATCTCTGTTCTAAGTTCTATGTTCTACGTTATTTGATCTGTGTTCTGAGTTCTGCGTTCTGCTTTCTGTGCTCTGAGTTCTACGTTCTACGCGCTGTGTTCTGTGTTTTGAGTTCTACGTTCTGTGCTCTGTGTTCTGTGCTCTGAGTTCTACATTCTATGTTCTGTGTTCTATGCTCTACATTCTACGCTCTGTGATCTGTGTTCTACTTTCTATGTTCTATGTTCTGAGTTCTACGTTCGACGCTCTGTGTTCTGAGTTCTACATTCTATGTTCTGTACACTGAGTTCGAAGTTTTACGTTCTACGCTCTGTGCTCTGTGTTTTGAGTTCTACGTTCTATGCTTTGTGTTTTGAGTTCTACGTTCTATGCTCTGTGTTCTGTGCTCTGAGTTCTACATTCTATGTTCTGTGTTCTATGCTCTACATTCTACGCTCTGTGATCTGTGTTCTACTTTCTATGTTCTATGTTCTGAGTTCTACGTTCTACGCTCTGTGTTCTGAGTTCTACATTCTATGTTCTGTACACTGAGTTCGAAGTTTTACGTTCTACGCTCTGTGCTCTGTGTTTTGAGTTCTACGTTCTATGCTCTGTGTTCTGTGCTCTGAGTTCTACATTCTATGTTCTGTGTTCTATGCTCTACATTCTACGCTCTGTGATCTGTGTTCTACTTTCTATGTTCTATGTTCTGAGTTCTACATTCTACGTTCTGTGTTCTGTGCTCTGAGTTCTACGTTCCATGCTCTGTGTTCTGTGCACTGAGTTCTATGGTCTACATTCTGTGCTCTGAGTTCTACGTTCTGCTTTCTGTGCTCTGAGTTCTACGTTCTACTTTCTATGTTCTGTCCTCTGAGTTCTATGTGCTATGTTCTGTGCTCTGAGTTCTACATTCTACGTTCTACGCTCTGTGTTCTGTGTTTTGAGTTCTACGTTCTATGCTCTGTGTTCTGTGCTCTGAGTTCTACGTTCTACGCTCTGTGTTCTGAGTTCTACATTCTATGTTCTGTACACTGAGTTCGAAGTTTTACATTCTACGCTCTGTGCTCTGAGTTCGACGTTCGACACTCTGTGTTCTGTGCTCTGAGTTCTACGTTCTACTTTCTATGTTCTGTCCTCTGAGTTCTACATTCTATGTTCTGTGTTCTGTGATCTCTGTTCTAAGTTCTATGTTCTACATTATTTGATCTGTGCTCTGAGTTCTACGTTCTGCTTTCTGTGCTCTGAGTTCTACGTTCTTTGTTCTGTGCTCTGAGTTCTACGTTCTATGTTCTGTGCTCTGAGTTTTGAGTTCTACGTTCTATGCTCTGTGTTCTGTGCTCTGAGTTCTACGTTCTGCTTTCTGTGCTCTGAGTTCTTCGTTCTTTGTTCTGTGCTCTGAGTTCTACGTTCTATGTTCTGTGCTCTGAGTTCTACGTTCTACGTTCTGTGTTCTGTGTTTTGAGTTCTACGTTCTATGCTCTGTGTTCTGTGTTTTGAGTTCTACGTTCTATGCTCTATGTTCTGTGCTCTGAGTTCTACTTTCTGTGTTCTGTGTTCTGAGTTCTACGTTCTATACTCTGAGTTCTACGTTCTTCTCTCTGTGTTCTGTGTTCTGAGTTCTACGTTCTGTGCTCTGTGCTCTGAGCTCTATGTTCTACATTCTGTGCTCTGAGTTCTACATTCTACGTTCTGTACACTGAGTTCGAAGTTTTACGTTCTACACTCTGTGCTCTGAGTTCGACGTTCAACACTCGGTGTTCTGTGCTCAGAGTTCTACATTCTATGTTCTATGTTCTACGTTCTACGCTCTGTGTTCTGTGCTCTGAGTTCTACGTTCTATGTTCTGTGCTCTGAGTTCTACGTTCTACGTTCTGTGTTCTGTGTTTTGAGTTCTGCGTTCTATGCTCTGTGTTCTGTGTTTTGAGTTCTACGTTCTATGCTCTATATTCTGTGCTCTGAGTTCTACTTTCTGTGTTCTGTGTTCTGAGTTCTACGTTCTATACTCTGAGTTCTACGTTCTTCTCTCTGTGTTCTGTGTTCTGAGTTCTACGTTCCGTGTTCTGTGTTCTGTGTTCTGAGTTCTACGTTCTATACTCTGAGTTCTATGTTCTTCGCTCTGTGTTCTGTGTTCTGAGTTCTACGTTCTGTTTCTGTGTTCTGTGCTGTGAGTTCTACTTTCTGTGTTCTGTGTTCTGAGTTCTACGTTCTATACTCTGAGTTCTACGTTCTTCGCTCTGTGTTCTGTGTTCTGAGTTCTATGTTCTGTGCTCTGTGCTCTGAGCTCTATGTTCTACATTCTGTGCTCTGAGTTCTACATTCTACGTTCTGTACACTGAGTTCGAAGTTTTACGTTCTGCACTCTGTGCTCTGAGTTCGACGTTCTACGCTCTGTGTTCTGTGCTCTGAGTTCTACGCTCTGTGTTCTGTGTTCTGTGCTCTGAGTTCTACGTACAATGTTCTGTGTTCTATGTTCTACCTTCTACGCTCTGTGTTCTGTGTTCTACTTTCTATGTTCTATGTTCTGAGTTCTACATTTTACATTCTGTGTTCTCTGCTCTGAGTTCTACGTCCTGTGTTCTGTGTTCTGAGTTCTATGGTCTACATTCTGTGCTCTGAGTTCTACATTCTACGTTCTATGCTCTGAGTTCTGTGTTCTGAGTTCTACATTCTACGTTCTACGTTCTGTGTTCTGTGTTCTTTTCTCTGAGCTCTACGTTCTGTGTTCTGTGTTCTGTGTTCTGTGCTCTGAGTTCTACGTACAATGTTCTGTGTTCTATGTTTTACGTTCTACGTTCTACATTCTATACTCTGAGTTCTACGTTCTACGCTCTGTGTTCTGAGTTCTACATTCTACGTTCTATGCTCTGATTTCTGTGTTCTGAGTTCTATATTCTACGTTCTACGTTCTGTGTTCTGTGTTCTTTTCTCTGAGCTCTACATTCTGTGTTCTGTGTTCTGTGCTCTGAGTTCTACGTACAATGTGCTGTGTTCTATGTTTTACGTTCTACATTCTACATTCTATACTCTGAGTTCTACGTTCTACGCTCTGTGTTCTGAGTTCTACATTCTACGTTCTGCATTCTATGTTCTGTGCTCTGAGTTCTGCGTTCTATGTTCTGTGTTCTGAGTTCTACGTTCTATACTCTGAGTTCTACGTTCTTCGCTCTGCGTTCTATGTTCTGTGCTCTGAGTTCTACTTTCTGTGTTCTGTGTTCTGAGTTCTACGTTCTATACTCTGAGTTCTATGTTCTTCGCTCTGTGTTCTGTGTTCTGAGTTCTACGTTCTGTGCTCTGAGTTCTACATTCTATGTTCTGTACACTGAGTTCGAAGTTTTACGTTCTACGCTCTGTGCTCTGAGTTCGACGTTCGACACTCTGTGTTCTTTGCTCTGAGTTCTACGTTCTACTTTCTATGTTCTGTCCTCTGAGTGTTCTGTGATCTCTGTTCTAAGTTCTATGTTCTACGTTATTTGATCTGTGCTCTGAGTTCTACGTTCTGCTTTCTGTGCTCTGAGTTCTACATTCTTTGTTCTGTGCTCTGAGTTCTACGTTCTACGTTCTATGCTCTGTGTTCTGTGCTCTGAGTTCTACGTTCTGCTTTCTGTGCTCTGAGTTCTACGTTATTTGTTCTGTGCTCTGAGTTCTACGTTCTATGTTCTGTGCTCTGAGTTCTACGTTCTACGTTCTGTGTTCTGTGTTTTGAGTTCTACGTTCTATGCTCTGTGTTCTGTGTTTTGAGTTCTACGTTCTATACTCTGAGTTCTACGTTCTTCTCTCTGTGTTCTGTGTTCTGAGTTCTACGTTCCGTGTTCTGTGTTCTGTGCTCTGAGTTCTACTTTCTGTGTTCTGTGTTCTGAGTTCTACGTTCTATACTCTGAGTTCTACGTTCTTCGCTCTGTGTTCTGTGTTCTGAGTTCTACGTTCTGTGTTCTGTGTTCTGTGCTGTGAGTTCTACTTTCTGTGTTCTGTGTTCTGAGTTCTACGTTCTATACTCTGAGTTCTACGTTCTTCGCTCTGTGTTCTGTGTTCTGAGTTCTACGTTCTGTGCTCTGTGCTCTGATCTCTATGTTCTACATTCTGTGCTCTGAGTTCTACGATCTGTGTTCTGTGTTCTACGTTCTGTGTTCTGTGTTCTGTGCTCTGAGTTCTATGTTCTATGCTCTGTGTTCTATGTTCTACGTTCTACGCTCTGTGTTCTGTGTTCTACTTTCTATGTTCTATGTTCTGAGCTACATTTTACGTTCTGTGTTCTGTGTTCTACGTTCTACACTCTGTGTTCTGTGTTTTGAGTTCTGAGTTCTACGTTCTATGTTCTGTGCTCTGAGTTCTACGTTCTACGCTCTGTTTTCAGTGCTCTGAGTTCTACGATCTGTGTTCTGTGTTCTACGTTCTGTGTTCTTTGTTCTGTGCTCTGAGTTCTACGATCTGTGTTCTGTATTCTACGTTCTGTGTTTTGTGTTCTGTGCTCTGAGTTCTATGTTCTATGCTCTGTGTTCTATGTTCTACCTTCTACGCTCTGTGTTCTGTGTTCTACTTTCTATGTTCTATGTTCTGAGTTCTACATTTTACGTTCTGTGTTCTGTGTTCTACGTTCTACGCTCTGTGATCTGTGTTCTTCTTTTTATGTTCTATGTTCTGAGTTCTGCATTCTACGTTCTGTGTTCTGTGCTCTGAGTTCTACGTTCTACACTCTGTGTTCTGTGTTTTGAGTTCTGCGTTCTACGCTCTGTGTTCTGTGCTCTGAGTTCTACGTTCTACGCTCTGTTTTCTGTGCTCTGAGTTCTACGTTCTGTGTTCTGTGCTCTGAGTTCTACGTTCTACGCTCTGTTTTCTGTGCTCTGAGTTCTACGATCTGTGTTCTGTGTTCTACGTTTTACGTTCTGTGTTCTGTGCTCAGAGTTCTACATTTTATGTTCTATGTTCTACGTTCTACGCTCTGTGTTCTGTGTTCTACTTTCTATGTTCTATGTTCTGAGCTACATTTTACGTTCTGTGTTCTGTGTTCTACGTTCTACGCTCTGTGATCTGTGTTCTTCTTTTTATGTTCTATGTTCTGAGTTCTTCATTCTACGTTCTGTGTTCTGTGCTCTGAGTTCTACGTTCTACACTCTGTGTTCTGTGTTTTGAGTTCTACGTTCTACGCCCTGTGTTCTGTGCTCTGAGTTCTACGTTCTACGCTCTGTTTTCTGTGCTCTGAGTTCTACGTTCTGTGTTCTGTGCTCTGAGTTCTACGTTCTACGCTCTGTTTTCTGTGCTCTGAGTTCTACGATCTGTGTTCTGTGTTCTACGTTCTGTGTTCTTTGTTCTGTGCTCTGAGTTCTACGATCTGTGTTCTGTGTTCTACGTTTTACGTTCTGTGTTCTGTGCTCAGAGTTCTACATTTTATGTTCTATGTTCTACGTTCTACGCTCTGTGTTCTGTGTTCTACTTTCTATGTTCTATGTTCTGAGTTCTACATTTTACGTTCTGTGTTCTGTGTTCTACGTTCTACGCTCTGTGATCTGTGTTCTTCTTTTTATGTTCTATGTTCTGAGTTCTGCATTCTACGTTCTGTGTTCTGTGCTCTGAGTTCTACGTTCTACACTCTGTGTTCTGTGTTTTGAGTTCTACGTTCTACGCCCTGTGTTCTCTGCTCTGAGTTCTACGTTCTACGCTCTGTTTTCTGTGCTCTGAGTTCTACGTTCTGTGTTCTGTGCTCTGAGTTCTACGTTCTACGCTCTGTTTTCAGTGCTCTGAGTTCTACGATCTGTGTTCTGTGTTCTACGTTCTGTGTTCTTTGTTCTGTGCTCTGAGTTCTACGATCTGTGTTCTGTGTTCTACGTTCTGTGTTCTGTGTTCTGTGCTCTGAGTTCTATGTTCTATGCTCTGTGTTCTATGTTCTACCTTCTACGCTCTATGTTCTGTGTTCTACTTTCTATGTTCTATGTTCTGAGTTCTACATTTTACGTTCTGTGTTCTGTGCTCTGAGTTCTACGTTCTGTGTTCTGTGTTGTGAGTTCTACATTCTACGTTCTGCGTTCTACGTTCTATGCTCTGTGTTCTGTGCTCTGAGTTCTACTTTCTGTGTTCTGTGTTCTGAGTTTTACGTTCTATACTCTGAGTTCTACGTTCTTCGCTCTGTGTTCTGTGTTCTGCGTTCTACGCTCTGTGTTCTGTGCTCTGAGTTCTACGTTCTACGCTCTGTTTTCTGTGCTCTGAGTTCTACGTTCTGTGTTCTGTGCTCTGAGTTCTACGTTCTACGCTCTGTTTTCTGTGCTCTGAGTTCTACGATCTGTGTTCTGTGTTCTACGTTTTACGTTCTGTGTTCTGTGCTCAGAGTTCTACATTTTATGTTCTATGTTCTACGTTCTACGCTCTGTGTTCTGTGTTCTACTTTCTATGTTCTATGTTCTGAGCTACATTTTACGTTCTGTGTTCTGTGTTCTACGTTCTACGCTCTGTGATCTGTGTTCTTCTTTTTATGTTCTATGTTCTGAGTTCTTCATTCTACGTTCTGTGTTCTGTGCTCTGAGTTCTACGTTCTACACTCTGTGTTCTGTGTTTTGAGTTCTACGTTCTACGCCCTGTGTTCTGTGCTCTGAGTTCTACGTTCTACGCTCTGTTTTCTGTGCTCTGAGTTCTACGTTCTGTGTTCTGTGCTCTGAGTTCTACGTTCTACGCTCTGTGATCTGTGTTCTTCTTTTTATGTTCTATGTTCTGAGTTCTGCATTCTACGTTCTGTGTTCTGTGCTCTGAGTTCTACGTTCTACACTCTGTGTTCTGTGTTTTGAGTTCTGCGTTCTACGCTCTGTGTTCTGTGCTCTGAGTTCTACGATCTGTGTTCTGTGTTCTACGTTCTGTGTTCTTTGTTCTGTGCTCTGAGTTCTACGATCTGTGTTCTGTGTTCTACGTTTTACGTTCTGTGTTCTGTGCTCAGAGTTCTACATTTTATGTTCTATGTTCTACATTCTACGCTCTGTGTTCTGTGTTCTACTTTCTATGTTCTATGTTCTGAGTTCTACATTTTACGTTCTGTGTTCTGTGTTCTACGTTCTACGCTCTGTGATCTGTGTTCTTCTTTTTATGTTCTATGTTCTGAGTTCTGCATTCTACGTTCTGTGTTCTGTGCTCTGAGTTCTACGTTCTACACTCTGTGTTCTGTGTTTTGAGTTCTATGTTCTACGCCCTGTGTTCTCTGCTCTGAGTTCTACATTCTACGCTCTGTTTTCTGTGCTCTGAGTTCTACGTTCTGTGTTCTGTGCTCTGAGTTCTACGTTCTACGCTCTGTTTTCAGTGCTCTGAGTTCTACGATCTGTGTTCTGTGTTCTACGTTCTGTGTTCTTTGTTCTGTGCTCTGAGTTCTACGATCTGTGTTCTGTGTTCTACGTTCTGTGTTCTGTGTTCTGTGCTCTGAGTTCTATGTTCTATGCTCTGTGTTCTATGTTCTACCTTCTACGCTCTATGTTCTGTGTTCTACTTTCTATGTTCTATGTTCTGAGTTCTACATTTTACGTTCTGTGTTCTGTGCTCTGAGTTCTACGTTCTGTGTTCTGTGTTGTGAGTTCTACATTCTACGTTCTGCGTTCTACGTTCTGTGTTCTGTGTTCTGTGCTCTGAGTTCTGTTCTGTGTTCTACGTTCTGTGTTCTGTGCTCTGAGTTCTACGTTCTAC
Organism: Hypanus sabinus; assembly: GCF_030144855.1. NCBI lineage: Eukaryota > Metazoa > Chordata > Chondrichthyes > Myliobatiformes > Dasyatidae > Hypanus > Hypanus sabinus. Next base: position 2,987,105 of record NC_082725.1, on the reverse strand, counting down.
GCTCGGTGATCTGTATCTGTGATTTGAAGAGACAGTTCCTGTGCTGTATGGTTCTATGTTCTATTTTCTATGAATCTTGGGCTGGGAACGTAAAAACCCTTTGGCAAAAGATCAGAGGGATGATCAAGTGAACCATTTTATCAGATTTTCATTGAACTTCCAGTGAACGTGTAAAAGAAATCCCCTACGTGTGAGGATGAGAAATGCTTGGCACTACTGAGAGACAGCAGAAGAAATGACAAAGATTAATTGATCAAGTCAACATGTTTTCCAGACTGCTGGCATATGGTTTCCAGAATAAAACTTTCCTTCTCCACTGCCAGCCGAACAAAGGAAGATGCCACATAAGAAAGCAATTAATAGTTAGAAATATTGCTTATTCTTCCAGGGAAGATTAATCAGTGGTGAAGGAAATTTTCTAAACATGGATCAAGTTCAAAAATCAACATGCAAACAGATTTGGGAGTCTTCGTGCAGGATTCCCTGAAAATTAACTTGTAGGTTGAGTTGGTGGTGAGGAAGACAAATGCAATGTTAGCATTCATTTCATGAGGATTAGAATATAAGAGCAGGAATGTAATGCGAAGGCTTTACACGGGATTGGTCCGACCGCACGTCGGGTATTGTGTGCAATTCTAGGCCACTTATCTAAGAAATGATGTGTTGGCATTGGAGATTCAGGAGAATGATCCCAGCAATGGAAGAGTTAACTCATGAGGAGTACCTGTTGGCTCACGACTGACTGATTTTTGTAATTCCAAGGACATTGCCTGGATGACTAATGTGGGTTTGAGATTCTGAGGCTCCGTGGCCCTGTGGACGAGCTTATTCTAAGATGGTGCCACAGACTGAAGTGTCGCGGGTGAAAACAGAACCTTGGGAACAGCGAATCAGCTATCGGAGGCTCTGTACTCGGTGAATCACGTGCTTTCTCTCTCTCTCATTGGTGGGGGCAATCCTCTGGTCAGAGAAAAGTGGTGCGACGGTCTTCTAACACCATAAATTGGTGAGTTGTCCCCTCTTGCTGCGAAAGGGGACACCCTTCTGTCCTTTATTAGCGAGAGAGACAGCCTGTGATATGTCAAATTGTCAGGTGAACGATTCGGTTTTGTTGTACTGCAGATCATGGTCTTTATTGGGGGCTTTGCTTTTTTGTGGAAGTGGTGGGGTGGGGGTGGGTTGTTGCTTTGCCACTGCTTGTGTGTGGGAGGGAGGACTGGGGGGCTCTGAGGTTCTAACATTCTAACTGTCACACACTCTTCTGATCTCCCGGCTGTCTAAAGAACAAAAGTTTCAGGATGTACATTACATACATTTCTCTGGTCTTAAACAGAGCTATTGAACCAATGAAACCTGTCAAATATTGAAAGGCCAAGATAGAGTGGATGTGGAGAGGATGTTTCCTATAATGGAGGAGTCTAGGACCAGAGGACACAAATAGAGTAGATGTGGAGAGGATGTTTCCTATAGTGGGGGAGTCTAGGACCAGAGGACACAGATAGAGTGGATGTGGAGAGGATGTTTCCTATAGTGGGGGAGTCTAGGACCAGAGGACACAGATAGAGTGGATGTGGAGAGGGTGTTTCCTATAGTGGGGGAGTCTAGGATCAGAGGACACAGATAGAGTGGATGTGGAGAGGATGTTTCCTATAATGGAGGAGTCTAGGACAAGAGGGCACAGCCTCAGAATACAAGGGCATCCCTTTATAATAGAAATAGGATGGTGACTCTGTGGAATTTATCGCCGCAGATAGCTGTGGAGGCCAAATCATTGGGTATATTTAAAGCGGAGATTCATAGGTTCCTGATTAGTCCTGATGTCAAAGGTTACAGGGAGAAGGCAGGAGCATGGGCCTGGCTGTGTGTGTGAGTGGGTGTGAGGGAAGGAAGGGGGGAAAGGGGTTTGTTTTGCTCTTGTGTTGTTCTGCTGAACGTTGCAGACACACCAAGTTGGTATCGGAATGTGTGGCAACACTTGTGGCTTCCTCAAGCTCAATCTCGTGTGTGTTGATCGTTCATGCAAAGACGCATTTCGCTGTATGTTTACCTCTGATAAATAAATACAGCTCAAAATCTGAGTGGATCTTTACCAGGCAGAGTTAATACTGCTCTCTGAAGCTACATTTCAGCACTTTAGAAGTGATTTAAGAGCCGGCTGAAAAGGCCATTCCTTCCAATAGAAGAACAGAAACAGCTAAACATTTATGCGAGGAACCCTTGAGGGTGTGGTTCACACTTACAAACACTGCCAGTTTGTTCTATGAGCAGAGTTAGTCAAAGCCTCATCAGTTCTCATTCCATAATGGTGAACGATCCCCTGATACCTTGGGGCAGCTTGGTTACGTAAAGCCACTTCAGCACCAGCAACCTGGGTTCAATTCCTGCTACTGTCTGTAAAGAGTTTGTACGTTCTCCCTGTGATTGGATGGGTTTCCACAGTCCAAAGATGTACCAGTTCGTAGGTTAATTGGTCACATGGGTGTAATTGTGCAGTATGGGCTCGTTGGGCCATTGGGCCTGTTGAAATGCTATATCTCAAAACAAATGAAAGTAACATGAAGAAAAGCTGGAGGGGTCTCCACCGCGGTCCTCCCAATACTTATCCATCACTCAGCACCACAGCATGGGTGAATCGATGACCACACTGGTGCTTCTCGGTGCCTGCGGGATACAAACAGACTGCCACATTTACTCCACTACAACACTGACCACACCTCAACAAGCATTGATTGCCTGTGAAACTATTACAGTGGTTGTAAACTAAGGCATCTTGACAAGGGGGGTGTGGATATTTCTTCCTGTGGGAACATCTAGAATTATTTCATTGAATCTAGCTCTTTGGCCTGTGCGGATGATGCTGGCTCCCAAGCAATCCTACGAGTCCCAGCCTCCCCAGCAGGCAGGGCATCTTCAAGCAGAAATGCCTCAAAAAGGTGGCATCCATCATTAAGGACACCCCCCCCCCCCAATCACCCAGGACATGCCTTCTTCTTATTGCTACCATCGGAGAGGGGCTACAGGAGCCTGAAAGCACATACTCAATGATTCAGAAACAGCTACATCAGATTTCTGAATAAACAATAAACCCATGAAAACTACCTCACTGTTTTTGTTTTCTCTTTTACTGCTTATTTAATTCAATTTTTATATTACTGCAACTTTCAGTTCTATTATTCTGTATTGCATTGTACTGCTGCTGCAAAGACAACAAATTTCACAACATAAGCCAGTGGTATTAAAATGATTCTGATTCTGAAGTTGACAACAATTGTAGTTGCTGCATTATTTAATTTACTTCTACTTGATCTTAATCTGATTTGTGGTCACTGGGCGATACAGCGTGGATACAGACACAGGTCCTTTGGACTAATGGGTCAATGCCCCCCACATTAGCCACCTAGCTAGTACCAAGTTCCAGCGTTAGGTACGTATCTCTCGAGGCCCATCCCCGAGGGATGCGTGTACCTATTGGAATAACATTTGTTATCACCATTGTACACTGTGCTGTTTTGCAGCAAAGTGCAAAGGCATAAAATTGCTATAAATTAGAAAATACATAAACAGTTAAAAGTAGGAAATAGTGAGGGAGTGTTTGTGGATTTAAAGGCAGTTCAGTAATCAGATGACTGAGGAAAAGAAGCTGTCTCTAAATCGTTGAGTGTGAGTCTTCAAACTTGTTGCTGTTGATAGTATTGAGAAGAGGGCATGCCCATTATAATGGATACCAACTCCTTGAGGCACTGCCCTCAGTGGTGGGGTGGGTGGAGCTGGGTGAGCCTACAGCCCTCTGCAGCCCCTTGTGATCCTGTGGATTGGAGCCTTCATACCTGCTGCTGATGCAACCAGTCAGAATGCTCTTCACCATACACTTGTAGGAATTCACAGTCTTCGCCAGATCTCCACAAGCTCCTAATGAAGTAGAGCTGCTGGCAAGTCTTCTTCATGATTGCATCAATGTGTTGGGCCCGGAACAGATTCTTCACGATGCTGACCCAGGAACTTAGAGCTTCTTAAATGATATTGATGTTGAGAGTCCATGGGATAGTTTTTACATTGGAAAAGGAAACTTTAACCTGAAAAAGCAGAGTTAATTTATTTACATGTCTTGCTTTAACTTCTTAATGAGGGATGCATCTTGTATGTGACACTATAAATTCATTTCTGTAAACAATTGTTAGCATGTTATATTAGAGTTAACAAGTGAAATGGTTATTTACAATGAGAGCAGATGAATGAGGAGTGTTTCTAGCAATGGATTTCTTTGATTGATATTCACACTAACATAATTAATTTTAACATGGCGCTCGCTCCTTCAACAATCTTATATGTGTGCGGCAGATGGTTTTAAACCTGGATCCGAACCACCTACTGTTCTAATTCGGAAAGACGTGCTGCCTTCAGGTGGTGGGTTTGAAACCAGCTCTCAGGAAGACTGGTGTTCATTGTTTACTCTGCGTAGATGTTAACAGAAACAGATTGGAGAGCAGCAGTGAAGGCCATCCCTCGGAGACCTTACATAATAAAGCAGGTCAGCGAGGATCTGAGAAAATTAATTCCGAAGGCAAATTAACTAAAGAGACCTTGAACAGACAGCTCCAATCCAGTGAATATTAGACCAGTAAAACATTTAAAAACTGTTTATGTGATCAAAATAAATCTAGATACCACTGACCAACACAAATCTGTTTTAAGTTACTAGACATTTTCATCTACCCTATCAAAATTCACTCTCCCCACCCTCTTCACTCAGAGGGCAGCGAGAATATTGAATGAGCAGTGGTGAATTTCAAGCTTGAAGAGAAATGTGGATAGGTACATGGAGGGGTGGTGTATGGTCTGGATGTGGGTGGATGGGACTAGGCAGATTAATAGTTCTGTACAGAGCAGATGGCAAAGTTCCTGTGATACAGTTCCCGTGCTGTAGTTGTTCTACCGCTCTATAATTAGGATGTGGAATGTTCAGAGAGGGTGCAGAGGAGGATTACCAGGATGCTGCCTGGATTTGAGAGCATGTTTTACGAGGGAAAGATGAATGAGTTTGGGATGTTTTCTTTGTAATGAAGGAGGATGAGAGATGACTTGATAAAGATGTATGAGATGATAAGAGAATGGACACCTAAGGTCACTCTTTTTTCCTCAGGGTGAAATGGCTAATATGAGGAAGTATGATTTTAAGGAGATTGGGTGAAAATGTAGGGGAATGTCAGGGGTAGGCATGTTACACAGAGAATGTTGGATGCATGGAACATGCCAGGATAGTGGTAGAGACAGATACATTAGGGATGTTTAAGAGATATTTAAGTTAGGCACATGGATGATAGAACAATGGTGGGCTAGGTGGGAGGAAAGTGTTAGATTGATCTTGAAGTAGGTTATAAATCAGCATAACATTATCAGCCGAAGGGCCTGCACAATGCTGTAATGTTGATGTTCCATGTTAAAATCAAAGCATTTTGAAAGGCACATCTCATCTTAAAGTCATAGAAAAGTACAGCACAGAAACAGGCCCTTCAGCCCATCTAGTCTGTGCGGGCCATATCTAGTCCATGCCAAGCCACCTTGGCACATAGCTTGTCCTCTTCTCAATCACCATAGCTGAAAATGTAGAAAAATAGATTAGGAGTAGGTTAAAAGGTCAGCATAACATAGTGGGATGAAGGGCCTGTAATGTGCTGCAATGTGTTCTACGTTCTATCCTGTATGTTCTTAAAAAGACAGAATTAAACATTCTTTATCTGAAAACTGATAGCACACAGAGAGAAATGAAATGATATAATCTGCTCTTCATTTTGGTTGCAAGGTGATAAAGTCTGGGAAATGAATATTTTAATGATATTTGACATTTCAGTAGGATGTACAGAAAGGGAAAGAAGGTGTATTATCTCTATTAAAGATCGATGACATCAGTGAAATGGTGAAAAATAACTTCATCTCAGGACTCAGTTGGGTGGAAATCAGGCAGCAGGTACCGTAGCATTAGGACAAGATCTGTTAAGATGGGAAACAGCTTTTTACCCCAGACCACGAGACTACCGAAGTCCTTTTACCACCACCCAGGTCTCATCAGCCAGCAGCATTATTCCGTTTACTCTTTAACTTGTAAATGCACCTTATGCTAAATGTCAATCTTCTGGAATATATTTGATTATTTGTTAATTTATTTGTGGTAATATTACTTTGTGTGTATGTACTGTCTTGTACACATTGGTCCGGAGGAACGTTGTTTTGTTTGATGGTGTACATGTGGTTGAATAACAATAAACTTGAACTTGATCAGAAGTAGCAAAGCAAAGAGGTCATATTTGGGAGTAATTTTAATTTCTCACTTTTTAAAACACCTTTTCTTAGCACCATCGTCCCTTCTTTTGCAGACCTCCATAAAACCTATTTGGTTTCTGTCAGATAATGGAGGTTCAAATTTCTACTGTTATGAATGTACCACAGCTCTGAGGGGCCAAAGGGTGTGGGGTAGCCCCCTCCTTAGTGAGAATCACAAGATCACTATTGAGTCCGTTCAGGAGACCCAGGAAATGGGAGAGAGAGACGTGCCGAATACCTCGTTCCACCGCGATGCAAAATAATGTGACATTGACCATTGTCTCCTGGAGACCACGTTTGTGGATTGGGGACTATGCTACGTGCAAGCCCTCGGGCAAAGTGGGCTGAGAGAGAGATTGCATCATCCCAACCTGATTGACATCTGAGACCCCGTGAGGAAGTATAAAAGAGGGTCTGGGGGGAACACCCCCTTCAGACACACCAGAAGACACGCTAACAATCGCGTAGTAGCGGGAAGCTATTTGAAGGAAGTCACGTGCATTCGATTCCGTTGCTGGAATCAGTGACTGGAACCACAGAAACCAGCTTTTAGCTAACAATGGGGAAGCCCGCTCCCCTGATTCAACGGATTTGCTTCATAAAAGACCCAGGCAAGTTTCTTTTCTCACCAATCTCTCTCTCTCCAACAAGTGAAAACCCAGCGGTCCCCAAAGGCTGAGGCCTGCAGGAACTGAGTGACTTTTATATTTCCATCGGACAATATATTATCCCCTAGACAAACGATTGAGCTGTTTCTTATTGATGGTTATTATGAGACCTGCGCTTTTAGATTGAGTAGTGATGACGTATATTATCTGAATGTTTGTATTAATCTTATTTTTGTGCCCCTTCATAAATAAAGACTTTTAAAAATAGTACCATCAGACTTCAACGGACCTCTCTATCTTTGCTGGTAAGTGATCCAGTTACGGGATTTCGTAACAGTTGGGGGCTCGTCCCGGATTTGACACCAAATTGGAGGACCAGTGAATCGGGCTTGTAGGTCCAAAACTTGGATCTGATTACACGAATAGCCAGACGGGAAACCAGCAAAGATGGACATGGGTGAATTGAAAGAAAACCCAACTCTGGAGGCGCTGGAGGTGGCCTCCAAATCGGACTTGATAAAATTGGCGAAGGAGTTAAACCTCACAGGGGTGAGGTTGTCAATGAAAAAGCGGGAGGTGCGAAGGGGAATAACTCAGTATTATATTGGGAAGAATGTGTTTACAACTGAGGTATTGGAAAATATCCCTGAAAAGGTACCAGCTAGTGGGACGGCTCAGTTAGAGTTGGAGAAATTAAGGTGGGAACATGAAATTAAGTTAAAACAGCTGGAACTAGAGAAGGAAAGGGCCGAGAAAGAAAGAGAGCATGAACTTCAGCTAAAAGAGCTGGAAGCAGCTGAGAAGGAGAAGGAGAGGAAACATGACTTGGAGATGGAGAGGTTAAGGCAAGAGCAACCAAGTCAGGGGTCGGACCGAGAGGAGCGGTTTGATGTTAGTCGGGTGTTGAGGTTAGTACCCCCGTTCGAGGAGACGGATGTTGATAGTTATTTCTTGCTTTTTGAAAAGGTGGCAGTGAATCAGAAGTGGCCCAGAGAGCAGTGGGTGGCGTTGTTACAAAGTGTGTTAAGAGGGAAGGCCCAGCGGATATATGCAGCGTTGTCCACGGAGGGGGAAGGGGAAGAGAAATATGACCAAGTAAAGGCAGCCATTCTCCGGGGTTACGAGCTAGAAGCTGAAGCATATAGACAAAAGTTCAGAAATTTACGAAAAGGGTGGAATCAGACATATACCGAGATTGCCTATGAGAAGGGTGTGCTCTTGGACCGTTGGTGCACCGCAGAAAAAGTGGACGAGGATTATGGGTGTCTCAGGGAGTTACTTTTGATTGAGGAATTTAAAGGTTGTGTTTCAGAGGACATCCGGATGTATTTGAATGAGAAGCCGAATAAGTCCATTTCAGAATTTGCTAGGTTCGCGGATGAATATGCCCTAACCCACAAGACAAAGTTTTCCTCGAATAAAAGTTCCCAGAGAGACCGTGGGAACGATTGAGAAAGTCTGACGAGTGAGGCAGAGGTCCCACCAGGAGCTAGCGGTAAGGTTGAGGGGGAAAAGCAAGACGGCCAGAGGTTTCCAGGTTTGACCTGTTTTAATTATGGAAAGGGAGGGCATATTGCATCTCGATGCTTTGCTCCGAGGAAAGAGATAGGAAAAGGAAAAGCCGCAGTCCCTATCGGGTGTGCCGTGGTAATCAGTAGATCGACCAGAGAGCCCCGGGTAGACAGAGTACAAGAAGGGTCTGAGACTTGTCTGACACACGGAACCGTGTCTTTGAGGAAGGGGGAACCAGCAATTCCCGTACGAATCTGGAGAGACACGGGGGCTGAGCTGTCGTTGATCAGCAGTAAGGTACTAGAATTTGGTCGAAAAACAGGCATGGTAAAGGTAGAGGGGATCAGCAAAAGAATAGAAATGGTGGCTTTACATGAGGTCATTATGGATTGTGAGTTGGTGTCTGGACCCGTTGAAATAGGGGTGCCATCTGAGTTCCCGAGAACTGACGAGGCTGTCCTTCTCGGTAACGATTTAGCAGGTGGTAAGGTTTGGGCAGCCATGATGCCGACCCGCTGACCGGCGAGTGCGGTGGCCCCGCCCCTAGAGTCCCAGATCTACCCCGCATGCGCGGTCACTCGCAGCCTGTCGAGAAAGGCAGCTTAGAACGAGAGCAGTTTAAATCGGGCCAGTTTTGATTTGGCCGAGTTGTTTCTACCGACCCTGTACCACGAGGGTTTAGTGGGTGGTAAAACGAAGAGTAGTAAAGTGAAAGAGGGAAAGGGAGCGGAGGTAGATCTGCCTTTAGCGAGGAGAAAGGTCCTAGAGGCAGAAAATAAAGATGAGGAACCAATAGAGCGGTTAAGAGGTCCAGAGTTGGACATGGATGATCTGTCTGGTTTGGCAGAACTGTTTGAGGAAGTTGAAACTTCTAAAGGTGTTCCTGATAATGAAATGAGGGCAGCCCTAGATGAAAAGGGTGCCCTTACCTCGAAGACGTCTGCTGGGTTGGCAGATGAGGTTGTTTCAACCCGTGGGGTTGAGTTTACTCCGGAAGGGAGTTGCCCAGAGAGTACCTGGGAGAAACGGAGGAACTTAGAATTTAAAAAGCGTACGGGTATTGAAAGCCTGGAAGAGGCCAATGTCCCATTGGAGTGTGTCCAAGATGGGGATGCACGTGGTACTGAACCTAGTAACGGAGCTCAGAAGAAGTCTGAGGTATTTGATTCAGTGGAACGGGACAGCCGTCCTTATGGGTCAGATGGACTCGGTTCAGTGGGAAAAGGGTTAACCTTGGTAACCGTGGGAAGTGTGAGTTCCCAGGTGTTTGTACTCAAAGGTGGATTCAAAGTTAATGCAGAATTTAAGAATGGGGAGATGAGGATTATTATTGAAGGAAACGGAAAGTCTGTAGTTCCCAAGTCGAATGAAGAAATCTTAAACCTGGCAGATCGCTTACAGAGTGAGCCCGGAGATGGGGGGGGGGGGGGGGGGGGGCACTCTATTGTTATGCCAGGATGGGGTGTGAAGAGGCCGAATTCGAAATGCTACTTGAAAAAAGAGTTCGAATTAAAAACCAATAGCCTGAAGGGTCCTGACAAAAGGGCTAGCCACCTGGGTAAAATTAAAGAATTGGGTGGAAATGGTCTAAGTTTGGGACACGGTGTTGATAAAATAACCCCTATGAACGAGGCGGGCGGGAGTTTACCACGCCAAATTACTCAAGTTCCCCACGGGGAGGACTCACAGGAAAAGAGGCGACGGTTAATGGGGATGCCATTTTAAACAGCAAAGCAGGTTGTACGGGATTGCGCCAAAGCCTGTGAATAATAAAGACAGCCCCTTGGAGACCTGCTGAAACGACCGAAACGATTAGTATTCGCGTAAACTTTTGTAGATGCACATAAGCTAAGATCACACCTCCTTAGTTTTGTTGCTGAAGGAAAGAAATAAAATAGGTGGTTATTAAATTGAAGTCTGATGCTACAAGACTTTAGTACGGTACGCGATGTTAAGATATTAAAGAAAGTGACACTGTAATCATTAACTGTTTAGATACTGAATTGAATGTATAACTGTATTACTCTGTAAAAAAAAACTTTTGTATTGTGTTAGATTCTAAAACCCTGTAAGACTCTGTACTACTTCGTTTTCACTGCTGGTGAAAACGCTTTGAAGAAAGGGGGTGTTATGAATGTACCACAGCTCTGAGGGGCCGAAGGGTGCGGGGTAGCCCCCTCCTTAGTGAGAATCGCAAGATCACTATTGAGTCCATTCAGGAGACCCAGGAAATGGGAGAGAGAGACGTGCCGAATACCTCGTTCCACCGCGATGCAAAATAATGCGACATTGACCATTGTCTCCTGGAGACTACGTTTGTGGATTGGGGACTATGCTACGTGCAAGCCCTCGAGCAAAGTGGGCTGGTTGAGAGAGAGATTGCATCATCCCAACCTGATTGACATCTGAGACCCCGTGAGGAAGTATAAAAGAGGGTCTGGGGGGAACACCCCCTTCAGACGCACCAGAAGAAACGCTAACGATCGCGTAGTAGCGGGAAACTATTTGAAGGAAGTCACGTGCGTTCGATTCCGTTGCTGGAATCGGTGACTGGATCCACGGAAACCAGCTTTTAGCTAACAATGGGAAAGCCCGCTCCCCTGATTCAACGGATTTGCTTCATAAAAGACCCGGGCAAGTTTCTTTTCTCACCAATCTCTCTCTCTCCAACAAGTGAAAACTCAGCGGTCCCTCCCCCAAAAGGCTGAGGCCTGCAGGAACTGAGTGACTTTTATATTTCCATCGGACAATATATTATCCCCTAGACAAACGATCGAGCTGTTTCTTATTGATGGTTATTATTAGACCCGTTGCCTTCTTCTGGGCAGTGTCTTTACAAGATGGGTGACCCCAGCTATTATCAATACTCTTCAGAGATTGTCTGCCTGGTGTCAATGGTCGCATAACCAGGACTTGTGATCTACACCGGCTGCTCGTATGACATTCCACCAACTGTTCTCATGGCTTCACGTGACCTGGATTGGGGGCTAAGTGCTACGCCTTGTTCAAGAGTGACCTGCAGGCTAGCGGAGGGAAGGAGCACCTTTGGTAGAGATGTATCTCCACCCTGCCACCAGAAATATTAAATCTACATAATCACAAGGGATTCTACAGATGCTAGAATCTGAAGGGGCTCACCTCAAATACCAACTCTTTATTCCTCTTCATAGATGCTGCCTGGCCTGCTGAGCTCCTACAGCAATTTGTGTGTTTGTTGCTTTAAATTGACGGTAATGAGGAAGAGCTTATAATGCCTTAGCTTCAGAGAGAGGGGTGGAGCAGCAAGAGGGAGAGAGTCTAGTGGGGCTTCCAGCCAATGAATTGCAGAATAGCACCTCTCACAGCTTGGAACCTATATTGTTTGCACTATGTGTTGCCTTGATATTAAAGTTTTGTTGACCCACAATTCTTTGCTTTAACGAAGATGAAAAGGGAAGCAGATTGACCTTATTCTCCATTTAAAATCACACAGCTCTGGCAAATGAACTTTTGAAAATGGTGCAGAGTGCATGGGGAGATTTTCTTATGCTCAGCATGGATTCTCAGAAAATTCCCCTCTCCTTGTTAAGACCACTATCAAAGTAAACAAAAGTCTTCACAGAATAATACAAAATCTCTCTGCTGAGACGAGAGAAACTATTGTGAAGTTTGCAATGAATTTTCACCATTATTTTCAGCCTCCTGTATTTTTCCTGCTAGTGAAATCACTTAAATGTGACCACTTTCGTTCAGGTCATTTGGATCAGAGACAATTGAAATCCAACTAAAAAAAAAGAATGAGTACTATATTTCTCCAGTCACCAAGGCTTACTTTGTTTTGATTTCTCAAGTTTGAATTCAGATCACTCTATTCCCTTTCCTCCTATGCACTGTCCTTTCTAACCTTGTCAAATATGTTAATTCCTTACTCCATTCCCATTCCAACATGTTGTTCTATGGCCTCCTCTTTTGCCATGGTGAGGTTGGAGGAGCAACACCTTATATTCTGTCTGGGTAGCATTCAACCTGATGGCATGAACATTAATTTCTCCTTCTAGTAATTTTCCCCTCTTTTCCTCAACTGTCTATCACCTCCTTCTGGTGCCACTCCTCCTTTTCTTTCTCCCATGATCCACTCCCCTCTCCTATCAGATTCCTTCTTCTTTGGCCCTTTACCTTTTCCACCTATCACCTCCCAGCTTCCTACTTCATTCCCCTTCTGCCAGCCATGCTGGCTTTACCTCTCACCTTCAGCTTGACTTCTTTTCCCTCCCCCATGTTCTTAATCTAGCATTTTCCCCCTTCCTTACCAGTTTTGATGGAGGGTCTCAGCCCAAAACTTTGACTGTTTATTCACTTTCATGGATGCTGCCTGACCTGCTGAGTTCCTCCAACATTTTGTAGGTGTTGCACTATGTTACGACTTTTGCAATAATACACAAGTTATTAAGAATACATAAAATGGAAGCAGTCTGGGGATTTTTTCTCTTAATTACTCATGAAAACATTGATGGAGAGGTGGTAACTTCAGCCTTGGCCAGAATGAACTCCAGACTGAGTGAACATCTGGATCCTCTGCAGTTTGTCTACAGAGGATGCAAACTCATTGGCTCCTCACTCAGCCTTGATCCGTCTGAACAACTGCAACACCTACGTCAGGCTGCTGTTTGTTGACCACAGCTCAGAATTCAAACAATCATATCTTCAGTACTAGCCAACAAGCTCCAAAACCTGGGCCTCTGTACCTCCCTCTGCAACCGGATCCTTGACTTCTCATCCGGAGACCAAATCGGAAATAACACCTGTTCCACCCTGACAATCAGCACAGGTACATCTCAAAGGTGTGTGCTCTCTCCTCACCCAGGACTGTGTGGCTAGACACAACTCAAATCACCTATAAATTCACAGATGCTACAACTGTTGTTGGCAGAATCTCAGATAGTGATAAGCAAGCGTACAGGAGTGAGGTAGTTTGGCTGACTGAATGGTGTTACAACAACTTTGCACTCAACTACTTTTAACCTACTCTAAGATCAATCTAACCCTCCCTTCCCAGATAACTGTATTTTTCTTTCATCCACATGCCAGTCAAAGAACTTCTTAAAATGTCCCTAATGCATCTGCCTCTATACCACATCTTGAAGTGATTTCCATTGACCCAGCACGCTGTGTGTCATAAAATTATCCCTGATCTCCCCCCAAACTTTCTTCCAATCACCTTAAAACTATGTCCTCTCATTTTAACCATTTCCACCCTGGGACTCAAACCCCTAATGAAGGCTTGCTGTGAATTCTGCCTTTAATCCTGTTGTCTGCCTTCGTTTGACTTTCCAAAATGAATCATTTCAGGACTTTTAGGGTCAAACTCCATCTCAAATTCAAGTTCAAGTTCAAGTTCATTGTCATTCAAATGTATACCGAAGAAATGTTCCTCTGGACCAAGCTGCTGAACACATTGCATATAACTCACACACAACAAATAAAGTAATGTTACCATAATTAAAGGGGTGCATTTACAACTCATCTCAGTCGAGCTCTGCATGCTGTCAATGTCCCATGACAACCTTCTACACCATCCATAGCAGCAACAAAGTTTGTATTATCTGCTTCATTCTGTTCCAAATGGTTTATCCTTCACAATTATTTATTGGTGTCTATTTGAAGTTGACCTTGGCTTGTTCATTTTCTGTCCACAAAAGCTTTGGCATTTTCACAGCCCAAGGTGTATTTGCAAGTGTTTGCACAGAGCCTGCTCTTTAGCACAGAATTAAGTGCTGTGTACATAGTAGAGAAGTATTATTTAAACACACTGCACTCAGAAACAACTTGTCTTCCAAGTGTATTTCCTGTGACTTCTTTCCACAGTTTTGAAATATCTCAGATTGGAGTTATTTGATCTGACTGTAAGTGCAATGCAGTGCTTGGATTTGTCTTACATGGCATGTGTTTTTGACTGAAATCTCAGAGGATTAACTGTTGTTTTAAACTGAAAACTATCTGCAATTTATCTGCACTGCTTTCTCTCTCATTTCCCAAAGGAGCCCCTCTGTGCTAATTCAAATTAGTTATTTGCAGTCATGAGCTTTGTCACCGAGAAGGGGCGTGGTATTTAAAAGATGATTAGAGAACTGATTTTATAGATAGATATTTTTAAACAATTTCATATATCCTTGTTATTGTAATACTTAATAAATATTAAAAATCAACAATTATTTTAATACTTCACAGATATTTCTGGATGATATTACACATTAAGTATTGGAATCAGAATTTGGTTATTTATCACTAATATATGTTGTGAAATTTGTTGTTTTGGGGTGGCAGTACATTGCAATACACAAAAAACCATAAATTGCAATAAAATTTATAAATTATAAATAAGAAGTGCATCAGTGAGGAAATTAGTGCTGTAGTATTCATGGGTTCGTGGACCATTTGGAAATCTAATGGAGAAGGGAAGAAGCTGTTTCTAAATTACTGAGTGTGTGTCGGCAGGCACGAATGCCTCCTCCCTGATGGTAGGGATGGCAAGGGAACATATCCTGGATGTACAGGATGTACTCGAGGTGGCCCGCCGATAACAAACTGACCTGAATATGCTTTTTGATTTTATGCTTTATGTTCTACGTTTTCATTCATTTTTCTGTTGCTGCTTGTGCAATTTGTTTTAGGTTTCTTTGTGGTTTTTGTTGTTTTTTCTTCCATGGTCCTTCTTTGTTTCGTGGCTGTCTGTGGGGAAGAAGAATTTCAGGGTTGTAATATGTATACATACTTTTATAATAAAGGTACTTTGCATCCTTTGAATCTTTTAATGATCAATGCTTCAATTATCTCCCAGAGTCCAAAGACATTCCAGTTAGTAGGTTAACTGGTAATTGAAAATTGTCCTGTGATTAGGTTGTGATTGAATCGGTAGGCTCATTGGGCCAGAAGGGCCTGTTCCACATTGTGTCTCTAAATAAATAAATAAAATCTTTGACCCCACAGTAACTGCATAACTAACTTTCTTTATTACCTGTAACTGCCGTACTCACATCTTCTACATTTCTATTTGAGTCACTACATAGAACCATAGAACACTACAGCACAGTACAGGCCCTTCAGCCCTCCATGTTGTGCCGACCCATATAATCCTTTAAAAAAAGTACTAAACCCACACTACCCCATAACCCTCCATTTTTCTTTCATCCATGTGCCTGTCCAAGAGGTTATTAAATACCCCTAATATTTTAGCCTCCACCACCATCCCTGGCAAGTCATTCCAGGCACTCACAACCCTCTGTGTAAAAAACTTACCCCTGATGTCTCCCCTAAACTTTCCTCCCTTAACTTTGTACATATGCCCTCTGGTGTTTGCTATTGGTGCCCTGGGAAACAGGTACTGACTATCCACCCTATCTATGTCTCTCATAATCTTGTAGACCTCTATCAAGTCCCCTCTCATTCTTCTATGCTCCAAAGAGAAAAGTCCCAGCTCTGCTAACCTTGCTTCATATGACTTGTTCTCCAAACCAGGCAACATCCTGGTAAATCTCCTCTGCACCCTCTCCATAGCTTCCACATCCTTCCTATAATGAGGTGACCAGAATTGAACACAATACTCTAAGTGCGGTCTCACCAGAGATTTGTAGAGTTGCAACATGACCTCTCTACTCTTGAACTCAATCCCCGTTAATGAAGCCTAGCATCCCATAGGCCATCATAACTACCCTATCAACCTTGAGGGATGAATGGATTTGAACCCCAAGGTCCCTTTGTTCAACCACACTCTTAACTGACCATTAATCCTGTACTCAGTCTTCTGGTTTGTCCTTCCAAAATGCATCATCTCACACTTGTCCGGATTGAACTCCATCTGCCATTTTTCTGCCCAACTCTGCAGCCTGTCTATATCCTCTTGTAACCTTCAACAACCTACAGCTCCATCCACAACTGCTCCAATCTTCGTGTCATCCGCAAACTTACTCACCCATCCTTCCGCCTCTACATCCAGGTCATTTATAAATATCACAAAGAGCAGGGGTCCCAGAACAGATCCCTGCAGTACTCCACTAGTCACTGACCTCCAGGCAGAATACTTTCCTTCCACAACTACCCTCTGCTTTCTTCCTTTAAGACAATTTTTTATCCAAACAGCCAAGGTTGCACTTATCCCATGCCTCATGACTTACTGGATGAGTCTTTCGTGAGGGACCTTGTCAACTGCCTTGCTGAAGTCCATGTAGACCACATCCCCTGCCCTACCCTCATCAATTTCTTTTGTTACCTCTTCAAAAAACTCAATTCGGCTCATGAGGCACAATCTTCCCTTCACAAAGCCTTGTTGACTATAGAGCAAAATTAACTTGCAAGCTTTCAGAATCCCATTGGAATCAGCCTAGCAGCCTCTACAACACCTGCCAGTCATTACCTTGAGAAGCCACAACCCTGACACCTCGAGCTGCAGTTTTCTGACCAGTTAATCGTAAACCTCGCAAGAATTCATGAAGACGGCATCAAACCATAAAACATGGGAACAGAATTAGGCCATTTGGCCCATTGATTCTGATCTGCCATTCCACTATTGCTGATTTATTATTCCCCTCAACCCAATTCTCCTGCCTTCTCCCTGTAACCTTTGACACCCTTACTAAAGAACCTATCAATCCAGTGGCTTGGCCTCCATAGCCACCTGTGGTAATGAATTCCACAGATTCACCACCCTCTGGCTGAAGAAATTCCTCCTCATCTCTGTTCTAAAAGGATGACCTTGTGCTGTGGCCTAGTACTAGACTTGCCCACTATAGGAAGCATCCTGTCTATTAAACAATATAAGGCTTTATAAGGCATTGGTCAGAACACACTTGCAGTATTGTAAGCAGTTATCTAAGAAAACAAAGAGAGGGCCCAGAGGAGGTTCACTTGATGATCCCAGGAATGAAAATGTTAGCGGATGAGGAGCATGGATCTTAGGTGGTTGAGCGTGGACATCATTGAAACCTATTGAATATTGAAACTAGAGTGGACTTGAAGTGGATGTTTCCAATAGTATGGAAGTCGAAGACCAGAGGGTACATCCTCAGCATTCACAGACATCCCATTATAGCAGAAATGAGGATGAATTTCTTTAGCTAGAGGGTGATGAATCTATGGAATTCATTGCCACAGGTGCCTGTGAAGCCAAGTCATTGAGTACATTTAAAGCGGAGGTTGATAGGTTCTTGATTAGTTGGTGTGTCAAAGGTTATGGGGAAATGGCAGGAGAATGGGTTTGAGAAGGATGTAAATGAGTCATGATGGAGAAGGTTCAATGACCTACTGGCCTAATTCAGCTCTTTTGTCTCATCATCTTATGATTTTGCCTTAACAAAGCTTTATTCTCTGTATCCTTGATTTAGTTTCTTCCTAATTAATGGTTAGCACATCCTGAGAATTTTTACAATAATTTGCTGAAAGCTGAGGCTTGGTAAACCACCTTGCAATTACTGATCTGGCCACTTCATCCTGTACAAGCAATGATACAGTGTTACAAGAGCCACTTGTATTCAAAGAGGATTCTAAACCAAAGAGCTGAACATCGATTATAGGAGGAAAAGCCAGAGGTCCATGAGTCAGTCCTCATTAGGGACTTGGAGGTAGAGGGAGTAGTGTAACACATCAGAGGAGTTTTCCTGGGACCAGCACCCAAGTGTCATCACAAACAAAGCACAACAACACATCTGCTTTCTTTGAAGTTGGCAAAGATTTGGCATGTCATGAAAAATGTTGACAAACTTCTACAGATGCATGGTGGGGAATATGCTAACTGGTTGCCTCATGGCCTGATATGGAAATGCCGGTGGTAGATACGGCCCAGTCCTTAACAGGTGAAGCCCTTCCCAACACTGAGCACATCTACAAGGAGGGCTGCCCCGTGAAAGCAGCATGCATTATCAACGACCTCAACCATCCAGGCCATGCTCTCGTCTCACTTCTACTATCGAGGAGGAGGTTCAGGAGCCTCAGGACCCTCGTCACCAGGTTACTACCCTTGAAACAAAGGGTTCCTGAACTGTAGTGGATAAGTTCATTAATCACTACTCTGACTGATTCTGTGACTTACAGTCTCACTTTCAAGGACTCTTTTGAAACTTATGTTCACAGTATTATTTTTCATTCTATGCACACTACTACAGATTGGACAATCCATAATAACCATTTAGGTATAATAATACAGGATAAGCAAGCAAGAATAGCAATAGATATAGCCATTCCAAACACACATATCATACAGTAAATCAATGTGAAAAACACCAGAAATATGCTGAATTAAAAGAGGAAATTGAAAGACTATGGAACATGAACACTGTTCCAATGGTAATATCTATAACTGGTATCATCACAAAGTCACCACACAATAGCATTAAACAATTTGGCCTACACAGCAATATTTATGTAAATCTCCAGAAAGCCACAATACTGAACCCCACTAGAAAAGTTCCTAGCAATTGAGAAATGATTGCACTTGGCTATGCCTGTACCTCAGGTTGTACCAGCATGAACTGAGAAAAAGCAAATTATAATATTACAGCCCAAGTCCCTGAGTGCGATGGCCTATAGGTTGATGGTGCCTGGGATGTTGTCCTGGAGCCACGTTCCTGCAAGGACAAGTTCAAAGTACATTTTATTACCAAAGTATATTAACTTTATACAACCATGAGATTTGTCTCCTTACTGGTAACCACGATACAAAGAACTCCAATAGAACCCATTAAAAACAAAAGAAGACCCTCCAAACACTCATTGTGCAGAGTCAGAAGAAACAAACTGTACAAACAATAAAAGTAAGCGAGCAGCATTCAGAACTGAAGTTCACAATGTCAGACGTCACTACAGATGATCCAGACATCCAGTAATTGCAGGCCACTGCCTCAGTCCAGCAAACCTTGCAAAGTAGCCAGCTGAACCGGCCCGTCTCTCGCCTCCAACTGCGCCACCACAACCACTTCAATCTGGCCCGGCACTTACATTGACCAAACCTCAGGTCATTCCTCACCCATGGGCTCAGGCTCCACCACCTCGGTACAGCCAACACCTGAACTTCCTAATTAAACTCAGCTTTTAAATTGATCAAACGCCCGATCTTTACACAGCTCACCTCGCCAAGGCTGGGCCATATCAAATTGCCTCCAAGCCTGCTCCGGACATGCGGCAACTGTCCTGCCCCGGCGAGACTCCAGTCACACCACGAAGGTGGCAGATCATACAGGCGATTCAGTTCACTCCTCAGGCCGCTGCTTGGAGTGATCGTTTACCAGAAAACGTCTGCATGGCAAAGTATTTAATTGCTTTCTTTGCTTCATTAACCAACAGCAAGTTGTTGCTTAAACCAGTAAGTAGCACCGGACCCAGTACGCAGCAGTTCCTTGTCATACGCAGGAACGAGTGCAATCTAGCTTGTCTTCAACCGAATAGACATTGGGGAGCAGCGCCAATGGGTGGGGTCAGCTCCCAACCTAGCTCGATACCCGCCATATCACATCACCTTTGGCTTTTCCTCCCCTCTGCAGCTGCAACAGGTGACCCCAGTGGAATAAGGGCTTGGTCCACACGACACCCGAGGCCACACAGCATCTCTGCCCTCAGTCTCGCCAGGGAACCGGACTGGCACTATTCTGCATTACCAATGTCCAACAGGGTCTTGTGATGACAAGATAAAGGTACAAAGTACATATATATCACCAGATGCAGTTCTGTGCAATAGTCTTAGGCACAGGCGCATAATTTCATGAATTTCACTGCCCTGCTGCAAAAAAAAAAGCAGATTTCATGACATATGTGAGAGTTGATAAACCTGATTCTGATATGGGTCTCGAGAGTGGGAAGGGAGCAGGGAGAAGGGAATCATAGTTGGGAAAAGGGGAAGGGAGAGGGGAGGAAGTGGGAAACACCAGAGACTTTCTGTAATGATCAATAAACCAGTTGTTTGGAATAGAATGACCTTGCCTGGTGTCTCAGGGCTGGGTGTGCCTGCACCCACCCTCCCCTGCCCCCGGCACTCCTTCCCTGACAGCTGTTCCACACCCCTCCCACGGCGCTCTACCCTCACCATTCCCAACGTCCTTCTTTCCCACCAGATTTACAAACTCGCTCTCTACTCCATGTTGACAAAATCACAGGCACACTAGTTATACACAATAGATGTGCCAAAGGCTTTTGCAGGGTGCAGTGCTGCCTTGAGATTGATTGTTTGCAGGCATTCTCTGTGTCGTGTATGATGGAAAATACATTTGAGAGTCTCTGGTGTAGTATATGGTGAGAAATATGTACTTTGATATTAAAATTACTTTGAACTTAGATGGTTTAATCCTCTGCTATGCTCATAATAACTTGAAATAAATTCCTTTCAGTCAGATGACACTGACTTCAAATACCAAACCCTTTAGTATTTCCTTGCTGTATTCTTGTTTCGAGGCTCCTACACCCTGTCGTGTAATAGCTCTTCCCCTTTTCTTCAATCGACTGATCTATTGTCCCTCGCGTTGGCTGTAACTGCTTCCTTCACAAATATTCCACCACTTCCCCTCTAATGGAGAGCATGTCTTCTGAGGGTAGTTAGGACTTTTCTCTTTGGAGCTAAGGAGGATGAGAGTCAACACGATAATAGACAATAGACAATAGACAGTAGGTGCAGGAGTAGGCCATTTGGCCCTTCTAGCCAGCACCGCCATTCACTGTGATCATGGTTGATCATACACAATCAGTACCCCATTCCTGCCCTCTCCCCATATCCCTTGACCCCGCCATCTATAAGAGCTCTATCTAACTCTCTCTTGAATGCATCCAGCGACTTAGCCTCCACTGCCTTCTGGGGCAGAGCATTCCACATATCCACCACTCTCTGGGTGAAAAAGTTTTTCCGCATCTCTGTTCTAAATGGCCTACCCCTTATTCTTAAACTGTGGCCTCTAGTTCTGGACTCACGCATCAGCGGGAACATGCTTCCTGCCTCCAGCGTGTCCTATATGATAAGAAACATAGATCGAGTGGACCGCCAGAGACATCTTCCAAGGGCTGAAATAGTTACTACAAGGGGCATAATTTTAATAGGATAACTTTGGTGCTGCTCTCCAGTGTTTGCTCAGTGGGAGACAAGTTGGGCTGCATTCGACTGTGCTGCACTGGGCGATATGAGGAACTGCTGCAGGCCATTTTTGCAGAAACCTGGCTCCAGGACACCATCCATGAACCATCAATCTACAGACCAAGGCACCCGGGGACTTGGGTTATAATATCAATTTTTTATATATTATTATTTTTTGGAACTGCCTGTTTTTCTCTGCAATTGTAATTATATGTATTTTGTACTGTGTGTGACTGTTGATTCTGTGTTTGCCCCAGAAAAACACTGTTATGTTTAACTGTGTTCATGTGTACAGTTGAATGACAATTAAACTTCATCTTGAACTTAAAAGCATAGTGGGCCTTTCAGAGGTAAGTTCTTTACACAGAGAGTGGTGAGTGCATGGATCGCCCTGCCGGAGGTGGTGGTAGAGCAGATTCATCTGAAGCATTTAGGAAACTCTTCGATTGTCACGTGGATGACAGAAAAATGGAGAGTTTTGCAGAAGGGAAGGGTTAGATTGAACTCAGAGTAGCTTAAAAGGTCAGCACTGCATCATGGACCAAAGGGCCTGTACTGAGCTGTAATGTGCTGTGCCCTGAATTCATTGTTCATTGAGATGAGGTATCATATTGGAAGATGATAAACTCTAATGAAGTGAAGCACTTCATTTTCTCTCGATGAACTGGCTTGAAAGACTGGGGAATAATTCTAGTGCATTTTTCATCTACTGGCATCATCTGTAAATTAATCAGGTAAAGATGCATTCTGGTTGTGATGTGAAGCATTGGAGAGATCAGTTATTAAACCCAAGAAAATTTTCCAAAATAATATCTCACCATGTTTAACGACCATATTAAATCTCTTTGTGCTATTTTTCAGTTCAGGTGCCACAGTATTCTGAGCTGACTTTTTTTCATTGTGATTATATTTGGCCAATTATTAAAAACATTTAAATTGTTGAAATTAACTGTTAATTACTGGATAATAATTAAGTCAATATATGTGGTTTTAAATTAGTAATTACTGCTTTATTAATTATTAATTAGATAACAGACATAACTGTTAATGGAAATACTTACCAAATTTGAATCAAGTAAGCACAAAATTAATTTCAAGCTTTGGCTTTTGATCATTTTTCTTATTAAAGCCAACTGATAATTATGTTTATTCATTAGCTGTTTAATAGATATAATCCGATTTTCAATGTGTAACTCAGATCACTTCCAGTGCATTTCATTTAGCTAATGCAATATTTATATAGAATATCTGGATTTGTGGGGAAATATAATATAATAGTCCCTACATATCATCAGTTCTCAATGTGACATCAGTTCCAAAGTGGATCATTTCTCAATCTCAACAGGAGGCCCACCACCACCATCCCCCTGTGGTACTGGGAAGGAGATTTCACCAGTCATAGCAACAAACACAAACTCATCAGGTCAGGAAACGCCTGCGGAGAGGAATCAGAGTCACATCCAGGTTTAACATCACCGGCAATTGCTGTTTTGCTGCAGCTGTACATTGCCATACATAATAAAAACTACAAATTACAGTAAGAAATGTCTGTACATATAACATGTAAATAAATATTCCAAACCAGAGCAAACAAAAAGAGTGAGGTGGTGTTCATGGGTTCACTTCCATTCATAAATCTGATTGCAGAGAGGAAGAAGTTGTTTCTGAAACATTGGATGTGGGTCCTCACCCTCTGTACCTCCTCCTTGGCAGTAGAAATGAGGGCATGTCCTGGGAGCTGGGGGTCTTTAATGATGGGACCTTTTTTTGAGGCATCACCTTTTGAAGGTGTCCTCGAAGTTGGGCAGGCAGGTGCCCATGATGGAGCTGGCTGAGTTTGCAACCCTCTGCAGCCTTTTATGAACCTATTCAGTGGCCTCTCCATACCAGATAGTGATACAACCACTTAGAATGTTTTCTATGGAACATCTGTAGAAATTTTCTAGAGTGTTTGGTGACGTACCAGAACTCCTCAAACTCCTAATGAAATACAGCCACAGTGGTGTCTTCTTGGTAATTGCTTAAATATGTTTGGCCTATGATAGATACTCAAAAATGTAGACACCCAGGAACTTGAAACTGCTCACACTTTCCACTGCTGATCCCTCACTGTGTGTTCTCTCAACCTCCCCTTCCTAAAGAGTCACAATCAATTTCCTTGTTTCCTGAAGACATCTATTTTTGGGCCGAGATCCTTCATCAGGACTCAGTCCAAATCATCAGCTGTTTATTCACCTCTATTTAGCCAGCTGGAGCAATATGTTAAAGAACTTGACTGGAGGACAGATTGCTGGAATTTAGTGACAGGGTACAAGTCACTAGTGTTCAGGTTCACGATGGCTCGCCCTTGAACTTCCATGACTGATGTGTAATAAACACTCTAGCAAATCTCCACAGATGTACCATTCTAACTGGTTGCATCACGGTCTGGTACGGAGGGGCCACCGCTCAGCATTGAGAAAAGCTGCAGAGAGTTGTAAACTCGGTCAGCCCCATCATGGGCACTGGCCTCCCCAGCACTGAGAACATCTTCAAAAGGTGATCACTCGAGAAGGGTTTTCACCACCCAGGACATGCCCTCTTTGCAATAATACCATCAGTGAGGAGGAGCAGGAGCCTGAAAACACACACTCAGTGATTTAAGAACAGCTTCTTCCTCTCTGCCATCAAATTTCTGAACGGTCCATGAGCCTGTGAACACTACCTCACAACGTTGCTCCCTTTTTGCACGACTTAATTATTTTTTTATATTTCTTATTGTACTTATTGCATGGTGCTTATTGCAGCAACATGATAGTTTATGTACAGCCCTGGCCTGCTGCCGTGATGGGCCATTGAGGTGGTTCACTGTTGTGTCCGGCGATGACAACACACCTGTGTGGGAGAGTTTTTAAAGTGGAAAAGCTGTTGCACTGGGTCAGTTCCACTGTTTCGACCTCGGAACTCTGGGTTCAGTGGTACGAACAAGCATCACAACTAGTTGTAGTGGATGACCAAGATTCCTTCAGAGCCTCGTCATCCCCTTCCCTCTCCGTGGAGCATTGTAGAGAGGCATTCCTGGCCATTGGATCTCACTGTAGATCTCATCCACCAACCCGCCTGCTAGGACAGATATGTCCCTTTCTCACTGGGGTATGAGACAGCATAAAGCACAGAACACTACAGGCGCTCTTGCCTACAGCATTGAGCTGACTGTGTAACCTACCTTAAAATCAATTCAAGCCTCTCCACACACATAACCCTCCATTCTCCTGCCATCGATGTGCCACCTTTGTGTTCTTAAATGTTGTCCCTAATGCAACTGCCTTTACCACCACTTGTGGCAATGCATTTCAATACCCACCAGTGTGTGTGTGTGTGTGTGTCTGTGAGCAAAAAACCTACCTCTGACATCCCCCTATACTTTACTGCAATCACCTTAAAATCCCAGGAGGGTTGCTCTTTGTGAATGTCTTCCAGGCTGCAGCAAGTTACAGAATGCTTGACAACAACCTCAGTCAGAGTACATCTCTTTAAGTGGTGCATTAGGCATTAAATAATGCAGGCAGTCTTTAAGTGCTTCCAGGCACTGAAAACCTTGGCATCCCATTGAGATGATAAGGTAATGAATAGCACAGGCAGCTGCGGCAATTATTTAACTGAACAAAGATAGCATGTTGCCTGTGTAGGATGTAACTGCTGAGTTTACTTTTGACCATGTCATTTTGCACCCCCCCCCCCACACTGAATTAGTTTTATTGATTTTATTTTGAAGATACGGCACAGAATAGCCCCTCTATCAGAAGGAGCTACAATGTCCAGCACCTGCCTAGTTACAATGGAATGGAATACAACTTTATTGTCATTTCTCAAGACATTGAGGCTTCAGAGATTTCACCCCAGCCTAATCAAGGAACAATTTACAATGACCAATTAACCCACTAACCAGTACGTCTTTGGACTGTGGGAGGAAACCGGAGCACCTGGAGAAACCCACGCACTCACAGGAAGGGTGTGCAGACTCCTTTCAGGCAGCACCAGAACCGCACGGGTAGCAGCTCACTCTCCGTTTTGTACCGCCTGGCTTGCTTATTACGTGGACAGCTGAGTCACAACATCTGTGCTTGAACCGACCAGCAGAAGTCGTCAGATAGTGGATCGGCGGACTGCCAGAGAGCCCAGGAGGAAAGGGGTGACCTCAGACAAGAGCAGCAGGGCCGGCTTGAGTTTACTGACAATGAAGTGTTGTGGGCCACCTGCGACAGTATGGGAAGAATCGGTGGTAACAAAGACGGTTTCAGTCGTGCAAGAACAGAGGGAAAGGGAATCAGGGCATTATGTGAAGGCAGGACCAATATGCCATATGCCTGTCTTGGAATAGGAGGGTGTGTGTGTGAGTGTGTGTGTGTGTGTGTGTGTGTGTGTGTGTGTGTGTGTGTGTGTGTGTGTGTGTGTGTGTGAGTGTGTGTGTGTGTGTGTGTGTGTGTGTGTGAGTGTGTGTGTGTGTGTGTGTGTGTGTGTGTGTGTGTGTGTGTGTGTGTGAGTGTGTGTGTGTGTGTGTGTGTGTGTGTGAGTGTGTGTGTGTGAGTGTGTGTGTGTGTGTGTGTGTGTGTGTGTGTGTGAGTGTGTGTGCGTGTGTGTCTCTGTGTGAGTGTGTGTGTGTGTGTGTGTACGCGCATGTGCGCACGTGCATGCACTCATGCTCTTGTGCTCGACTGTGTGGCAAAACTTGTGGGCTGCTCCCAGCACACCCTCGGTGTGTCAGTTGTTGATGCAAATGACCCCTTTCTCTGTACATTACTATGAACATGCAATAAACAGGTCAAAGTAGAGGTATTAGATATGAAGCTGAGCGTTAATGAATATTGCCTTTAGAGAGGGTGCAAAGAAGATTTACCAGGATACTGTCTGAATCAGAGAGCACATCTTATGAGGATATTTTGAGTGAGCTAAGGCTTTACTCTTCTTAGTGAAGGAAGTTAAGGTGACTTGATAGAGGTGTACTAGAAGTTAAGAGGCATCGATGGAGTGAATAGTCAGCACCCTTTCTCCAGTGTGTCTTGGTTGACACACAATGACACAACTCATTCTATGTTTCTACGTACATGTGATAATGAACTTGAATCTGAATCTAAATCTGGGATCCAAATCCCAATCTGACTGTGAGCAGGCAGTCGTATTGATGTAGACGTGTGATCCATTCGCTTCCGGCCTTGACGCCTCGCAGTGAAATCTCTGAATCATCGTCATTCAAACGACAGGAACAAGAGTGGTCTATGGCAGCGTTAGATATCTCTACATCAGGTTCAGCAGTGAATTGAAGGCTAATACCTTACCTGCATTAATTCCTGTTCAGCATCAATTATCAGTTATATTGAAAATGAAGTAACTGAGTGGTGGGTGAATTACGATTCTGAAAGGAGTTAGCAGCCGGATCTTCAATGCAAAACCAATTTGCGAGAGGCCTGTTGGATTTAGATTTTACAACGACAACAGCCGGCTCTATCCACAATACCTTCATAATTATTAAATGTGGTACCTCTGCAGCCAGGAGACATATTCTGTGTCCATTATCTATGGAAAAGTGGCATTAAATCAAAAGTAACGAGTCATCAGAATGTTTGAAATAACGCTTGACTCATGTTTATTTTGTTCTGTTCTGCCTGGTTTTACCACTAAAAATAAATGAGAGAACATTAATTCCATAAGAGCAGAAAAGAAATCTTTCTTGTAAATGACATAGGAAAGACAATGGGAATGTTATAAGGATCAGATTTACTCTATGTTAGAAGCACCACCCTAGTTCAGATTTATTTCTTTATCATATGTACACTAAAGCATACAGCAAAATGTGTTGTTTGTGTTAACAACCAGCACAACCTAAGGATCATCCTAGGGTTTAGGCCTGAAAGTTAAACCTGTGATCGGCAAGTCCTGGGGTTGATAACCAGACATCAGTGAATTTGAGAGGGCAAAGTCAAAGGCTGAAGACCGTGACTTCGGAGGCAGAGAACCCCAGGGTCACCAGGGCAGGAGGACCGTACAAGCCCAGGGGCAGAGAACCCCAGGGTCACCAGGGTAGGAGGACCGTACAAGCCCAGGGGCAGAGAACCCCAGGGTCACCAGGGGCAAAGAACCCCAGGGTCACCAGGGCAGGACCGTACAAGTCCAGGGGCAGAGAACCCCAGGGTCACCAGGGGCAGAGAACCCCAGGGTCACCAGGGCAGGAGGACCGTACAAGCCCAGGGGCAGAGAACCCCAGGGTCACCAGGGCAGGAGGACCGTACAAGCCCAGGGGCAGAGAAGCCCAGGATCACCAGGGCAGGACCGTACAAGCCCAGGGGCAGAGAACCCCAGGGTCACCAGGGGCAGAGAACCCCAGGGTCACCAGGGCAGGAGGACCGTACAAGCCCAGGGGCAGAGAACCCCAGGGTCACCAGGGGCAGAGAACCCCAGGGTCACCAGGGCAGGAGGACCGTACAAGCCCAGGGGCAGAGAACCCCAGGGTCACCAGGGGCAGAGAACCCCAGGGTCACCAGGGTAGGACCGTACAAGCCCAGGGGCAGAGAACCCCAGGGTCACCAGGGGTAGAGAACCCCAGGGTCACCAGGGCAGGAGGACCGTACAAGCCCAGGGGCAGAGAACCCCAGGGTCACCAGGGGCAGAGAACCCCAGGGTCACCAGGGCAGGAGGACCGTACAAGCCCAGGGGCAGAGAACCCCAGGGTCACCAGGGCAGGACCGTACAAGCCCAGGGGCAGAGAACCCCAGGGTCACCAGGGGCAGAGAACCCCAGGGTCACCAGGGCAGGACTGTACAAGCCCAGGGCAGAGAACCCCAGGGTCACCAGGGGCAGAGAACCCCAGGGTCACCAGGGCAGGACCGTACAAGCCCAGGGGCAGAGAACCCCAGGGTCACCAGGGCAGGAGGACCGTACAAGCCCAGGGCAGAGAACCCCAGGGTCACCAGGGCAGGAGGACCGTACAAGCCCAGGGGTAGAGAACCCCAGGGTCACCAGGGCAGGAGGACCCTACAAGCCCAGGGGCAGGGAACCCCAGGGTCACCAGGGGCAGAGAACCCCAGGGTCACCAGGGCAGAGAACCCCAGGGTCACCAGGGCAGGAGGACCGTACAAGCCCAGGGCAGAGAACCCCAGGGTCACCAGGGCAGGAGGACCGTACAAGCCCAGGGGTAGAGAACCCCAGGGTCACCAGGGGCAGAGAACCCCAGGGTCACCAGGGCAGGAGGACCCTACAAGCCCAGGGGCAGGGAACCCCAGGGTCACCAGGGGCAGAGAACCCCAGGGTCACCAGGGCAGGAGGACCGTACAAGCCCAGGGGTAGAGAACCCCAGGGTCACCAGGGGCAGAGAACCCCAGGGTCACCAGGGCAGGAGGACCCTACAAGCCCAGGGGCAGGGAACCCCAGGGTCACCAGGGGCAGAGAACCCCAGGGTCACCAGGGCAGAGAACCCCAGGGTCACCAGGGCAGGAGGACCGTACAAGCCCAGGGCAGAGAACCCCAGGGTCACCAGGGCAGGAGGACCGTACAAGCCCAGGGGTAGAGAACCCCAGGGTCACCAGGGGCAGAGAACCCCAGGGTCACCAGGGCAGGAGGACCCTACAAGCCCAGGGGCAGGGAACCCCAGGGTCACCAGGGGCAGAGAACCCCAGGGTCACCAGGGCAGGACTGTACAAGCCCAGGGCAGAGAACCCCAGGGTCACCAGGGGCAGAGAACCCCAGGGTCACCAGGGCAGGAGGACCGTACAAGCCCAGGGCAGAGAACCCCAGGGTCACCAGGGCAGGAGGACCGTACAAGCCCAGGGGTAGAGAACCCCAGGGTCACCAGGGGCAGAGAACCCCAGGGTCACCAGGGCAGGAGGACCCTACAAGCCCAGGGGCAGGGAACCCCAGGGTCACCAGGGGCAGAGAACCCCAGGGTCACCAGGGCAGAGAACCCCAGGGTCACCAGGGCAGGAGGACCGTACAAGCCCAGGGCAGAGAACCCCAGGGTCACCAGGGCAGGAGGACCGTACAAGCCCAGGGGTAGAGAACCCCAGGGTCACCAGGGGCAGAGAACCCCAGGGTCACCAGGGCAGGAGGACCCTACAAGCCCAGGGGCAGGGAACCCCAGGGTCACCAGGGGCAGAGAACCCCAGGGTCACCAGGGCAGAGAACCCCAGGGTCACCAGGGCAGGAGGACCGTACAAGCCCAGGGGCAGAGAACCCCAGGGTCACCAGGGGCAGAGAACCCCAGGGTCACCAGGGCAGGACCGTACAAGCCCAGGGGCAGAGAACCCCATGGTCACCAGGGGCAGAGAACCCCAGGGTCACCAGGGCAGGAGGACCGTACAAGCCCAGGGGCAGAGAACCCCAGGGTCACCAGGGGCAGAGAACCCCAGGGTCACCAGGGCAGGAGGACCGTACAAGCCCAGGGGCAGAGAACCCCAGGGTCACCAGGGCAGGAGGACCGTACAAGCCCAGGGGCAGAGAACCCCAGGGTCACCAGGGCAGGAGGACCGTACAAGCCCAGGGGCAGAGAACCCCAGGGTCACCAGGGGCAGAGAACCCCAGGGTCACCAGGGCAGGAGGACTGTACAAGCCCAGGGGCCACCTGGACAAAGATCTGGAATTAAGGCCTGAAGCTCAAAGCGGTGTTCGGCCTGTACTGGGATTGATACTCAGAGGCTGGCTACGTTGGAGGTCTGGTGTCTATGAAACCAGGCCTAAGGACAGGAATGTGTGGCAACATTTGCAGGCTGCCCCAGCACACCCTCAGGGTGTGTTGGTTATTGCCATAGGTTCACCATAGGTTTCAATGTACATATAAGTTCATCTGCCATCCGAATCTTTGCTGGGAGCAACAGACAAGTTCACTAGTCAGTGGCATACCGTGTACTTTGGAAATCACAGTGACCTACCCTAATTTTTACTTCTTTGTAATGTGACTACACAGAGAAAACGTGTGGTCGTGAGGAGAATGTACAAACTCCATACAGGCAGTGACAGGAATTGACCTCTGATAAGTGATCACTGGCACTATAAAGGGATTGTGCTAACGGTTCAAATCAATGCTACCCTGTCATCCTATCATGACTATTCAAGCTGAACTTGCACCGGTTGCTTTATTCCCCTTCCCTGTCCTTCTTGCTAAAAGACCAAAGACATTGAACATCTATAAAATTCTCTCCTTGGATTCTTACTGACACCATTTCCTGACCTTGGCATTGGGGACAATCGGAGACCGCAGGTACTGACACCATTGCCTGACCTTGGCATTGGGGACAATCGGAGACCGCAGGTACTGACACCATTGCCTGACCTTGGCATTGGGGACAATCGGAGACCGCAGGTACTGACACCATTTCCTGACCTTGGCATTGGGGACAATCGGAGACCGCAGGTACTGACACCATTTCCTGACCTTGGCATTGGGGACAATCGGAGACCGCAGGTACTGACACCATTGCCTGACCTTGGCATTGGGGACAATCAGAGACCGCAGGTACTGACACCATTTCCTGACCTTGGCAATGGGGACAATCAGAGACCGCAGATACTGACACCATTTCCTGACCTTGGCAATGGGGACAATCGGAGACCGCAGGTACTGACACCATTGCCTGACCTTGGCATTGGGGACAATCAGAGACCGCAGGTACTGACACCATTTCCTGACCTTGGCAATGGGGACAATCAGAGACCGCAGATACTGACACCATTTCCTGACCTTGGCAATGGGGACAATCAGAGACCGCAGATACTGACACCATTTCCTAACCTTGGCAATGGGGTGGATCCAAGACTGCAGGTACAGCAGATCCTAATGAAAATTTTAAAAGTCTGCATGATAAGAACCAGAGTTGGAAACACAGGGGATGTGTCTGGTGTAAACTGACTTCAAACTGAACTCAGGCAAAGGGTAAGGTAGCTAAGGCATTGGCCACATGGTGCCATGAGTTACCGTGGAGTGCCATGCCTTGTAGATTCTGCCTTGTGACAGCCTAGAAAATCACCCAGCATAGAACATCACCACAAAATCATAGAACTTCACCACAAAATCATAGAACATCACCACAAATTCATAGAACATCACCACAAATTCATAGAACTTCACCACAAATCACCCAGCATAGAACATCACCACAAAATCATAGAACTTCACCACAAAATCATCCAGCATAGGACATCACCACAAAATCATAGAACTTCACCACAAAATCCCCAGTCTAAAATATAGAACTGACCACAAAATCACCCAGTCTAGAACATGAACTTCACCACAAAATCACCCAGTCTAGAACATGAACTTCACCACAAAATCACCCAGTCTAGAACATTGAACTTCACCACAAAATCACCCAACCTAGAACATAGGACACTGCAGCACAATACAGGCCCTTCAGCACACAATATTGTGCCGACCTTTGAACTTAACCCTTATCTATTTTTTTCAGCAATGATGATTGATGAGAGAACAAACTATGTGTCAATATGACTGCGCCTTTCTAAAATGTTTTGATTGAAGCAAGGAACATTGACCATTTAAGCACAGTAAAGCTCCTTCAGCCCACAATGAGCTTTTAATCTACTCCGAGATCAACCTAGAGCTTCCCTCCCACATAGCTCTCCATTATCTATCACCCATGTGCCTATCTAAGAGTTTATAAAATGTTCCTAATGTATCTGCCCCTACCATCATCCCTGGTAGGGTTTCCCCACACCCACACTCTCTGTGTGAAAACAATTACCTCTGACATTGCCCCTATACTTTCCTCCAGTCTCCTTAAAATGATGTCATAAAATGCAATTAACATTTTCACTCAAGGAAAAGCTCTCTGGCTTACCAAACTATCTATGTCTTGTATCATCTTGTACATTTCTATCAAGTCTCATCCTCCTTTACTGCAGAATAAATCCTCAACT
Organism: Hypanus sabinus; assembly: GCF_030144855.1. Classification (NCBI taxonomy): domain Eukaryota; kingdom Metazoa; phylum Chordata; class Chondrichthyes; order Myliobatiformes; family Dasyatidae; genus Hypanus; species Hypanus sabinus. Next base: position 2,954,684 of record NC_082725.1, on the reverse strand, counting down.
CATTCCATCTTTCAAGTAAAAACTAAAACACAAGAAGCTGGGACCCCTCAGATGTTCTTCAGAGAAAATAGAGGAATTCAAATTGAAGATTCATTCCTTTGGCTCCTCATGTTTCGGCTCAGTGCTGCTGCCATTTGTTGAATGTTTCCAGAATTGTATGATTTTCACTAAGATTACAGGAATCAAAGAACACAGGGCAGTCAATACTAACTTGGCACATTCCCACAAAATGAACCAACAATTTCCTTCCTTCCATCCTTCAGTGATCTTGTAGAATGAGCAACTCGTTGTGTCTGTGCCTATCCATTACGGTTTGGTGCAGCTTAGGAAAATTCCTAAGTGACTCCATCATTCCAAGTGATAACCAACACATAAAATTAGGAATGTAATTTATTTTCATTTTCCTATTTTAATTTCATATTTATATTTTACTCTGCCCTCCTAATCTATACATACCAATCCCATTCAGACATGCTCCTGGATGTCAAAATCTCTGAAGAGCTATCCTACCCAGCATATTAGTGCAGTCTTGAAGAAGGCACACCAGTGGCTATACTTCATTAAGAGTTGAGGAAATTTGGTGTCACCAAAGACTCTCACAAATTTCTACAGATGTACCACGAAGAACATTCTGACTAACTGTATCACCATCTAGTATGGAGGGGCCACTGCACAGGGTCAGAAAAAGCTGTAGAGGTTTGTAAACTCAGCCAAGGCCATCATGAACATGAAGGAGGCACAACAATGTCTATAATTCATTAGGAGCTTGAGAGGATTTGGTGTCACCAAGGATTCTTGCAAATTTCTTCAGATGTACCACGGAGAACCTTCTGACTAGCTGTATCTGGTATGGAGGGGACAATGCGCAGGGCTACAAGGGGAGCAGAGGGCTGCAGACACGGCCAGCCCCATCATTGCACCAGACTCCACTCAGGGTTATTACCACTGATATATGTCCTGAAATTGATTGTTTTGTGGCAGCAGTTTAGTACAAGACATGAAAAATTACTGAAGTTACAATAAATCAACAATGTAAAACATGAATAGTAAGATGAAAGACATTAAAATCTATAAACTGTAAAATAAAAGTGCAAAAACTAAAGGAGTAGCAGGGTTGCCCCATTCAGAGATCTGATTGCGGAGGGAAGGAACTGTTCCTGAATCGTTGAGTGTGGGTCTTCAGGCTCCTGTAGCTCCTACCTGATGGTATTCAGTGCTGCCGGTATTTTAAGGCTACAATTCACTCACAGGTCAAGTGCCGCCTCACCTGGAAGGATTGTTTGGGGCCCTGAATGGTAGTGAGGGAGTTGGTGTAGGGGCAGGTGTAGCACTTGTTCCACTTGCAAGGATAAGTGCCAGGAGGGAGATCAGTGGGGTGTGATAGGGGACAAGGGAGTTGCATAGGGACCGATCCCTGCGGAAAGCAGAAAGTGGGGGAAAGATATACTCGGTGGGGTGGTAGATGAGGACAAGAGGAGTCTGGTGGGGTGGTAGGTGAGGACGAGGAGGCTGGTGGATGGTAGGTGAGGACAAGAGGAACCCTATCCCTGGTGGGAAGTATGAGGTTGAGGTGAGGGCAGATGTGCGTGAAATGGAAGAAATGTGTTTGAGAGCAGCATTAATAGTGGAGGGAAACCCCTTCTTTGAAGAAGGAGGACATCTCCTTCATTCTGGAATGAAAAGCTTCATCCTGAGAGCAGATGCGGTGGAGACAGAGGAACTGAGGGAAAGGGATGGCATTTTTACTAGTTCCAGGGTGGGAAGAGGTAAAGTCCAGGTAGCTGTGAGAGTCTGTGGGTTTATAAAATATATTAGTAGATGGACTGTCTCCATATAACCATATAACAATTACAGCATGGAAACAGGCCATCTCGACCCTTCTAGTCCGTGCCAAATGCTTACTTTCACCTAATCCCACCGACTTGCACTCAGCCCATAACCCTCCATTCCTTTCCTGTCCATATACCCATGCAATTTTTTTTAAATGACAAAATCGAACCTACCTCTACCAATTCTACTGGAAGCTCGTTCCACACAGCTACCACTCTCTGAGTAACGAAATTCCCCCTTGTGTTACCCCTAAACTTTTGCCCCTTAATTCTCAACTCATGTCCTCTTGTTTGAATCTCCCCTACTCTCAATGGAAAAAGCCTATCCATGTCAACTCGATCTATCCCCCTCATAATTTTAAATGCCTCTATCAAGTCCCCCCTCAACCTTCTATGCTCCAAAGAACAAAGACCTAAGATCACCAGAGATGGAGACAGAGATTTTGAGAAAGGGCAGGCAGGTGTCGGAAATGGACGAGGTAAAGTTGAGGGCAGAGTGGAAGTTGGAGGCAAAGTTGATGAAGCAGCATCAATACAGTCATCGATAAGAAAAGTTGCAGAGTGACACAGGCTTGGAACATAGACTGTTTTATGTAGCCGACAAACAGGCAGGCATAGCTAGGACTCATGCGAGTAACCATGGCTCCACCTTTTGGTTTGAAGGAAGTGGGAGGAGCTAAAGGAGAAATTATTGAGAATGAGGACAAGTTCCGCTAGACGGAGGAGAGTGGTGGTGGAGGGGAGCTGGTTGGATCTGGTGTCCAGAAAGAAATGGAGAGTTTTGAGACCTCGCTGGTGGAGGATGGAGGTGTATAGGGACTGGACATCCATAGTGAAAATAAGGTGCTTGGGGCCAGGGAACTTGAAATCATTGAAAAGATCAAGAACATGTGAAGTGACGGACATAGGTAGGAATGGACTGAACCAGGGGGATGAAACAGAGTTGAGGTATGCAGATGAGTTCAGAGGGGCAGGAGCAAACTGAAACAATGGGTCTACCTAGACAGGCAGTTTTGTGGACATTGGGTAGGAGGTAGAAACGGGAACTATGAGGTTGGCGGCAGTGGATGGGAAATCCCCAGAGTTAATAACGTCAGTGATGGTGTGGGAGACAATGGCCTGTGGGATCCTGTTCGAGGGGTAAGTAAGAGGAGGTGTCTGATTGTTGTTGCTGGGCCTCAGCAAGGAAGAGGTCAGTCCACCATACTACTATTGCACCCCACTTATCTGCTGGTTTGATGGTGAGGTTAGGATTAGTGTGGAGGGAATGGAGAGAGGAGTGTTTGGAAGGAGTGAGGTTGAAATTGGAGAGAGGAGTGGTGAAGTCAAGATGGTTAATGTTTCGTTGGCAGTTAACAATGAAAAGATCCAGAGCAGGCAGAAGACCCAGAGCGGAGTGTCCAAGAAGAGGAGGAGGGTTGATGATGGGAGAAGGGTTCATTGGTGTGGGGTGGAGAGTCCTTGCCAAAGTGGCAGAGGGGTGGAGGTGGTGGAAGAAGAATTCAGTGTTGTGGCTTTCTAAATAGATCTGGCCAACTGTAAACAGATCGGTGGCTTGGCTTGCTTCAGTGGCATGAATCCACCAGTTCATCTCTCCGGCGCATTATCCTACACCAATGCACAGGGTTGGAGAAAGATGCAGAGAGTTGTAGATTCAACCAGCTCCATCAAGGGCACAACCCTCACATCCGTGAGGGCATCTTCAAGAAACAGTACCTCCAGAAATTGGCATTCGTCATGAAAGAGCTTCATCATCAAGGATGTACCTTCTTCTCACTGCTGCTCGAGGAGGTAAAGGAGCCTGAAGACACACACTCAGCATTTTGAGACAGCTTCTTCCCCTCTGCCTTCAGGTTCCTGAAAAGACCATCAACCCATGAATGCAGCCGAACTATTCGCTCTCTTTTTACGCAAAACTTATTTACTTTTTATATATATATATATCTTATTGTAACTTACACCAGTAAGTCACAACACCCTGTGGTGAAATTACAGTGCAGTGAGTTGTAAGTCTTCATTTAAAGCAAAAAGGCAAGGATGGAAAACTTGTATTTGATCTTAATAACAAACTTGCACTTATGTTGAATCAGCAAGTTTGACAATAAGACACTTGATTCCCAAATTAGAATGACCTTTGGGTGTGTTTAATAGGTAATTGAATTGAAAGATAAATCTGCTGAAGTACTGCAATTTCTCATGGAGAAGAATGTGCAATTATAATTCCTGCATCATCATAATGAGCAATGACCCTGGATAATATAGAGCCCATTGTGGAGCATTGCCCATAGGGAAAAAGGAGGTGTGTAGCAGGTATAGGCAGGCAGAAACAAACGAGCTACTTGAAGAGTATAAAGAAAGCAAGAAAACACAAGGGCTAAAAGAAGACATGAGTTTGCTCTAGTAGAAAGGTGAAGGAGAATCCTAAGAGCTTCTACAGATACATTAAGAACAAAAGGATAGCAAGGGACAAAATTGGTCCTCGGGAAGATCAGAGAAGTAACCTATGCATGGAGCTGAAAGAGGAGGGGGAGATTGTAAATGGAAGTTTTTACATCTTCCTTTACTTGGGAGATGGACACAGAGTTCATATATGTGAGGCAGTGTGAGGCCATGGATCCTGTACAGATTACAGAGGAGCTGGTTGCTGTTTTGAGGCAAATTAGGGTGGATGATTTCCCAGGGCCTGACAACGTGTTCCTTTGGACCCTGTGGGAGGCTAGAGAAATAATTGCAGGGGCCCTAGCAGAGTTACTTAAAACATCCTTAGCCACGGGTGGGGTGCCAGAGGGTTAGGGTTAGGGTAGCTAATGTTGTTCCATCATTTAAGGAGGGCTCTAAGAATAAGCTAAGAAATTATAGGACAGTGAGTCTGAGATCAGTAGTGGAAAAATAATTGGAAGGTATTCCAAGGGAGCAGATATATAAGCACTTGGAAGGACAGGGACTGATTTGATAGCCAATATGGCTTTGTGCATGGTAGGTCATGTCTAACCAATTTTATAAAAGTTTTTCAAAGAAGTTACCAGGAAAGTTGATGAAGGCAAGGCAGTGGATGTTGTCTACATGGACTTTAACAAAACCTTTGACAAGGTCCTGCATGGGAGGTTGATCAAGATAGTTCAGTCGTTTGGCATTCAAAATAAGGTAATAAATTGGATTAGACACTGGCTTCACGGAATTGGTAGTAGATGGTTGTGTCTTGTGGTATGCCGTAGGGATCAGTGCTGGGTCCTTTGTTGTTTGGCATATATATCAATGATCTGGATGATAATGTGTTAACTGGATCAATAAATTTGTTGATAACACCAAGATTGGGGGAGTAGTGGACAGCGAGCAAGACTATCAAGCTTGCAGAGGAATCTGGACCAGTTGGAGAAATGGCCTGAAAAATTACAGATAGAATTTAATGCAGACAAGTGCAAGGTGCTGTACTTTGGGAGGACCAACCAGGGTAGATCTTACACAATGAACGGTAGGGCACTGAGGAGTGTGGTAGGACAAAGGGATCTGGGAATACAGGTACATTATTCCTTGAAAGTGGCATCACACGTTAGACAATAGACAATAGGTGCAGAAGTAGACCATTCGGCCCCTCGAGTCTGCACCGCCATTCTGAGATTATGGCTGATCATTCACTATCAATACCCAGTCCCTGCCTTGTCCCCATATCCCTTGATTCCCCTATCCATCAGATATCTGTCCAGCTCCTTCTTGAAAGCATCCAGAGAATTGGCTTCCACCGTCTTCCGAGGCAGTGCATTCCACACCTCCACAACTCTCTGGGAGAAGAAGCTCTTCCTCAACTCTGTTTTAAATAACTGACCTCTTATTCTCAATCCATGCCCTCTGGTACTGGACTCTCCCAACATCTGGAACATATTTCCTGCCTCAATCCTATCAAATCCTTTCATTATCTTAAACGTTTCAATCAGATCCCCTCTCAATCTCCTCAATTCCAGCGTGTACAAGCCCAATCTCTCCAATCTCTCTGCGTAAGACAGCCCTGCCATCCCAGGAATCAACCTAGTGAATCTACGCTGCACTTCCTCAATTGCCAGAATGTCCTTCCTTAAACCTGGAGACCAAAACTGTACACAATATTCCAGGTGTGGTCTCACCAGGGCCCTGTACAAATGCAAAAGAACATCCTTGTTCTTGTATTCAATTCCCCTTGTAACAAAGGCCAACATTCCATTTGCCCTCTTCACTGCCTGTTGCACTTGCTCATTCACCTTCATTGACTGGTGAACTAGGACTCCTAGGTCTCTTTGCATTTCTCCCTTACCTAACTCGACACCGTTCAGACAATACTCTGCCCTCTTGTTCCAGCTTCCAAAGTGGATAACTTCACATTTATTCACATTGAATGACATCTGCCAAGTATCTGCCCACTCACTCAGCCTATCCAAGTCTCCCTGTATTCTCCTAACGTCCTCTTCGCATGTCACACTGCCACCCAGTTTAGTATCGTCAGCAAACTTGCTGATATAGTTTTCAATGCCCTCATCTAAATCATTGACATAAATCGTAAAGAGCTGTGGTCCCAATACAGAGCCCTGTGGTACCCCACTAGTCACCTCCAGCCAGTCTGAGAAACACCCATTCACTGCTACCCTTTGCTTTCTATCTGCCGACCAGTTTTCTATCCATGTTGAAACCCTGCCCCCAATGCCATGAGCTCTGATTTTACTCACCAATCTCCTATGTGGCACCTTATCGAATGCCTTCTGAAAATCTAGGTACACAACATCTACTGGCTTACCCTCATCTAACATCCTTGTTACACCCTCAAAAAACTCCAACAGATTAGTCAAGCATGATTTGCCCTTGGTAAATCCATGCTGGCTCGGCCTAATCCTATTTCTGCCATCTAGATGTGCCACTATTTCGTCCTTAATAATGGACTCAAGCATCTTCTCCACGACTGACGTTAGGCTGACAGGGCGATAGTTCTCCGTTTTCTCCTTCCCTCCCTTCTTGAAAAGTGGGACAACATTAGCCACTCTCCAATCTTCAGGAACTGATCCTGAATCTAAGGAACATTGGAAAATGATTACCAATGCATCCGCAATTTCCTGAGCCACCTCTTTTAGAACCCTTGGATGCAGACCATCTGGACCCGGGGATTTATTAGCCTTCAGTCCTACCAGTCTACTCATCACAGTTTCTTTCCTAATGTCAATCTGTCTCAATTCCTCTGATATCTTATGACCCTGGCCCATCCATACATCTGGGAGATTGCTTGTGTCCTCCCTGGTGAAGACAGATCTAAAGTATGCATTAAATTCTGTTGCCATTTCCCTGTTTCCCATAACAATTTCTCCCAATTCATTCTTCAAGGGGCCAACATTGTTCTTAACTATCTTCTTTCTCTTCACATAGCTAAAAAAGCTTTTGCTATCCCCTTTTATATTCCTGGCTAGACTGAGCTCATGCCTGATTTTTTCTCTCCATATTGCTTTTTTAGTTAAGATCTGCTGTTCCTTAAAACTTTCCCAATCATCTGTATTCCCACTCATCTTAGCCCTGTCATACTTCTTTTTCTTTAATGCTATACAATCTCTGACTTCCTTTGTCAACCACTGTGGCCCCTTCCCCCTCTTTGAATCCTTCCTTCTCATTGGAATGAACTGCATTTGCATCTTTTGTATTATCCCCAAGAATATCTGCCACTGCTGATCCACTGTCTTTCCTGCCAAGGCATCCGCCCATTTAACTTTGGCCAGCTCTTCCCTCATGGCTCCGTAGTCTCCTTTATTTAATTGCAACACTGACACCTCTGATCTGCCCTTATCCCTCTCAAATTGTAGATAAAAACTTATCATGTTATGATCACTACTTCCTAATGGCTCCTTTACTTCAAGATCACTTATCAATTCCTGTGCATTACACATCACCAAGTCCAAAATAGCCTCGTTCCTGGTTGGCTCAAGCACAAGCTGTTCCAAAAATACATCCCTTAGACACTCCACAAACTCCCTATCCTGGGGTCCAGCACCTACCTGATTCTCCCAGTCCACCTGCATGTTGAAATCTCCCATAACGACTGCATTACCTTTAGCACATGCCAATGTTAACTCCCTAATCAACTTGTACCCAAAATCCACGCTACTGTTTGGGGGCCTGTACACAACACCAATTAGGGTCTTTTTACCCTTACTGTTCCTCAGCTCAATCCACACAGACTCTACTTCCCCTGTTCCCAAGTCACCTCTTGCTAAGGACTGAATCTCATTCCTCACCAACAGGGCCACCCCACCCCCTCTTCCCATATTTCTGTCTCTACGATAGCACGTATACCCTGGTACACTCAATTCCCAGGCCTGATCCCCTTGCAGCCATGTCTTCGTTATCCCAACAATATCGTAGTTCCCCATTTTCATCTGAGCTTCAAGCTCATCTGTCTTATTTCTGACACTACACGCATTCAAGTATAGAATTCTTAGCCCATTCCTCCTCTCTTTGCTTAAAACACTGTCTATTGTACCTAACCCAGCTCCTTGAACTTCCATCGGGCAAATTGCACCCTGAATTTTGATGACCTTCTCAAGATCACCCAAACCTTGTACACATTTAACCCCATGCACCTTCTGACCAACCCTCTGGATCTGGATCCCTGCCCCGTGCACATCTAGCTTAAACCCCCCCGAGCAGCACTGGCAAATACTCCTGCAAGAATGTTAGTACCCCTCCGGTTCAGATGTAGACCATCCCTTCGAAACAGATCCCAATGTCCCTGGAACAAAGACCAATTATCCAAAAACCTGAACCCTTCCTTCCTGCACCATGCTCTCAGCCTCGTATTAATGTGCATAATCATTCTATTCTTCGCCTCACTCGCACGTGGCACAGGTAGCAATCCCGAGATTGTCACCCTGGAGGTCCTGCCTTTCAGCTTCACTCCTAACTCCCTGAACTCTCTAAGCAGGACCCCCTCACTCACCTTACCTACATCATTTGTCCCTACATGGACCACTACATCTGGGTTCATGCCCTCACTCTCAAGAATAGCCTGCACCCGATCTGAGATGTCCCGGACCCTGGCACCAGGGAGGCAACATACCATCCGAGACTCCCAATCTGCCCCACAAAATCTCCTATCTGCCCCCCTAACTATAGAGTCCCCTAAAACTATCGCTCTCTTCTCTTCCCTCCTCCCCTTTCTAGTTGAGGGTTCAACCTCTGTGCCAGAGGCAGGACCACTACAACTCATTCCTGGTAGGTCATCCCCATCAACAGTATCCAGTACGGTATACTTATTGTTAATGGGAATGGCCGCAGGGGTGCTCTGCTCTCTCTGCCTGCTCCCCCTGCCTCTCTGGACCGTCACCCATCTGCCTACTTCTTGGATTTTTGGTGTGACTACCTCCTGATAACCCCTATCGATCTCTGCCTCTGCCTCCCGAATGATCCGTAGTTCATCCAGCTCCCGCTCCAACTCCCTAACTCGGTCTGATAGGAGCTGCAGCTGGACGCACCTTTTGCAGGTGTGGTCATCAGGGACAACTGTGTTGACCCTGACCTCCCACATACTGCATACGGAGCACACCACTGCTCTGACTGTCTCCCCCATACCTGAACTGGATTAATAGAATAAGTCTAAAAAGCACCTAGCGACCTTACCTTCTTCCCCTCAGCGAGCAATCACACAAGCTTACCGAAGTCCCCTTACACCGAAACCCACTTAGCCAAAGCCCAGGACTCTGCTTCCACGGACTCCGCTGCCCGCTCTGAAAAGAAGTCCTGCCTTTTAAAGTGCGCGCTCGACGCTGACGTCACTCGCGCCTGCGCAGTTCCCCCTCCTCCACAGGTATTGACCAGGTAGGCTTAAATCCTACCTACACGGTCGAATTCTCTGAGCTCCCAGCTGAATCACAAGCTGTAACTTGCTCCCGATTAAAAAAATATTAGCCTTAATACAAAAAAAAACGTTGATAGGGTTGTAAAGAAAGCTTTGGCATATTAGCCTTAATACATTTGAATAGGTGCACAGATGGGAGAGTTATGGAGGGTCGTGGTCCCAAAGCAGGTAGATGGGAATAGGCATATTAATGGTTTGGCACAGATTAGATGGGCCAAATGGCCTGTTTCTGTGCTGTAGTGTTCCATGACTCTCATGAGCCCACAACTCTGCGGCTCTGTGACTCTATCAAAATTCTACAGATGCACCTTGGAAAGTGTACTGACTGGTTTCATCAGCACTATGTGGAAGCACCAATGCACAGTGCTGAAAAAAACTGCAGAGGCTTGTAAACTCAGCCAGCTCCATCATGAGCACAAGCCTCCCCAGCATCGAGGATGTCTTCAAAAGGCAATGCCTCAAGAAGGTGGCATGCATCATGAAGGAGCCTCACCTCACAGGACATGCCCTCTTCTCATTGCTACCAACATGAAGGAGGTACAGGAGCCTGAGGACACACACTCAATGTTTTAGGGACAGCTTCTACCCCTCCACCATCAGATTTCTGCATCGCCCATGGACCCATGAACACTACCTCACTATGTTGCTCTTTTTTGGCCCTACTTAATTTTTTTATATATTTCTTTACAGTTTTTTATGTCTTGCACTGCATTGCTGTTGCAAAACAACAAATTTCACAACATACTGTAGGTCAGTGATAATAAACCTGGTTCCGTGGCTGGAAGGGCCGGTTACTATGCTGTATCTCTAAGAGAATAAATAAATAGTTACAGGCGCTCCTATCCTAATAACTCACAAGCTGAAAGTGGGTTGACAAACTGTTGGGAAAGTATGGTCCTGTTAAATATTATATGAAGTGATCATTGAAGTGGGATTCACAACGTTAAGCTTGCTTTTGGAGAAAACCCAGCAATAAAAAGGACAAAGGGACGGGTGAACTGCACTTGTATTTTTGGACTGCGTCATGTAAACAGAGGATTGATGTTGGCTGGTGTGAAGTATTGCTCTTGAAACATTTCCAGCCAAATGGAAGTAATTAATTGAATGTGGGAGAGATTGCCCAAAAAAATGCTCATTGTACTCTTTAAGGTTAAACTATTGGAAAAACCGCATCAAAAAATGTGTGTTTGGAGCAGCCCCAGAATGTTGGGTTAGATATTCTGTACAGCTGTGGGCTTGACAAACTTCAGGATGAAAACTGGTCTTGAAAGCTTGGGCAAGGTGGCAGGTGTAAGTGACATGCTAATCACTATTCACGATCAACAAAATGAAAAGTCGATTTCTAAACATCAGAGATTCTGCAGATGCTGGAAACCCAGAACAACACATACAAAATGCTGGACTATCCTAGCAGGTCAGACAACGTCTATGAAGGAGAATGAACAGTCGATGTTTCGGGCCGTGACCCTTCATCAGGACTGGAAAGGAAGGGGGAAGATGCCAGATTAAGAAGATGGGGGAGGCAAATGAGGACAAGCTAAAAGGTGATAGGTGAAGCCAGGTGGGTGAGAGAGGAGTGATAATGTAAGAAGCTGGGAAAAGATGGATAGAAAAGGTGAAGGGCTGCAGAAGAAGGAATCAGAATGGAGTTAAGAGTGGAAAGACGGGTGGAAAATTTCAGGAAAGACAGATGGACAATTTCAGGAAAGACGGGTGAATAATTTCAGGAAAGACGGGTAACTAATTTCAGGAAGGACGAGTGAACAGTTTCAGGAAGGACGGGTGGAAAATTTCAGGAAAGACAGATGAACAATTTCAGGATAGACGAGTGAACAATTTCAGGAAAGAAAAGTCAAGTCACTTTTTATTGTCATTTCGACCATAACTGCTGGTACAGTACACAGTAAAAATGAGACAACATTTTTCAGGACCATAGTGCTACAAGAAACAATACAAAAACTACACTGAACTATGTAAACCAACACAAAAACTACACTAGACTACAGACCTACCCAGGACTGCATAAAATATACAGAACAGTTTCAGGAAAGACTGATGAACAAGTTCAGGAAAGTTGGCTGAACAATTTCTGGTGTTACATACCCGTGGGTAACCTCTGACTGTCACATGACCATGATGTAATTGAGGCTCTGCTGGGCATGATGTAATGGTCTTGTGATGGTGGAGTGACGTAATTTTCCCGCCAGTGAGAGGTCATGTGATAGTTTTTTTCAACAGGGTATAAAAGGAGAACCCCTCCCTGTGACCAGATGAGTTTCGTGGTTTAATTCGTCAGTGACTCCGTTCTGCTGCGTATTTGATTTTATGACGCAGATTCATTTTAAAAGTGGAATTTTAATTTCTACTGTAAGAATCGTTGTGCTGGCTGTTCTGAAAATCACTGCCAGTTAACGTCCAGTCGGAGATTGAAGAATTATTGAAGTTCGGGAAGCTGAAGGATTGAGGAAAGTTGATGTCGGCGGTAAAACAGGTTCGACCTTATTTAATCTTTGTACAAGGAGTTAGTAACCTGCAATCCAAGACAGCTCCCGCTAGAAGAGCAGAAAGAGTTGGATGCAGAGTTTCGCCAAGGAAAGGTCAGTGTCTTTAAGCCGTTTTATTTCCTACATCGTAAATCCCTCGGCAAAGCATACTTCAGCTGAGATCAGCAGAAACGTCACGAAAGAGAATTTATTACTTCAAGGAAAGTCTCTCCTAACCGACTGTAAATCATTTTGGACTCTTTTTTGCAATACTGCTTTAACGAACTGAGTTCACATTTCTCGCTTAAAGAACTGTTCAAGCTGCCATATTGCAGCCGGTTTCCGGTTAAGTTAGTTGTTTGTTTACTTTTGGGGGCTTTTTTAGCAGTGTTTAATAAATGTTTTATTCGTTATAAAAAACCTGTCTCAATTATATATTCACTGTTGCTGAATCATAACACTGGAGACATGGCTTCAAGCAGACAGGGCCTGGGAAATGAATATTCAAGGATATACATCTTATCAAAAGGATAGACTGACTGGCAGAGGGGGTGGGGTGGTTCTGTTGGTGAGGAATGATATTCAGTCCCTTGCGAGGGGGGACATAGAATCAGGGGATGTAGAGTCGGTATGAATAGAATTGAGAAATTCTAAGGGTAGAAGACCCTAATGGGAGTTATCTACAGGCCCCCAAACAGCAGTCTGGATGTAGGGTGTAAGTTGAATGAAGAGTTAAAATTGGCATGTCGCAAAGGTAATGATACAGTTGTCATGGGGGATTTCAACATGCAGGTAGACTGGGAGAATCAGGATGGTACTGGACCCCAAGAAAGGGAGTTTGTGGAGTGCCTCCGAGATGGATTCTTAGAACAGCTTGTACTGGAGCCTACCAGGGAGAAGGCAATTCTAGATTTAGTGTTGTGCAATGAACCGGATTTGTTCAGGGACCTGGAGGTAAAGGAACCATTAGGAGATAGTGACCATAATATGATATGTTTTAACCTACAATTTGAGAAGGAGAAGGGAAAATCGGATGTGTCAGTATTACAGTTGAACAAAGGGAACTATGGAGCTATGAGGGAGGAGCTGGCCAAAGTTCAATGGAACAATACCCTAGCAGGGAAGACAGTGGAACAACAATGGCAGGTATTTCTGGGAATAATGCAGAAGGTGCAGGATCGGTTCATTCCAAAGAGGAAGAAAGATCCTAAGGGGAGTAAGGGGTGGCCATGGCTGACAAGGGAAGTAAAGGGCAGTATAAAAATAAAAGAGAAGAAGTATAACATAGCAAAGATGAGCAGGAAACCGGAGGACTGGGAAGCTTTTAAAGAGCAACAGAGGATAACAAAAAAGGCAATACGCCAAGAAAAAATGAGGTATGAAGGTAAACTAGCCAAGAATATAAAGGAGGATAGTAAAAGCTTCTTTAGGTATGTGAATAGCAAAAAAATAGTTAAGACCAAAATTGGGCCATTGAAGACAGAAACGGGTGAATTTATTATGGGGAACAAGGAAATGGCAGATGAGTTGAACAGGTACTTTGGATCTGTCTTCACTAGGGAAGACACAAACAATCTCCCAGATGTAATAGTGGCCAAAGGAACTAGGGTAAAGGATGAACTGAAGGAAATTTATATTAGGCAAGAAACGGTGTTGGATAGACTGTTGAGTCTGAAGGCTGATAAGTCCCTGGGACCTGATGGTCTGCATCCCAGGGTACTTAAAGAGGTGGCTCTAGAAATCGTGGACGCATTGGTAATCATTTTCCAATGTTCTATAGATTCAGGAACAGTTCCTGCTGATTGGAGGGTGGCTAATGTCCCACTTTTCAAGAAAGGAGGGAGAGAGAAAACAGGGAATTATAGACCGGTTAGCCTGACGTCAGTGGTGGGAAAGATGCTGGAGTCAATTATAAAAGAGGAGATTATGACACATTTGGATAGCAGTAGAAGGATCAGTCTGAGTCAGCATGGATTTATGAAGGGAAAATCATGCTTGACTAATCTTCTGGAGTTTTTTGAGGATGTAACTATGAAAATGGACAAGAGAGAGCCAGTGGATGTAGTGTACCTGGACTTCCAGAAAGCTTTTGATAAAGTCTCACATAGGAGATTAGTGGGCAAAATTAGGGCACATGGTATTGGGGGCAGAGTACTGACATGGATTGAAAATTGGCTGGCTGACAGGAAACAAAGAATAGTGATTAACGGGTCCCTTTCGGAATGGCAGGCTGTGATCATTGGGGTACCGCAAGGTTCGGTGCTGGGACCGGAGCTGTTTACAATATACATTAATGATTTAGATGAAGGGATTAAAAGTAACACTAGCAAATTTGCTGATGACTCAAAGCTGGGTGGCAGTGTGAAATGTCAGGAGGATGTTATGAGAATGCAGGGTGACTTGGACAGGTTGGGTGAGTGGGCAAATGTATGGCAGATGCAGTTTAATGTGGATAAATGTGAGGTTATCCACTTTGGTGGCCAGAACAGGAAGGCAGATTAATATCTAAATGGAGTCAAGTTAGGAAAAGGGGAAGTACAATGAGATCTAGGTGTTCTTGTACATCAGTCAATGAAAAAAAGCATGCAGGTACAGCAGGTAGTGAAGAAAGCTAATGGCATGCTGGCCTTTATAACAAGAGGAATTGAGTATAGGAGTAAAGAGGTCCTTCTGCAGCTGTACAGGGCCCTGGTGAGACCCCACCTGGAGTATTGTGTGCAGTTTTGCTCTCCAAATTTGAGGAAGGACATTCTTGCTATTGAGGGAGTGCAGCGTAGGTTCACAAGGTTAATTCCCAGAATGGCGGGACTGTCATATGTTGAAAGATTGGAGCGACTGGGCTTGTATACACTGGAATTTAGAAGGATGAGAGGGGATCTGATTGAAACATATAAGATTATTAATGGATTGGACATGCTGGAGGCAGGAAGCATGTTCCTGCTGATGGGTGAGTCCAGAACTAAAGGCCACAGTTTAAGAATAAGGGGTAGGCCATTTAGAACTGAGATGTGGAAAAACTTTTTCACCCAGAGAGTGGTGGATATGTGGAATGCTCTGCCCCAGAAGGCAGTGGAGGCCAAGTCGCTGGATGCATTCAAGAGAGAGTTAGATAGAGGTCTTATAGATAGCGGGGTCAAGGGATATGGGGAGAGGGCAGGAACGGGGTACTGATTGTGTATGATCAGCCATGATCACAGTGAATGGTAGTGCTGGCTAGAAGGGCTGAATGGCCTACTCCTGCACCTACTGTCTATTGTCTGTTGTCTATTGAAAGATGGGTGAACAGTTTTCTTTCCTCTCAGTCATGGAAGGGGGGTGATCCATTGTCTTTCTACCCACTCACTACATCCCCTGTAGTTCTGTGACTGTGGTGAATGTGCAGCACAGATGGGGATTGAATGGTGTCTGTGTGATTGCTGAAAAGAGGATCAATCTGCCCTATATTACAGAAAGTCATTAATCAAATTCTGCTGGTTTTAAAATTAGATTTCCAGGATTTAAGTCATAATTCCTAGAACGCATGGATTGATTGAATTCCAGTTTGGAAGAACATTAAACATGAAAGTGTTGTTGTTGAATCCCACAAAACACACTCAGTGCCCTGATTATTCAGTACACTTGTACGCCTGCTCACTGACCCTTAATTAATGTTCCAGTAAAAGTTGACCCATTTTGACATTTGACAGCAGTAAAAACACCCTAAATGCCATTTTTAAGCTGAAATTTGATGACGAAAGTGACCCAAAATGCACAAAAATTAACATATTTAAAAATTTTATACTTTTGTACAGATTCTACAAATTTTTGTACTTTGAGGCTGTTCCGGGTCAGATTTGACCCGGAGCTATTGAAATGGATTTTAGATCTCTGAAACATTAATTAAGGATTAATCACCCATTTATTAATGTCAGGTAGGCTATTTATACATTCTAAATAGATGTGCGGTTCAAAATTTGGTATAGACACTTGTTATGAAGGGATTCTTGGGCCAGGTCAAAATTGACCCAGACCATACTGTGAAGGTGTAGAATATGAACAATATGTAAGGGTTAATGCAGATATCAATTCAGCCAATCATGTGGCAGCAAGTCAAAGCATAGAAGCATGTGGACATGGTCAAGAGGGTCCGTAGTTGTTCAGATCAAATATCAGGATAGGGAAGAAATATGATCTAAGTGACTTTAACTGTGGAATCATTGTTGGTGCCAGATGGGATCAGAAACTCAGAAACTGCTGACCCCCTGGGATTTTCACACAGAACGGTCTCTCGAGTTTACAGAAGATGGTGCAAAAGACAAAATCATCCTGTAAGTGGCAGGTCTGTTATTTATGAGAGAGATCAGAAGAAAATGGCCAGACTGGTTCAAGCTGATAGGAAGAAATAATCACATTTCAACAGTGGTGCGCAGAAGAACATCTCTGAATGCACATTTCAAACCCTGAAGTGGATGGGCCACGAACATACACTCAGTGGCCAGCTTATCAGGTACCTGATAAAGTGGCCACTAAATGTTCATCAAGTTCCAAAATATTTTTACATTCTGACTCCAACCAGGGAGGAAGGCAATGTAAATAGAGTGCGTCTTTCCAAATATTCAAAGTCATTGAGAAATATTTTGATTTGATGCAAAATCCAAACTCCACAAAATTATTATCTCTACGAGCCATGAGGTCATGTTGCAGCTCTGTAAAGCCCTGGTTAGATCTCTTTTGGAATATTGTGTCAGTTCTGGTCACCTCATTCTAGGAAGGATGTGAAACTTTAGAGAGGGTGCAGAAGAGATTCACCAGGATGCTGCCTGGATCAGAGAGGGTGCAGAGGAGATTCACCAGGATGCTGCCTGGATTAGAGAGGGTGCAGAGGAGATTCACCAGGATGCTGCCTGGATTAGAGAGGGTGCAGAGGAGATTCACCAGGATGCTGCCTGGATTAGAGAGGGTGCAGAGGAGATTCATCAGGATGCTGCCTGGATCAGAGAGGGTGCAGAGGAGATTTATCAGGATGCTGCCCGGATTAGAGAGGGTGCAGAGGAGATTTACCAGGATGCTGCCTGGATCAAAGAGGGTGCAGAGGAGATTTACCAGGATGCTGCCTGGATTAGAGAGGGTGCAGAGGAGATTCACCAGAATGTTGCCTGGATTAGAGAGGGTGCAGAGGAGATTTACCAGGATGCTGCCTGGATCAGAGAGGGTGCAGAGGAGATTTACCAGGATGCTGCCTGGATTAGAGAGGGTGCAGAGGAGATTCACCAGGATGTTGCCTGGATTAGAGAGGGTGCAGAGGAGATTTACCAGGATGCTGCCTGGATCAGAGAGGGTGCAGAGGAGATTTACCAGGATGCTGCCTGGATCAGAGAGGGTGCAGAGGGGATTCACCAGGATGCTGCCTGGATCACAGAGCATGTTTGATGAGGACAGGTTGAGTGAGTTCGGGGTTTTCTCTTTGTAATGAAAGGAGGATAGGGTGACTTGATAGATGTGTACAAGATGATAAGGGACAAAAATTAAGTTGATAGTCTGAGACTTTCCCAAGTCTAATGCACAGGAGCATAATTTTAAGGTGATTGGAGGGAAGTCTGGGGGAGATGTCAGAGGTGGGGTTTTTTACACAGAGAGTGATGGGTTCATGGAACAGCCTGCTGGGTGTGGTGGTAGAGGCAGATACATTAGGTGCATTGAAAAAGAATTTAGACAGAAGAATGAAGGGCTGTGTAGAAAGGAAGGATGAGAGTGATTTTAGAGTAGGTCGAACACACAAAATGTTGGAGGAACTTGGCAGACCAGGCAGCATCCATGGAAATGGATGAACAGTCGATGTTTCAGGCCAAGACCCTTCATCAGAACTGCATTTCCAGCATCTGCAGATTCTCTGATGTTTGCGGTTGCATTGGGTTAAAGAGTCGACACAGCGTGCCGAAGGACCTGTACTGTGCTGTAACGTTCTACTAAACTGAATTTCATCAAGATTAAAGTCAACAGGAGTTACTGTCAGAAAGGGTTTTCTTCGACTGGGTTACACAAAGACAATACATATTGTTTCTATTAAAGAGGCTCTCCTGCGGAATTCATACCTCCACAATCAATTATGCAAATCACGCAATGCAGTCTGCTTGTTAATGATTTGCTTTTTAAGCAGAGAAACATGCATGTAACCTACCGTTAGTCGGTCCAACCTATCACACCAGTTCTGTAAGTGTCATGGGGCTGTAAGGAAAACACAATTAACTGTCATGGGCCTGTAAGGAAAACACAATTAACTGAATGTCCTGCCTGAAGAGATGTTGTCCAAGTGCACTGGGGTCATACAAATGCCTCAAAGTCAAGTTACATGTTTAAAATTCAATTTATTTCTGTAACCTTTTGTATAAGCCCTTCAGGGAAGCATTTGAAAATGTTAAACCATACTCTGTTATGAACTCTTCACCACAGGAACCTAACTTCTCATGCATAAAAACACAAAGAATAGCAACATTCCCTTATGCAAATTGCAGTTTCCATCAGCTGCAAACCAACCCCACCAACTTTCTGTAGTTTGGCACCCTCGTCAGTAACAAGATAACATCACAAATTCCCAAGAGCTGTTTTACATAACAAGGCTTTATAATGTCAGCAAATACAGTGGGGGCTTGACCCAAAGCAGAGCAGCAACTTTAGTAATAAACTGCAAATTAACAAGTCACAAAACAAGAGAAAACAGATATATATCTTGACGAGGCATCAGGGTAACTGAAGGTTGGTTGAGCAACTGATTGAGGCTGACTGGTTTGATGAGTGAACAAGGATTGTGGATGAAAGCTGGGTTTAAATAGGCTGCAGGTGATGAGTTGGAAACAAGTGGCAGGAGACTCCTGTTGGCTGAGTGGAAACTGAGAGAAGCCTACATGAGCAGGCCTGACAGATAAAGTCTGCATGATTTTTATTCATAGAAACATAGAAAACCTACAGCACAATACAGGCCCTTCGCCCCACAAAGTTGTGCCAAACATGTCCCTACTTTAGAAATTATTAGGGTTACCCATAGCCCTCTATTTTTCTAAGCTCTATGTACCTGTTCAAAAGTCTCTTAAAAGACCTTAACATATCCTGAAGGAATAAATGAGAAATTTTAAATTAATACACTGTTTGAACACTGATTGGAAGATTGAGATTTGCATTTTGATTAAAGGTTTTTTTTGGGCCATATCGCCCAGAACTTCCTCGATTATATTTTTTTGAAGGAAGGAGACCATACACACTTGCAGATTGCAAACCAGATCCTGGAACATAAAACATAGAACAGTACAACACAGTACAGGCCCTTTGTCCATTATGCTGTGCCAACCTTTTAACCTACTATAGGGTCATTCTAAAGCTTCTCACCCCCATAGCCCCCTATTCTTACTTTATCCATCTGCTCACCAGGCAGGATTGGCTGAGGTAAAGAGGGCCACACAGCCGGAGTTGTAACCGTTGAAGGATTGAGTGCAAGAAGGTAAACCAATGGTCAATATGGGCCTGGGGTGAGTGTGATGTCTGAGGCGTTCAGTCAGGGGGCTGTTGCTGTCACTGAATGCCTTTGAGTTCGAGAGCTGTAAATGCATCAGGCCAGGCAGCAGCTATGGACAAGAGTACAGTCAACGCTTCAGGCCAAGACCCTTCAGCAGGATGCACTCTTTTCTACCTGACCTGCTGAGTTCCTTCGCCATTTCGTGTGTGTTGCTCGGATTTCCAGCATCTGCAGATTTTCTCTTGTTTGTGCAGCTCTGTAGAACTCTAGCTAGACCACACCTGGAGTATTGCTAGAGGTGTAGACCACACCTGGAGTATTGCTAGAGGTGTAGACAACACCTGGAGTATTGCTGGAGGTGTAGACTACACCTGGAGTATTGCTGGAGGTGTAGACCACACCGCTAGCAAAGGAAGTTCAATTTATTGTCATCTGACTGTACATATACAACCCAATAAAGCAACATTCCTCCAGACAGTGGTGCAGCCACAATACATATATCGCGCACAGGTCATAAACTAAAATATTACACTCGTGATGAGACCTCAGTGGTGGCAGGGTATTCATTAGTCTCGCAGTCTGGGGGTAGAAGCTATTACCCTGTTGGACAGTCCTAGTCCTGATGCTCCTGTACCTCCTTCCTTACAGTAGTGGGTCAAAGAGATTGTGGGATGGGTGGTAGGAATGTGCAACAATACTCTGGGCCCTTCATCTACAATGCTTCCGGTAAATGTTGCAAATAGGGAGGAGAGAGACCCTGACACTTCTCCCGGTAGTTTCTACTACTATACTATATATGATAGACAGCTTCTACTCTACAAATCTCTACATTTAACCCATGGCTGGATTGGATCTCACATCTGAATGAGATTTACTGAGAAATGACCAGATGAATTTCTGGGCTGGTTTGCAAAGCCCTAGGAATGGTTGTTATCTGGTGTTTCAGTCAGTCAGTGCCAATATATACAGGACTACATAACTGAATTTCTCACATAAAGGTGAGTCAACTTTGAAACATATCCAGCTTTGCATAAATATAAATGATTTTGCCACAGTGGGATGTAGGAACCATTTATCCTGCTAGCTCAGCCCCGACCCCTAACAAAGTTCAAAGTTGAAAGTTCAAAGTGAATTTATTATCAAAGTAAGTATACTGTGTACTATAAACTAACCTGATATTAATCTTTGTGCTGGCATTCACAGTCAAACAAAGGAATACAACAGACTGAATAAAAAACTACGAAGACTGACAAACAACCAATGTGCAAAAGAAGACAAACTGTGCAGGTACAGTTTGGGACATTGGTGTTTCCATACCAGACTGTGATGCAGACCATCGGGATACTCTCCACTGTGCATCTAGAGACATTTGTCAAGGTCTTAGATGACATGCTGAATCTGCACAGACTTCATTGTCTAAACCTAATCCCATTGCCTCTGAGGCTACAGCAACTGCCTGCATAAAGGTATCCCCTTAATGTCTTCCTAGTCTTGTGAACATTGCTGCATATTCCTTTCCCAGACCCTGAACCACTAATTCCCTGGATCAGTAAACAGTTTTTCCTCACAGGTCACAGCTTCAAACTACTCAGAATGTAAAAACCCATTTTCAACCATACTTTGGCTGGTCAAGTGGGCATAAGAACTTCCCATGTCGAAGAAGTGGAAATTGTTCATTGCCCTACCAACAGTTCAAAGATGTAATACTGAGTCTTTATAATGTGTTGGGCAGATTGAACCTGAACTATTGTGAGCAGTTTGCTGGAGAAACTCAGCAGGTCAGGCAGCATCTATGGAGGGAATAAACAGTTGATGTTTTGAGTCGAGATACATGAAGAGGACACTGTGTGGGCTGTTCTGGATGTTTGCATCTGTAGAATCCCTTATGTTTATGATTTCACGTCTCCTTGCTTTGAGATCCTTTCACCATCTTCAACCTCAAACATCACCTCTTTCCCTCTTTTCATAGCTACTGACTGACCATCTGTGTATTTCCAGTATTTCCTTCGATGTGGACAAATGTGGGGAGAGTGACTGCCCTCGACAGAATAATTCCAGTCAACGATCAGATTCAGATTTATTCATCACATGTACATTGAGGCACACTGTGAAA
This sequence comes from Hypanus sabinus, assembly GCF_030144855.1. Classification (NCBI taxonomy): domain Eukaryota; kingdom Metazoa; phylum Chordata; class Chondrichthyes; order Myliobatiformes; family Dasyatidae; genus Hypanus; species Hypanus sabinus. The sequence goes on along the minus strand of NC_082725.1, from coordinate 2,932,912 downwards.
TACTCATTTGCGTTAACAACTAACACAAACTAAGGGTGTGCTGGGGGCAGCCCTCAAGTGTAATCACACAAACCAATGTAACCTGCCCACAATTCTAATCAGAACAAAACAGTATATAACAAGCAACAAAACAAGCCCTTCTCCTCCTTCAAATCTGTCCATGTGTATAAGCTTAGTTCCTGGTTGCCATCTTTTGTAACCGGATGAGATATCAAAATCAAAGTAAATTTACTATCAAAGTATGAATATGAATAGAGGGATGCCTATTTAGAACAGAGAGGAGGAATCTCTTTAGCCAGAGGGTGGTGAATCTGTGGAGTTCATTGCCACAGACAGCTGTGGAGGACAAGTCTTTGGGTATATTTAAAGCAGAGATTGATAAGTTCTTGATTAGTCAGGGCATCAAAAGTTATGTAGAGAATGCAGGAGAATGGGGTTGAAAGGGATAATAAATCAGCCATGTGGAATGGCAGGCCAGATGTGATAGGCCTACAGTGGCTATATTTCATTTGGAGTTGAGGAGATTTGGTATGTCACCAAAGACTCTTTCAAATTTCTACAGATGTACTGTGGAGAGCATTCCAACTGTCTGCAGCACTGTCTGGTATGGGTGGGGGGAGGGGGGGAATGCTCTGCACAGGATTGAAATAAGCTGCAGAAAGTTGTAAACCCAGTCACCTCCATCATGGGCACTAGCCTCCCCAGTATCCAGGACGTCTTCAAGGACCAATGCTTCAAAAAGGTGGCATTCATGATTAAGGACCCCCTTCACCCAGGACATGCCCTCTTTTCATTGCTACCATCAGGAAGAAGGTACAGGAGCCTGAAGACACACAAGCAATGATTCAGGAACAGCTTCTTCTGTTCTGCCATCAGATTTCTGATTTTGCCATTACTTATCCCATTTAACTATTCAATATATTGTTGTTCCTCTCCGTGCCTCGTGATGCATCAGGAGACTACCGTGCCATTTCTTTAGCGTTTGTCTGCCTTTTACGAGGCTGGATTACTAGCTCACACTCAATCCAGCAGGCACGGAAAGTGTGCTCGAGACCGCTGGGTTTGAACCTGGGACCATTTGCCTCCAAGTCTGGTGCAGATGCCACTATGCCACCGGCTTACAATATTTAATATATATACACTTACTGTGATTCACAGTTATTTTATTATTATGTATTCCATTTTACTGGTGCCACAAAACAACGCATTTCACGATATGCTAATGAAAGAGCACCTGATTCTGATTCTTAGCTACACCTGTACACCTGATCATTCATGCAAATACTTAATCAACCAATCACGTGGCAGCAACTCAATACATAAAAGCGTGCTGACATGGTCAAGAGGTTCAGTTGTTGTCCAGAACAAACATCAGTATTGGTCAGGTCAGGCAGAGGTGATGCACCTTCATTACTGCCCTAGACACCAGCGGCTTAACGGCCAATAAGTAAATAAAATAACGACGACTCCTTTGCTAGCATCTTTAAAGACAGCTCTACTTCTATCTTTAATATCTCTATTTTTCCCCTTTCAGGATTCTTTTGAAGACCCTGACCTGGAGTTACATGCTGACTGCGGTTCTTTGCGGGAATGGGACCCGCTCTCGGGGTTTCACAACCGGCCGTTGTTCGGCACGCCAAAGGCTCGGCCTGAGGGCTCGGTTCACCTTTGAAGGGCCGAGATCCTGTGGCTCAGATCGAAGGTCAGTATCACGACATGAGATCAGTGCATTGTTGGGGGAGTCAGAATATCTGTGGATGTGTGCCCGAAGACACGAGATCTCTGGGCACAGAGTTCAGAAAAAGCAATGCAACGGACTTTTTTCATCATAAACCAGCGAGTTGTTTGTTATGTCTCCCCTCTTGCTGTGAAACGGAGACTCCTCTTTCTCCCTTATTAGGGAGAGAGAGAGAGAGAGAGAGAGAGAGAGAGAGAGAGAGAGAGCCTGTGGTATGTCGAATACCGGGTGAAAGAGTAGTCTTTGGGGTACTGCAAATCTGTGTCTCTGCTGTTGTTTTCCCACACTCGGTGGTGGGTGCCGATGCTTTTGTTTTGTCAGTGGGACAAGGGGGGGATCGTTGCTCGCTGCCACTTACACGCGGGAGGGAGGGGAGCTGGGGGGGATCTTTAGTGTTCTAACATTTAACTATCATTCATTCTTTGAGGCGCTCCTCTGTTTTTGTGGATGGTTGTGAAGAAAAAGCATTTCAGGATGTATATTGTACACATTTCTCTGACAGTAAATATACCTTTGAGATATCAGAATGAGGAAGCATTGACTTTGACCATGGAATATTGTTGGTGCCAGACAGGGTGGTTGAGTATCTCAGTAGCAACTGATCCTCTGGGATTTTCACACACAGCAATCACTAGAGTTTACAGAGACTGGTGTGAAAAACAAAAATACAAACATCCAGTAGGCAGCAGTTTGGTGTGTGAAAACGCCTTTATAATGAAAGAGGTGAGTGGCCAGATGTGTTCAAACAGATAAGAAGGTGACAGTAACTCAAAGAACCATACATTACAATACCGATGCGCAGAATAACCTCTCTGAATACACATGTTGAACGTGGAAGTGGATGGGCTACAGCAGAAGATACTGTGAACATACACTCAGTTACCAGCTCATTAGGTACCTCGAGTACATAATAAAGTGACCTCGGAGTGAAGCTCATGGCTCAGCTCGGGTGAGCATTGATTTGGAATCTTAATCCACAGAGGTTTTAAAAATTGTTAATGTTTTGTTAAAGTGAACTACAGGTAATTTTGAAAGCATGTCAAGAGGTCAGGCAGAACAGAGACCTGCTCCACATTAAGGATTTGTACCTTGTATTTTTAAATGCTTGGAAATGATAAATGTTCTTACATATGGGAACGTTCTGCTCCATTCTGTAATTCCATTACAGGGATGAATGAGCTTGTATGAAAACTGTGCTGACCCAACATAAATTGTTTTGTCAGTGGCTGCAATAAACAAGCCATTGGCTTCAGCAAAGACTTCCCAAGTATTTTGAAAAGAAGAGAAAACCTGCAGATGCCAGCAATTCAAAACAATACACATAAAATGCTGGAGGCAGCAGATATGGAAAAAAGTAAACAGTCGACATTTCGGGCCGAGACCCTCCTTCAAGACTGAGAGGGAAGGGGGAAGATGCCAGGTAAAAAGGTGGGGGGGGGGGAGAAAGCAAGACAGGCATGAAGGCAGGTGGGTGGGAAAGCTCAAAGGAGGAATCTGATAGGAGAGGAGAGTGGGCCATAGGAGGAGGGCACCCTATGGCCCTGGGAAGTAATAGGCAGGTGAGAAGTAAGAGTGGGGAATAGAGGAGGGTCAGGGGGGTTGGGGGGGGAGTCATTTTTTTCCGGAAGGAGAAATTGATATCCATGCCATCGGGTTGGAGACTACCCAGGTGGAATACAAGTTGTTACTCCCCACCCTGAGGGCGGCCTCAACGTGGCACAAAGAGGACACCATGGATCAACACATTGGAATGGGAATCAGAATTATTCTCTGGTGAATAAAGAAAGAAACAAAAGATGCCAGCTGTTCGCACCACAATGTTTATAGAGTCATATATAGAGTCATATATAGAGTCATATATAGAGTCATATAACAAGGCCACATAGAAACAGACCCTTTGGCCCATCTAGTCCATGCCAAGCTATCATTCTGCCTACCCATCAGCCTGCACCTGGACCATAGCCTTCCACACCCCTCCCATCCAAACCTCCTGAATGTTGAAATCAACTCCGCATCCACGACTTCTGCCGACAGCTCATTCCACATGCTCACCACCCTCTGAGTGAAGAAATCCCCCTTCCTCATGGTCCAGTTAAACATTTCAGTTTTCACCTTTAACCCATGACCTCTAGTTCTAGTTCAAGTCTCAGTGGAAAAAGACTGCCTGCAAAGCCAATTCTGGTTTCAGAAATGGCTTTTCTATTTAAGCATCCTCAGCAAAAATTAATTTGTGTATGGAAAAAGATAGAGGTAATCCAATTTTGAATATGACATTGTACATAGAACACAGAACAGTACAGGCCCCTCGGCCCACAATGCTGTGACAACCTTTTAACCTACTCTAAGATCAATCTAACCTTCTCTGCCACATAGCCCTATGTTTTTCCATCATCCATGCATCTAAGAGGTTCTTAAATGTTTCTACCACCATCCACAATCCCCAGCGAAATGTTTCACACACCCAACATTCTCTATGTAAATAATTTACCTCTGACTTTCAGACTTCCTGCCTATACTTCCCTCCAGTCAACTTAAAATCATGTCCCCTTGTATTAGACATTTCCATCCTGGGAAAAACACTCTGACTCTCCACTCGATCTAGTCCTCTTATCATCTTGTACCCCACCATCAAGTCACCTCTCTACTTTCTACTTCTCTTCTAACGTTTGTATCTGTGCACTTGTAATGCTACTGTGACACTGTCATTTCCTTTGGGATCAGTAAAGTATCTGTCTGACTCATCCTCCTTTACTCCAAAGAGGAAAGCCCTTGCTCACTCAACTTATCCTCTCTCTAATCCTGGTAAATCTCCTCTGCAACCTCTCTAATGCTTCCACATCCTCCCTGTTATGAGGTGACCAGAACTGAACACAATATTCCAAGTGACATAATTTTAAAGATTTTGTAATTTGATTTTATCAAACAGGACTGCCAGTCCCCTTTTTTATTTGTCTAAAATACAATCACCCATGTTCATGTCAGTGTTGAAAACTCCCATTATTATCAGTTTTCTAAATCTAGAACAGTTCATAGGTGGATGTTCCTTCAACAATGTCTGTGGTGATACAAGGTTTAGGATGATACTAAGTAATTGGAACTGATTAATCCTGGTAAACTTTGCAGGTTGAATATTGTAAATTGTAAATATTGTAATATTATATATTTAGATATAACCCCTCCTTGGAATATATGTCAGTGAATTTTACAATCTTGTGTCAAGTTCATGTTATGAATATTTCAGTGACTAAGCATATAATAAAAGGGGGGGAAAGAACAAAAATATAATCACCTGGCTAATAGAAGAGGACACCATTTTAATTAGGCTGGAGGAAAGTATAGGGGAAGGTGTCAGAAGTAGGATTTTACTAGAGTTGTGGGTGTGTGGAACACCCTGCCAGGGGTGATGTTAGAGGCAAATGCATGAGGGATATTTCAGAGACTCTTAGCTCGGAACATGGATGATAGAGAAATGGAGAGCTCTGTGGGAAAGAAACACTAATTAGATCTTGGAGAAGGTTAAAGATGTGGCAGAACGTCATGGGCCGAAGGACCTGTACTGTTCTATGTTCTGTATCCTACATTCAGTCTGGAACTGTCACTCAAATTCAGGGTATCGAAAATGGAAACAAGCTCATTTTATTTCTCTTTGCTGCCAGTCTATTCTTGTGGTATTATTTAGACAGGTTTTCCCAAGTATCTTGTCTTTCCAACTAACAGTCCGGCCAAAGGATCCTGGCCTGAAATGTCACCTCTATTTTTTTTCACAGATCCTGCCTGGCCTGCTGAGCTCCTCCAGCATTTTGTATGTTGCTTGGATTTCCAGCATCTGCAGATTTTCTCTTGTTTGGAACTGTCTTCTTTTGTCTACTTTTACACATTGGTTGCTTGTCAGTCTTTATTGTTTATAATTTTTCATAATCTCTCTTGTATTTCTTTATTTTCCCATAAATGCCCACAGGAAAATGAATCTCAGGATAGTATATGGTGACATATACTGCCCAGAGATTCATATATTTTGAGCAGTGACATTTAGCAACCCAAAGCAATTCCTAAGCTCACTCAAGTTCATTGAGTACATAAAGCATTGCCTCATGGGTTGGTGTTTTCAGCAAGGGGCATTCAGAGATTTGAAGTGTGAGATGACATAGTTCACTCAGGTTGGGTGCTTGAGTACATAAGGCATCGATCGATTCACGGGTTGGTGTTTTGAGCAATGGCCATTCAGAGGTTGGGATTGATTGGAAAGAGCGAATGAATGTAAGGCAGGGGCAAGGGAAACAGCCTTTATTGGAGTGGATAGTGTTAGGGTAGGAGTTCTGAAAGGAGAGGCAGTGAAAAACTAGCCAGATTCTACCCCCCCCAACCCAGCTTAATTACTGTCTTACTCAGCTAGGATAGTAGAGATACTAGACACTATAGTGGAATGCTCCTCTTGCAGGATTTGGGAAGACAGGGAGACCTCCAGCATCCCTGAAAACCTCCACTGCAAGAAGTGCATCTAGCTGCAGCTCCAACACTCTGTGTTAAGTTGCCAGAGCTGGATCTGGATTAACTCCGGATCATTCAATAGGCTGAGGGGATGATAGATAGGACATTTAGAGAGGTAGTTACACCGAAGGTGCAGGACACAGGAGACAGGGTGACAGTCAGGAAGAGGAAAGAGGTTAAACAGCCCGTGCAGAGTACCCCCGTGACCGTCCTCCCCAGCAACAGGTATACCACTTTCAATACTGTTGGCGGCTATGACCTGATGGAGGAGAGTCACAGTGGTCAGGTCTCTGACACTGAGTCTGGCTCTGTGACTCAGAAGGGAAGGGGGAGGAGAGGCACGCTGTGGTGATAGCGTATTCATTAGTGGGGGGAACAGAAAGGAGGTTCTGTAGATGAGAACAGGATTCCCGAGTGGTATTTTGCCTCCTGGGTTCCAGGGTCCAGGATATCTCCAATCGCATCTTCAGCATTCTTAAGTGAGAGGGCAAGCAGCCAGAGGTTGTGGTCCACGTAAGTACCAATGACATAAGTAGAAAGAGTGACACGGTTCTGCATTGGGAGTTCAGGAACTTAGGTGCCAAGTTAAAGGGCAGAACCTCCAGGATTGCTACCCATGCTACTTGCTGGAGATGCCAGAACTAGGAAGGTTATACCGTTTAAAAAGTGGCTAAGGAGTTGGTGTATGATTTTTATATGATTTTGAATCTTTGGGCTCTCCTCCAGGGAAGGTAGGATGGGTAAGGAAGAGACGGTTGCACCTGAACTGGAAAGGGACTACTATCCTGGTGGCACGAGTGAATCTGCAGGTGCTGGAAATAAATAAAAACACAAAATGCTGGCAGAGCTCAGCAGGCCAGACAGCATCTATGGGAGGAGGTAGTGACAATGTTTTGGGCCGAAACCCTTCATCAGGAGTGAAGTAACATGGGATGGTGGAGAGGGGATAAGAACTGGGGGGAGGGATGAAGTAGAGAGCTGGGAAGAGATAGGCTGGAGGGAAATGGGCTGGGGGAAGGTGGAGAATTATGGGAAATAAAAGAGAAAGAAAGGTAGGGCTGGGGAGAGATTATAGTGAGGGGGGGGAGAAAGAGAGAGAAAGAGAACCAGACTAAAATTATAGATAGGGATGGGGTAAGGGGGGGGGGCAGGGGTATCAACGGAGGTCTGTGAGTTGGATGTTCATGCCAGCAGGAAGGAGGCTACCTAGGTGGGAGATAAGGTATTGCTCCATCGACCTGCGTGTGGCCTCACCTTGACGGTAGAGGAGGCCATGGACAGACATGTCGGAGTGGGAGTGGTCTGTGGAATTGAAGTGTGTGGCCAGGGAGATCCCGCCACTGCTGGAGGACTGAACGCTGGTGTTCGGCGAAACAGTCTCCCAGTCTGCGGCGGGTCTCCCCAATGTATAAATGGCCACATCGGGAGCACCGGATACAGTCTATCACCCCAGTTGACTCGCAGGTGAAGTGGTGCCTCACCTGAAAGGACTGTCTGGGGCCTGGGATGGTGGTGAGGGAAGAAGTGTGGGGGCAGGTGTAGCACTTCTTCCGTTTGCAGGGATGAGTGCCCGGAGGGAGGTCCGTGGGGAGGGATGGGGGGGATGAATGGACAAGGGAGTTACATAGGGAGTAGGTAGGTTTCCTCATGCTGTGCAGCTGGGGGTCTAATCTAGAGTTGCAATGGGACAGGATCGTGGAAACCAGAGTGCCAGAACAGGTAGTGGAGAGGTTATGGAGACAAGTGTTGTTAAGACCTCAGACAAAGTTAGGAACCAAGAGTTGAGCTTGGTGTCCTGAGCTGCATGTATTTCAATACAAGGATTATTGTAGGAAAGGCAGATGAGCTCAGGGCATGGACCAACACAGGGAATTATGATATTACAGCCATCAGTGAGAGGGGCAGGACTGGCAGCTCAGTGTTCCGGGGTTCCTTTGTTTTAGACATGATAGAGCAGGAGGGATTAAAGGGGATGGAGCAGTGATACTTGTCAGGGAAAATGCCACAGCAGTGCTCAGTCAGGACAGAAAGGAGAACTCATCTAGTGAGGCTTTATGGGTGGAAAAGAGAAATAAGAGGTATGACCACGTTATATTACAGACCACACAACAGTCTGTGGTAATCAGAGGAACCGATTTGTAGAGAGATCACAAACTGTTGCAAGAAAAGGTTGTTATTGTAGGTGATTTTAACTTTCCAGATATTGTCTGGGGCTCATACTGTAAAAGGGTAGATGGGTAAGAGTTCGTCAAATCTGTTAGGAAAGTTCCCTTGATCAGTACACAGAAGTCCCAATGAGAGTGTTCGATGCTTGATATGGTGTTAGGGAATGAGACAGGGCAGACATGTAGGGGAACACTTTGCAACCAGTGATCACAGTGCCATTAGTTTCAAGGTAAATATGCAAAAAGATCGATCTGGTCCATGGGCTGAGATTGCTAAATTAGAGGAGGGTCAATTTTGATGGTATCGGAAAGGATCTGATAAGTGTGGATTGGAACAGACTGGTCTCTGGCAAATGTGTGCTTGGTAAGTGGAAGGCCTTCAAAAGTGAAACTTTGAGAGTACAAAGCTTGCATGTGCCTGGCAGAAAAAAAGGTAAAGATAACAGTTTCAGGGAACTTACGGAATATAAGAAACACAGGAGAACACTAAAGAAAGAAATCAGGAGGGCTCCAATAAGACATGAATTTGCCCTGGCAGACAAGGTATGTTTAGAGCAAAATGATGGCAAAGGACAAAATTAATCCTCCAAAAGAAGAAAATGGTAGTCTATGTGTGGAGCCAAAAGAGATTTTAAATGGATTTTTTTCCATCTGTGTTTACTTAAGAGACAGACACAGTGTCTATAGAAGTGAGGTAAAGAAGCAGCGAGCTCATAGATTACAGAGGAGGATATGTTTGCTGTCTTGAGGTAATCCCTCTGATCCTACAGGAGGCAAGTGTAGAAACTGTAGGGGCCTTAGCAGAGATATTCAAATCATCTTACCAACAGGTGAGGTACTGGAGGATTGGAGTATAGTTAATGTTGTTCTGCTTTTGAAGAAATGCTCTAAGAATAAGCCAGAAAATTATCAGATGGTGACCCTGATATCAGTGATGGGAAATTTATTGGAAGCTATCATAAGAGACTGGATATATGAGTATTCAGATAGACATGGACTGATTGGGGATAGTCAGCATGGCTTTGTGCATGGTTGGCCATGTCTAACCTATCTTATAGAGTTTTTTGAGGAAGTTATAAGGAAAGTTGATGAAGACAAGGCAGTGGATGCTGTCTACATGGCCTTTGGCAAGGGATTTCACAAGGTTCCAAGTGGGAGGTTAGTCAAGAAGATTCAGTCACTTGGCATTCAAATGAGGTGGTAAATAGGATTAGACGTCGGCTTTGTGGGAGAAACCAGAAAGTGGTATTAGATTGTTCGCCTCTCGGACTGGAGGCCTGTGAGTGGTGGAGTGCTACATGGTTTGCTGCTGGGTTTGTTACTGTTTGTTATCTGTATCAATGATCTGGTTAACTGCATCAGCAAATATGCAGATGACACCAAGATTAGGGGTATCGTGGACAGTAAAGAAGACCATCATGGTGTGCAGGGAGATCTGGACCAGCTGGCAAAAGGTCTGAAAAAATGGCAGATGGAATTTAATGCAGGCATTGCACCTTGTTAGGAGCAACCAGGGTAGGACTCACATAGTCAATGGCAGGGACCTGAGGAGTGTGGCAAAACATCGGGATCTGGGAATACAGATCCATAATTCTTTGAAAATGGCAACACAGATAGATAGGATCATTTTTTTAAAAATCTTTTGGGACTTTGCCCTTCATAAATGAAAGTATTGAGCGCAGGGGATGGGATGTTTTGTTGAAGTTGTATAAACCATTTGTAAGGCCTAATTTGGAGTATTGTGTGCAGTTTTGGTCACCTACCAACAGGAAAGATGTAAATAATGTGGAAAGAGTGCAGAGAAAATTTACAAGATGGTGCTGGGACTGGAAGACCTGAGTTTTATGGAAAGATTGAATAGGTTAGGGCTTTATTCTTTGGAATGTATAAGACTGAGGGAAATCTGATAGGAGGGAAATTTGATAGAGGTATTCAAAATTATGAGGGGTATAGATAGGGTAAATACAAGCAAACTTTTTCTGAGGTTGAGTGAGACTACAAGAGACCATAGGTTAAGGGTGAAAGGTGAAAAGTTTAAGAGGAACTTGAGGGGAAATTTCTTCATTCAGTGGTTCGTGAGACTGTGAAATGAGCTGCCAGTATAAGTGGTGCATGTGAGTTCACTTTCAATGCTTAAGAAAAGTTTGGAAAGCTACATTGATGGAAGGGGTACGGAGGGCTATGGTTCGGGTGCAAGTCGGTGGGAGTAGACAGTTTAAATGGTTCGGAAGATTGGCTGCCAGTCTGATGATCTTCTATCCATTCCAGTACTTTTCCTGTAAAACCATGTGCTCTTCTGTTGGTAAGCAGCCTCATGTGTACCACCTTGTCAAAGCCTCTTGAAAATCCAAGTGACAAACTCTCCTTTGTCTATCTTGTGTGTTATTTCCTCAAAGAATTCCAACAGATATGTCAGGCAAGTTTTCCCTTTAAGGAAGCCATGCTGTTTTTGGCCTATGTTCTCAGATAAAAGTCCCAAAATTTCTAACAATACTGCAGCGTGGTCTAACCAATGTCTTATAAAGCCTCCACCTTACATCCTTGCTTTTATATTCTAGTAATCTCAGAATGAATGCTAGCATTTCATTTGCTTTCCTTACCACTGACTCATCTTGCATGTTAACTTTTGGGGAATCCTGCACAAGGATTTCCAAGTCCCTCTGCATCTCTGACTTTTGAAATTTCTCCCTGTTCAGAAAATAGCCTATACTTTTATTCTTTCTACCAAAATGCATTTCAACCAACAGAAGAGCACGTAGTATTAAAGGAAAAGAACTGGAACGGATAGAAGATGTCTGACTGGCAGCCAATCTTCCGAACCATACACTTGCCTATGCTACATTCCATCAGCCACTTCTTTGCCCATTCTCCTAATCTGTCTAAATTCTTCTTCAGACTCCCTGCTTCTTCAACACTACTTGCCCCTCCACCTACCTTAATTTCATCCACAAAGCTGGCCAGAAAACCATCAATTCCATCATCCAAATCATTCACCTATAATGTAAGAAGAAATGGACCTGATACCGACCCCTCTAGAACACCACTAGTCACTGGCAGCCAATCAAGAAAGGCCCCTTCTATTTTCCCTCTGCCTTCCACCAGTCAACCAATTCTCGTATCTTACTTGTAATCCCATGGACTCATATCTTGTTAAGCAGCCTCATGTGTGACACCGTTAAAAGCCATCTGAAAATCCAGGTAGACAACATCCTCCGATTCTCCTTTGCCTAACGTGTTTGTTATTTCCTCAACTAATTCCAACAGATTTGTCAGGCTAGATTTCCCCTAAAGGAAACCATGTTGACTTTGGCCTATTTTATCATGTGCCTTCAATTATTCCAAAACCTCATCTTTAATAATGGACTTCAACATCTTCCCAATCACTGAGGTCAGTCTAACTGGCATATAATTTTCTTTCTATTGCCTCCCTCCCTCCTTGAAGCGTGGAGTGGCATTGCAATTTTCCAGCCCTCCAGAGTCATGCCAGAATCAACTGATTCTTGAAAGATCATTATTAATGATCTTATTAAGTATTATTAAGATCTTATTAATGGCATTATTAAGTGGCATAATCTCTTCAGCCACTTCTTTCCAAACTGGTTTATAGTCCATCTGGCCCAGATGATTTCCCTAACTTCGGGCCTTTCAGATGCGCAGGCACCTTCTCCAACTGTTGTCTGTAAAAAGTTTGTATGTTCTCTCTGTGACCACATGTGTTCCCTCCCACGGTCCAAAGATGTACCAGCTCGTAGGTGAATTGGTTACTGTAACTTGTCCAATGATTAGGGGTTGCAAGGCAACATGTCTTGACAGGCCGGAAGTGTGTCAATAGAATAAAATAAATGGTAACTTCACCCACTTCTACTCCCCGACACTCTAGATTTGCCGGCATACTGCTAGTGTCTTACACAGTGAAGACAGACATAGAATACTTATTTCCTTGTCCCCCATTATTACCTCTCCAGTATCACTTTCCATAGCTAAACTATTGTCTAGCTTGCCTTCATATTTCATCTATTCTCTCTTAAAACTTTAGTTGCCTTCTGTTGGTTTTTTAAAGCTTCCCAGTCCTCTAACCTCCCATTAACTTTTGCAGTATTATTTGTCCTTTCATTTGTTTTTATGCTGTCTTTGACTTCCCTTGTCAGCCATGGCTATCTCATCCTCCCTTTGGAGTGCTTCATCATCTTTGGGATGCATCTATTCTATGTCTTCTGAATTGCCCCCAGAAACTCCAGCCGTTGTTTATCTGCCATTATCCCTGTTCATGTCACCTCTCAAACAACTTCAGCCAGCACCTCTCACATGCCTCTGTAATTCCCTTTACTCCACCCTAATACTGATACATCTGATTTCACCTCTCCTTCTCAAACTGCAGGGTTAATTCTATAATATTATGATTACTGTTTCCGTAAGGTTCCTTTACCTAAAACTCCCTCATGAAATCTGGCTCGTTACACAAAACCCAAACCAAAAATGCCTTTCCCCTACTGGGCTGAACCACAATCTTCTCATAGACGATCTACAAATTCCCTTTTTTGGGATCTAGCACCAACGTGATTCTCCCAATCTACATGCATATTGAAATCCCCATTAATATGATAACATTGCCCTTTTGTCATGCCTTTTCTATCTCCCATTGTGATTTGTAGCCCACATCCTGGCTACTGTTTAGAGGCTTGAGTATAATTCCCTTCATGGTCTTTTTATCTTTGTAGTTTTCAACTCTACTCACTAGAATTCTACATCTTCTGATCCTACGTCACCTCTTTCTAAGGATTTGATTTCATTCTTTACCAATAGAGCTACCCAACCCCTTCTGCCGAACTGCCTGTCCTTTCAAAGCAGTGTGTATCCTGGGACTTTAAGCTTCCCATTATGATCTGCTTTCAGCTACGACTCAGTGATGCCCATATCATACCAATCAGTTTCTAACTGTGCTACAGGATCATCAGCCCCACGTTGGGCGCTAGTTCATGAGGTTAATTCCTGGGATGTCCGGACTGTCTTATGCAGAGAGGTTAGAGAGACTGGGCTTGTACACACTAGAATTAAGGAGATTGAGAGGGGATCTGATTGCAACATATAAGATTATTAAGGGATTGGACAAGATCGAGGCAGGAAATCTGTTCCAGATGCTGGGAGAGTCCAATACCAGAGGGCATGGTTTGAGAATAAGGAGTAGTTCATTTAGGACAGAGTTAAGGAAAAACTTCTCCCAGAGAGTTGTGGGGGTGTGGAATGCACTGCCTCAGAAGGCAGTGGAGGCCAATTCTCTGGATGCTTTCAAGAAGGAGCTAGATAGGTATCTTATGGATAGGGGAATCAAGGGATATGGGGACAAGGCAGGAACCGAGTATTGATAGTAGATGATCAGCCATGATCTCAGAATGGCGGTGCAGGCTTGAAGGGCCGAATGGTCTCCTTCTGCACCTATGGTCTATTGTCTATCTGTCTTATTCCATATACTGTGTGCATTCAAATATAACTCCTTCAGTCCAGCTTTCATCACCCTTTTTCAGTTTTGCTCCCATGTTACATGTTAACTCAACTCACTGACTCTAATTTTACCCTATCATCTGCCTGTGCTCTTTCACAGTCTCACTGCACACTGCATCTACATCTACTTGTATACAAACTGCCCCATCCTCAACCCTGTCATTCCAATTCCCATGCCCGTCATACCTTCCCCAGAAGAGATCCTGATGATCTAGAATCTGAAACCCTGCCCCCTGCACCAATTCCCCAGCCACACATTCATTTGCAAAATCACCCTATTCTTACCCTCACTGTGGTACAGGCAATAAATAATCCAGAGATTACTACCCTGGAGGTCCTGCTTTTCGGCTTCCTACCCAACTCCTTAAATTCTCTCTTCAGGACCTCCTCCTATTTCCTATACATGTCATTGGTACCAATAAGTAAAACAACTTCTGGACTCACACTTCCCTTTAGAAAGCTGTGGACCTGATTTAACACATCTCTGACCTGGGGAACTGAACTGAGAGGCAGTTCCCTGGGTGATTTTTGCTCTTCCACAGACTATCCTGTCTGCTGCTCTAACTATGGAATGGCCTATCAGTACCACAGTCACTATATTCCCATTTTCCTTCTGAGCCACAGAGCCACTCAGTGCCAGAGACCTCCTCACTTACTATCCTTCTTCCTAGTAAGTCGATTTCCACACCCCCAACAATACCCAAAGTGGTATGCACATTATTGAGGTAAGTGGCCACAGAGGTACTCTGCGCTAGCTACCTATTACCTTTCCCTCTCTTGACCGTCACCCAGGGAACTGTCTCCTGCAACTTGGGGGTGACAACCTCCCTGTAGCTCTTATCAATCACCTCTTCATTTTCCTGTATGAGCAGCTCTAGTTCCTTGACACACAAGGTCACTAAGGAGCTGCAGGTCAGGCAAGGCCTCCCAAAGATCCCACACCTCACGCGCATCCTGGTAAATCTCTTCTGCATCCTCTCTGAAACTTCCACATCCTTCCTATAATCATGTTATCCTTTCTCTTGGCTTACAGACAAATGGACACCATTCAAGTGCTGAAGTTACAGAAGGTATAAATATTCTCAGTACTGGAACCCAGCAATTAACATCTAATACTTACATGACATAGCAGAATCAACCAATTATTTTTTGAGTCAGCTATTTTTGTGTCCTAAATGAGCAAGAAGCCTTGTTCTTTTCTGACTTTCGCATTTTTTGCCAAGTTACAAGAGTAAATGTCAGTACAAGTGAATTACTCTGGATAAAAAAAATCAAGGTTAATGAATTGAACTTCCCCTAAATTGTCCTGATAACATAATTACAGGATGAGTCAGCTAAAGATAAGGTTGTGAATACTGATTTGTTTATCTGCTATACTTCCAAATGAGGAATGCATCGAGATCACTCAAGTTACATTTCCTTGTACGTCAATAGATTACATGTGTTTTGAAAGGTGAATTAGTCTAGCGAGAACAAGGAAAACAAATAAATAACAGAACTCTTGCAGAACTGGGTGTCAAGATCTCTGAGGATCTAACCTGGTCCCAGCATATCGATGTAGTCATAAAGAAGGCAAGACAGCAGCTATACTTTATTAGGAGTTTGAAAAGATTTGGCATGTCAATAAAAACACTCAAAAACTTCTATAGTCATATCATGGAGAGCATTCTAACAGGCTGCATCGCTGTCTGGTGTGGAGGGGCTATTGCACAGGACTGAAAGAAGCTGCAGAGGGTTGTAAATCTAGTCAGCTCCATCTTGGGTACTAGCTTACAAACTACCCAGGACGTCTTCAGGGAGCAGTGTCTCAGAAAGGCAGCATCCATTATCAAGGTCCTCCAGCACCCAGGGCATGCCCTTTTCTCACTGTTACCATCAGGTAGGAGATACAGGAGTCTGAAGGCACATACTCAGTGATTCAGAAACAGCTTCTTCCGCTCTGCATCCGATTCCTAAATGGACTTTGAAGCTTTAGACACGACCTCACTTTTTTTAATATACAGTATTTCTGTTTTTGCACATTTTACATCTATTCAATATATGTAATTGATTTACTTGTTTATTTATTATGATTTATTTTATTTATTTTTTTCTCTCTCTGCTAGACTATGTATCGCATTGAACTGCTGCTGCTAAGTTAACACATTTCACGTCACATGCCGGTGATAATAAACCTGATTCTGATGTTTTGCATCTAACTGGCCTTTAATCATAATGTCCTGGAAATGTGTCAGCACATCACCTCTGCTGGGTACAGGCTGCCAACAGCAGCTCAGCAGAGTCCTCTGTCCTAGGCTGGTCTTTCAAATTTTCCCCAGACGTAGTCCCTCTTCAAAGATCCTTCCTCTCTCAGAAATGAGGCATCCGTAGCGTCTGTTGCCGTTTCTGTATCACTGAGTTTTTTATGGGATGGAGTAGCTAACCCCTTGCCTAATCCTCCTTTCGCAGTTGGGCTTGAGAGTATCCATGGCACAACACTGGAAAACATAAATTATACCAATGAGCATCATATTAATACAACACAACTGAATTTTAATTAATTTCGTCCTGATGAATGCACTTTACCCTAAACATCAACTCTCTATAGATGCTGCCTGATCAGTATTTTGTGTGTATTGCTCTAATTTTGACTGAATTTCTGGGAGAGTTGATATCAATCACTAATAGGATTTGGAAGTTCAGATGAGAGAGCTTCAGATGTCCTATCATTACTTTTCTCATGTACTGTGCTGGAAGAACCCAGTCAGTCAAGCAGCATCTTTGAGTCAGTCACTCAGCAAGCAAGGTTTCAACACAACATGTCAACACAGAGGCTGCTCGGACTGTTGAGCTTCTCCAGCAGATTATCTGTTGCTCCAGATTGGTTGCCTCATGACCAGCTCACTCAAGTGACAGCAATAATAGTGAAAGGTCCAGAACTCATCTCTGCTGAGAGTTTGAATCATGTTGGTCTTTAGAATCGGAATCAAGTTTAATATCACCAGCTTATGTCATGAAATTTGTTAACAGCAGCAGCAGCAGTTCAATGCAATACCTGATAATATACAAAATAAATAAATTAGTGTGTGTGTTTCAATTAAAAATAGTGAAAAGGCAGTAATTATAAAAAAGAGAGGTAGTGTTCATGGTTTAATGTCCATTTAGGAATCGGATGGCAGAGGGGAAGAAGCTGTTCCTGAATCGTTAAGTGTGCGTGTGCCTCCTACCTGATGGTAACAATGAGGAGATGGCATGTCTTGGGTGATGGGGGGTCCTTAATAATGGACGCTGCTTTTCTGAAGCACCAATCCTTGAAGATGTTTTGGGTACTATGGAGGCTAGTGCCCATGATGGAGCTGATTGAAATTACAATTTTCTGTAGCTTCCTTCGATCCTATGCAGTAGCTCTACCTGACGCCCCCCCCCCCCCCATACCAGATGGTGATGCAGCCTGTCAGAATGCTCTTCATGGTATATCTGTAGCTTTTGATTGTTTTAGTTTGCAAACCAAATCTCCTCAAACTGCTGATGAAATAAAGCCCCTGCCTTGCTCTCTTTACAGCAGCATCGATATATTGGGACCAGGTTAGAACCTCGAAGATATTGACAAGCAGGAATTTGAAATTCCTCATTCTCTCCACTGCTGATCCCTCTGAGGAATGGTTCGTGTTCTTTCATCTTACCCTTCCTGAAGTCCACAATCAGCTCTTTGGTCTTACTGGCGCTGAGTGCAGGGTTGTTGCTGTGACACCACTCCACTAGCTGGTATATCTTGCTTTTGTATGTCCTCTCACCTCCATTCTGCCAACAATGGTTGTATCATCAGAAAATTTATAGATAGTATTGAGCTGTACCTGACTACACAGTCAAGGGTATAGAGAGAAGAGCACACATCCCTAAGATACACCGGTGTTGATGATCAGCGAGGAGGAGATTGGTTATTACCAATCCACACTGACTATGGCACTTTATACTATTCACTCACAGGTGAACCACACATTAACAATGCCCATCAGGCCCATCGCACAACCCAAGCTGAGTGCTCTCTTGGCATTTCTCCAGAAATTTTAAGGTTTTCACTATTCCTTTTCTTGGACAATCTGTCTGTGTGTCTGTCCATCTACCTACTCACTTAAACCCATAACCTCTACTGGGACATAGCCTGCCACAACAGTTCCCCAGAGTCTTCTGTCCTGGGCCCAGCTTTCCGGTTGTCCCCAGGTATAGCCCATTGAAGATCCTCCTTCTCCCTGGGATGAATCCTCTGGAGCTTCTGCAAGCGTTTCTGTAGCTCTGAGTTTTTACAAGATACATGCCCAACCCACCTCCTTTCACAGCCGGGCTTGGGACTGTCCATGGCAGAGATAGCTATTATTTATTTATTTACTTACTTATTTTGTGACTTATGGTAATTTGTTACATTTGCACTGTTCTGCTGCCACAAAACAACACATATCACTACTAATATAAGTGTGAATGAACCTGATTCTGATTCTGATCCTGAAACTTGGAGCCAGAGTAAGGGAAAGCCATGTATTTGTGTAATTGCTCTCACAGTCAGTGGCCAGTTTGTTGGGTCTCTCCTGTCCATGGCCTGGAGCTGCTGTAGGCTGGTCCAGTTCAAGTATTACCATGTTAGGAATTCAGAGATGTTCTTCTGCACACGACTGTCGTAACGTGTGGTTAGTTGAGCTGCTGTCGCCTGTCTGTCAGTTTGAACCAGTCTGGCCATTTTCCTCCGACCTCTCTGATTATGAAGACATCTTTACCGACAGAATTGCCACTCTCTGAATGTTTTCTTATTCTTTCACACCATTCTCTCTAATAAATTCCAGTGTTTTATAGATCTGCAGCATTACCTCATGGCTCTTGATCTCAATCAGCTGACTAAAGAAGAACAAAGCTTTCTTAACCCACCCCATCCACTTGCACAACATCTTTAAGGACTCTACGGATGTGGATGTCCAGATCCTGCCATTCCTCTGCATCACGTCACTGTGGGAACATGGCACTATCCAATGGCAATAGAAGAGGTATATGTTGTAATATCTGTCCCACTCGCATTAGAGAGGAGATTATACTTCATCCATGCCAGGACCATCAGACTCAAAAACAGCTACTTTCTCCCAGTAGTGAGGCTGATCAACAGCTCCACTCACTAACCCACCCCTCCACACCCCCAACCAACACTACTTTATAATTTCCTGCCAGAATCACCTTGTGTACAGACACTCCTGTACCTACCATCACTTTATGTACAGATAATCAATCTGTGCATATCGGCTATCTTATGTATTTACATTTATTGGGCTTTTTTATTAGTGTGTTCTTTATCTTTTGTATTTGTTGTTGTGCTGCATTGGATCGGATTAACAATTATTTTATTCTGCTTTGCACTTGTACACTGGAAATGACAAGAGTCCATGGGCCCTTCGTTAACGGTAGGGGTCCACCACATTAAAAAGGTTGGGAACTGCATCAAACAATCTTGAAACTTGAATACTGAGTCTTGAAGAGGAGTCCTTACTTATTCTTCGCTGATCCATCATATGTGTTGATGAAAAAGCAACTCAAATGAATAAATATTGTATAGATACAAAAATCATTTTCTTTGAATGAATAAGGACAATTGTTCTGAAATTATTATAAGCCTCATGTCTAAACGCATTAGAATTCCACGGACCCCTTGCTTAATGGTATCAGCCCAAGGCATCAACGTTGGGAACACCTGCTCTATGCTCTCAGCCTGACACATCAACCATTCCTTTCTCTCTGATGATGCCGCCAAACATCCCGCCTCCCAGGTTCCTGTAGCAGATCGTTTTTCAGAACATAGAACTTAGAACAGCCGAACCAAATGATTTAGTAATCAAACCAAACTAATCCCTTCTGCCTACACAATATCCATAGCCTTCCATTTTCCTCGCCCGTCTGAGAGCCTCAGAAAGGCCTCTGGCATACTTGCCTCATTCACCACCCCGGGCTGTACACTCCAGGCACCAAGAAAACCTGCTTCACACATCGTCTTTGAACTCGTCTCCTCTCACCTTACCAGACATTTCAACTTTGGGAAAATATATTGTCTGCCTACTCATTGATGCCTCATAATCAGATCTCCCCTTAGCCTCCAGAGAACACAAGTTTGTCCACATGTCCTCTAATCCAGGCAACATCCTGGTAAACTCACCAGCAAAATTCCTAGTTAATTTTAATGAAGATGTAATGGTTATTCAGGTTACAGTGGAGAGTTCAACTTGCTATTTTGTGTCCATAATGCTATTTAACTGTTTATTGGACTTCTGTTCCACAGCAGCAATTCACTGTGTTGGGAGCAAAGTCATCCTCAGTATCTGAGTCATTTCAGGAATCGGGTTTATTGAGTATTGAGTATGGGTCTTCGGACTCCTGTACCTCCTCACTGGTGATAGTAATGAGAAGAAGGCATGTCCTAGATGGTGAGGGTATCTTCATGATGGATGCTGCCTTCTGGTGAGAGATCGCCTTATGAAGATGTCCTCGATGGTGAGGAGGCTTGTGCCTGTGATGGAGCTGGATGTGTTTACAATCCTGCGAAGCTTCTGACAATACTGTACATTGGTGCCTCCATCCAAGGCAGTGATGAACCAATCAGAATACTATCCACCATACATCTGTAGAAATTTGCTAGTCTTTGGTGACATACCAAATCTCCTCCAGCTGTTAGTAAAGTGCAGCTGTTGTCATGCTTTCCTTATGATTGGGACCCAGGATAGATCCTTTGAGATGTTGCCACCTAAGAACTGCTCATCCTTTCCGCGGCTGATCCCTCGATAAGGACTGTTGTCTGTTCTCCTGATCTTCCCCTTCATGAAATCCACAGTCAATTCCTTGGTCTTATTGATAGTGAATGTGAGGACGTTGTTGCAACACCACTCAACCAGCAGATCTACCTGGCTCCTGTTCACCTCCTCGTCACCATCTGAGAGTCTACCAACAACAGTGGTGTCATCACTGAATTTGTAGAAAGTGTTTGAGCTGTGCCTAGCTACATATTTAGCACCGAATCCTAAGCACACATCAGCAGATTTTACTTTCCTTCCCCCATTTATTACAAACCAACATTCACTCAATAGAGCAACTTCAGAATATTTTCCCATTAGTTCCTTTCATATAGGACAACCCTTTCAATGTGGACAATGACTGCTTGGCACGCTAACAGTTACACAAAGTGCCGTGAAATAACCCCCATTGAGGACTCTCCTGTTCCTCCTTCCACCAAACTCGCTGAGTGACAACGCCCCCTGTAGAATGGGAAGAATTGTAATTAGCTTCCTCACAGAAAAATTCCATCTGAAATGCATGAGAGAGAAAACCAGGAAAATTCATTGAAACAGACAGAATTTGTTCAGACTGACACTTGACCAGGATAAGGATGATCAATTAACTCTGAGGCCTCTGCTGGCCTTGTGAAGTATCACAACAGGCCGATGCCATTTATTCTGGCCAGATAACTTCCCCACTTTCACCAGCTCCAGAAAGAAATATAATCATGAAGACAGAATATTTACCAATCTTGTATGCAGAGGAAGATCAGCTACTCAAAATTATTACCAAAAAAAATCAGATTAACTTTATCTTGCATCAATATGATTACAGTGAGTTTGTCTTCCTATTCTTCGGTGGTCCAATTAACTGGAGGCTAATTGTATTACAAGAGGCAGGAAACAAATTTCCTAACATATGCCAGTGATAGTAAGCTTGATACTTATTCTGAAATTTACTGCTGTAATTTCTTTCTATTTTCATTTGGAATACCCCACCTGCCAAAGTTTTACAGTCCTCTGCTGACAAATCTGTGGAGACTTGACATTTCTGGGTGAGTTTAGCATCCAGATGTTTTGGGAACTGGGATAATGTCCCCAGTGAATCAGGCATCAGACATTTTGTTTGACAGCACACTTGTTAAAGAGGTTTAAACTCAGCTGCTCAATTAACATATTAGATCCACTTTTCATTATCAATTAGCCAGATGGGTATGATAACAACTGAAAGGCACATTTGTCACACTACAATTGATGGGGGTCTGAAGTTGTGTCCACCTTTCTGAACACTTCACAGGTTTGTAACATTGTCATAGAATCAGAGAGCACTGCTGCACAGAAAAATACTTACCAGCCCTAATGCCCAAAGATTGTGTTGGGTTTTAACGCAAACGATGCATTTCACGTTAAGTACATGTGACAAATAAATGATTCTGAAGTTGTCCTCTTTGGAAAGGAGGGAGGGGAAGTGGGTGGTGAATTTTCCAAGGCTGTCTGTGTATTTACCAAGGCTTTGATGGATATGTAGCTGACAATGCAAGGGCTGCAGGAACACCTTTCCCACAGAGATTAGGAGTTTCTTTAGCCACAAGGTGATGAATCTGTGGATTCATTGCCACATACAACCATGGAGGCCAAATCATTGGGTACAGTATATTTAAAGAGAAGCTTGATAGGTTATTGATTAGTCATGTGGGGGTCAAAGTTTAGAGGGGAAGGCAGGAAAAATGTGGTTGAGAAGGAAAATAAATCAGCCAAGCTGGAATGGTGGAGTGGACTCAATGGGTCAAATGGCTTAATACTGCCCCTATGCCTTGTGGGCTTATGGTTTTTATTAATGTTATTTAAACAGACTTTCAACAGATATTTGCTTAGGTTCCACACAAATTAAAAATAAATGAAAATACGGAGAATTGGAACTGACTGAGCATGGGAGATGAATGATGGAACGCAAGTAGGTAAGATTGGTCTGCAGTTGGATGTTATGACATAGAACACTGCATCTACCATTCAGGCCACGCCCTCTTCTCACTACCACCATCAAGCTGGAAGTACAGGAGCCCCAGGTCTCACTCTGCCGGGTTCAGGAACAGTCATTACTGGACAACCACCACATACCTAAATCATCATGCATAAGTTCACTCACCTCAACACTGAACACACCACATTTTCAAGGACCCTACAACCCATATTCCCGGTATTATTTATTCATTTGTATTAGCACATTGGTCCTCTTCTGCACATTGGTTGTTCGGTTCACTGCAGAGGTGTACCAGTAAGTAGGTTTGTTGGTCATTGTAAAACTGTCCGGTGATTGTAGTGGTTGTCCATCATGTCCGACAATGACAGTAAACCTGTGCGGGAAAGGTTTTAAAGTAGAAAAGCCCTTGCATGAGGGCAGTTCCACTCTCTTCACCACAGAAATCTGGATCTGGTGGAGTGCACAATCGTCACAAACTGGGGTTGCAACGGATGACCATGATGTCATCTTGTCCTATGATTAGGCCAGTGTTAAATAAATGGGTTGCTTGGCAGTACGACTGACGGGGCACTGTATCTCTAAATAAATAAATAAAGTGATATACATATTTTGATAATAAATGTACTGTGAACTTTCAAGCACTGGGTAATGCACAACAATGGTGATTATCGGAACAATGTGGATAATTTCCTTAATAATTCTCCAAAGGAAGTGATGTACAGGATTTAACAAAATTTAAAGCAGATCTGAATCAGTAGAGTCAAGGAAAAGTACAGCACAGAAACAGGCCCTTTGGCCCATCTCAACTGTGCTGAACATGTAATTACATGTAAGGTGGAGATTGTATCACACTCACAAGGGGGATTCACTCCAGTTCCCATTTGAATTCCCAGAGTGATGTGAACAATGGAAAATGCCTGCTATCAGGCTAGGTTACTGTCAGTAGGTCGGATGGATCTCAACAGCATTTGCAATCTAATTTCTGGGTTACTATTTTTACCAGCCCATGAGCCTCCACATCCAACACATTATTTTCCACAGCTTCCACCATCTCCAAAGAAATCCAACCACTACGTGTATCTCCTCCTCCTTCCTTCTCTCCACTTTCCTCAGGGATTCCCTCCTCCATTCGTCCCTCCCCTTGAATCTCCCTCCTGTCACTTACCCCAGCAAGCGGCCAAAGTGCTATACCTGCCCCTATACCTCCACTCTCACCTCCAGTCAGGATCCCAAGCAGTCCTTTCCAGGTGAGGCAACACTTCACCTGAGAACCTGCTGGGGTTATTTGTTATGTCCGGTGCTCCTGATGCACCCTCCTCTATACTGGAGACACCCATCATAAACTGGGTGACTGCTTTGCCGAGCGCCTCTGCTCCATTTGCCAAAAGTGGAACTTCCCGGTGGCCAAACATTTTAATTCTGATTCCCATTCCCATTCCGACATGTCAGTCCATGGTCTCTTGTTGTGTCACGATGAGGCCACCCTCAGCGTGGATGAGCAACATCTCATATTCTGTCTGGGTAGCCCCCAATTTGATGGCATGAGTATCATTTTCTCCTTCTGGTTAAAAAAAATTCCCTCCCATCTTCTATTCACTTCTCTGGCCACTTTCCCTTCTGTTATGATACGGCAACAATAAATATAGAATTGAGACAGGTTTTTTATAAACAAATAAAACATTTATTAAACACTGCTCAATGAAAATGAAAAGTAAACAGATGACTAATTGAACCAGAAGTTAACTGCTATACGGCAAATCAAACTGTTCTTAAAGCGATAAATGCGAACACACTTCTTAAAGCAATATATGCGAAAGTCCAAATGATTTATACAGTCAATTAGGAGAGTCTGTCCTGAAGTAACGAATTCCTCGACGACCTGACATTGCTGCTGATCCCAGCCGAAATATGCCCTGCCCAAAGGATTTACAACAAAGGAAATAAAAATGGCTTAAAGGCACTGACCTTCTTGACGAAAAGCTGCATCCAACCCTGTTTGTTTTCACAATGCAGGGGCTACCTCGGATGCAGGTTACTACCTCCTTGAATGAGGATTCAATAAGGTCGATCCTGTATTACCGCTGACAACACTAGCTTTACTCGATACTTCTGGTTTTCCATACATCAATAAATTCTTCACTCTCCAACTGGACTAAAACTGACAGCATTTGGCAAGTCTGCTGGCAATAACCTTTGAGACTTAAGGCAGAAAGTAAAACTCCACGTTAAAACGAAACTGCATCATGAGACGAATACGCAGCATAACAGTGTAACTGACAAATTAAACCACAAACTGACCTGTGTCACAGTAAGGCTTTCCCCTTTTATACCTGTTGGAAGAGGCCATCACATGACCTCTCACTGATGGGAAAATTACATTACTCCACCATCATAAGATCATTACATCATGCTCATAAGACAGTCACAAGATACCCACAGGGTATGTAACACTTCTCACCTGCCTATCACCTCTCCCTGGATCCCCTCCTGCTTCCCTTTCTCCTGCAGTCCACTCTCCTCTCCTATCAGATTCCTTCCTCAGCCTTTTACCTTTCCCACCCACTTGGCTTTACCCATCACCTTCTCTCTTTCCTCATTCCCCTCTCCCTACCTTTTTATTCTGGCAGCTTCCCCCTTCCACTTCAGTCCTGAAGAAGGGTCTCAGCCCAAAACATGGACTGTTTATTCAGTTCCCTTGATACTGAGTTCCTCAAGCATTTTCAGTATATTGCTTTAGCCTTGTGTGTAAAACTAGTTTCTCACACGCAGCATGAGCCAAATCCTGGGGAAACATTATTTTATCAGGTGGACAATAACATTTTGCTGAATTAATTAAATAATGAAAGACCAAGACAATTCTAAATGTCAGAGGGGGTGCCAGCATAGTCACAAAGTTGTTGAATTTCGTATCGATAAAAGATTAAACAATTTATGTGGGGGCTATGGTAGTGTAGTGGTTCGTGTAACACATTTACAGGGCTTGCAACCTGGGTTCAGTTCTTGCCACTGTCTGTAACCAGTGTTTATGCTTTGCCCATGACTGTGTGTGTTTCCTCCTGCATTCCAAAATCATACAGGTTAGTAGTCATATGGATGCAGGGGCTCAGTGGACTGGAAGGGTTTGCTACCTTGCTGTATCTCTATATCAATAAAAATATAAAATAAAAACTCTACAGTGGCATGGTTAGAGTCACAGTGTTCCGATTCCAGTGACGCAGGTCCAATCTCCATTGCTACAGAGTTTGTACGCTCTCCCCATGACCGTGTGGGTTTCCTCTGGGTGCTCTGTTTCACTCCCACAGTCCAGAGACGTGCAGGTTCATAGGTTAATTGTGTAACTGAGTGGTTACTGCACGCTGTCTCTAAAGGGAAGAGATCTATGTTGACCTCTGCTGCTCAGGCTGATATGATAAAAGATTCAAATGTTGGCAAGTGGGACTGGGTTAGAGACTGAAAATCGCTCAGCCCAGCCCCAGCTAGTTACTTATTGTTGTGAGGTGAGTAATGAAAAATTGGACTGACAACTCCCTACACTAATTATTCTGGCACCGAGAGCTTACACATCACAGAAGTGGAATACTCACAATGATGGGATTTAAATGTGGACAGCATGTCCCTTGGCAGGAGAAATGTCTTCCTCTTGACGTGATGAAAAGAAGATTTAATTCAAAATACCATCTGAAAATCTCACCTTGGAGCCAATGTTGGACAACATGTAAAGGAGTTCCCTCTTCTTAAAGGGGATCCTGATGCCAACGCAGTTGTACACTGTGAGAGGACTTAACCCAAAGAATGATAATAGTCATTAATAAATAGCCTCAAGTGATGATGGTAAGAAATATACACCGATGGCCGATCAGGCAGATACATTAGGGTGTTTAGGAGACATTTGGATAGGCACATGAATATGAAGAAAATGAGAGGTATGGACATTGTGTAGGCAGAAGGGTTTAGTTTAGTTGGACTTTTGACTTCTACTTTAATTGGTTCGTCACAATGCTGTGGACTGAAGGGTTTATTTCTATGTGTACTGTTCTACAGTACACATAAACATAGGGTACCTAAGACTTTTGCAAAATTCTCTATTTGTCAACGTGCAGCAGAGAGTGTTTGCAGAGGATGTTGGGAATGGTGAGGGTGACGAGACACAGGAAGAGAGTGAGACAGGGGGCAGAGAAGTGCCAGCAGTGGCGGTGGGAGGGAGCATAGATGCAGACATACCCAACCCTAAGATGCCAGGCAAGTCATTTGATTCCGAACAATTGGCTTACTGATCACTACAGAATGTCTCTCTGATACTTCCTGCTTCCTCCCCTCTCCCTTCCACTTTTCATAACCATGATTCCCCTCTCCCTGCCCCTTTCCCCAACCATGATTCCCCTCTCCCTGCCCCTTTCCCACTCTCAGCCCACAACAGAGCCCCTGTCAGAATCAGGTTTATCGCCACTCACATACATCATGATATTTGTTGCTACAACTCCTTGCAGACCATGTTAAGGAATTAGCACTGTAGTTGGACGGCCTTCAGCTCATGCAGGAAAATGCAAAGATGGTAGTCATTTAATTGTCTTGTAACAGCGGGATAGAATCCGTCTGTGAGCCTTTGGTATAGGAACAAACACAGAGCAGGCCCTTCAGCCCACAGTAACAAACAGGATAGACAAAGGGAAACTGGTGTACTTGGATTTTCAGAAGGCTTTTGACAATGTGTCCACACCTGAGGCTGCTTAACAAGCTTTGAGCTCCTGGTACAACAAGAAAGATTCTAGCATGGATAAAGTGTGGCTGATTGGCAGGAGGCAAAGAGTAGGAATAAAAGGAGCCTTTTCGGGCTGGTTGAAGATGACTAGTCAATGGGGTCAGTGTTGGGGCAAATTCTTTTTACGTTATCTGTCAATGATTTGAGTGATGGGATTGATGGTTTTGTTGCAAAGTTTGCAGATGATACAAAGATAGGTGGAGCAGCAAGTAGCTTTGAGGAAGCAGAGAGGCTACAGAAGGACTTAAACAGAATGGTAAAGAAATGGCGGATGGAATACAGTATCTGGAAGTGTATGGTCCTGCACTTAGAGGTGCAAAAGGACTTGGGAGCCTTTGCGTAGTATTTCCCAAAGGTTAATTTGCAGGTAGAGTCTGTGGTGAGGAAGGCAAATGTGATGTTAGCATTCATTTCAAGAGGACTAGAACATAAAAGCAAGGTGTAATCCTGAGACTTTATAAAGCACTGGTGAGGCCTCACTTGGAGTATTGTTAGCAGGTTTGGGCCCATATCTTAGAAAGGTTGTGCTGAAACTGGAGCGGGTTCAAAGGAGATTCACGAATATGATTCCAGGATAAAACTGTTACAGCACATGCCCATTCATGCCAGATTCCAAGGTTTAGATGCTCTAACTCCCTGGAATATGGATAGCTGGTAAGGCCCCTTTAAAGATTCATGACAGTCCCACAAATTGTCAATCATGTTTTGGGCACCAAGGATTGAACATTTAAAGAGCACCTGAACCATAAACCATAAGCCTTACTCGTGTTTTTGTGCCACTTCTCGATTCAGTTTGATACCGTGTCTCGATCCTTGCTTCAGATACACCATCATTTGTGTCCAAGCCATCCTCGTCAAGGACTCTCATCACATAAGTGGCTTGTTATATGAGACTGTTCGATGGCTCTGGGCCTATATTCACTGGAATTCAGAAGAGTGAGTGGTGACCTAATTGAACCCTATCAAATGGTGAAAGGCCTCGATAGAGTGGCTGTAGAGAGGATGTTTCCTGTGATGGGAGAGTCTAGGAACTGATGACACAGCTTCAGAATAGAAGGGTGTCCTTTTAGAACAGAGATAAGGTGGAATTTCTTTAGCTAGAGAGTGGTGAAACTGTGGAATATGTTGCCACAGGAAACTGTGGCGGCCAAGTTTTTATGTGTAGTTCAGGCAGAGGTTGATAGATGCTTGATTGGTCAGGGCATGAAGGGATATGGTGGGGGTTGGGGGAAGGCAGGAGATTGGGGCTGAGAGGAAAAATGGATCAGCCATGACGAAATGGCGGGTCAGATTCGATGGGCCAAATGGCATAATTCTGCTCCTATATCTCATGGTCTTGTGGTCTTATAATGGGGCGACCATAAGTGTATGCAATACTCCAGATGCTTTCAAACTACCATATCTTGTGCCTGGTGGGAGAGAGAGTAGACAAAATGTCCAGGGTGGGTGGGGTCTTTGATTATGCTAGCTGATTTACTGAGACCGTGAGATGTGTACATGGACTCCATAGAGGGGTGGCTGGTTTCTGTGGTATGCTGAGCTGTGTCCACAACTCTGCTTTTTCTTCCGGTCACAAGCAAAGGGGTTGCCATACCAATAGTTCACTAGTTCCATTTACCATCAGAGAATGTATACAATATACAATCTGAAATTCTTGTTCTTCGTAGACATCCATAAAGGCAGAAGAGTGCCCCAAAGAATGAGTGACAGTAAAGACAGAACCCAAAGCCGTCCTACTCAGCACTCCACCCCATGCACAAGCTGTGATACCTCTGGAAAGGACGCTCCTGTGGTACATCAATTAAAATTGGTAAAAGTCAATGGGGGCTTGACAGATTTCTTTAGCCTTCTGATGAAGTAGAACATTCTTGGTTGTGAACATGGTGAGATACTCTTCTACTGAAAATGATCATTGCCCACCGGATGTCTCCCTTGAATATCACTTGCCTCTTTTCATTCCAACACAGAACTTTGCTGAGTGAAGACACAGTTTGCTTAATATCAGTTCTTTCTCAAAGAGGTTTATTACAACTCAATGACTGGCTGCAATTTCTAGAGACTTGTCCTGCAAATCAACACTACATAAGTTGGCAGGTCTCCTTCCCTCAAGGATTTCATTGAAACCAATCTGATTTTATGACAATCTTGTGGTATGTAGACGTGAATAGGCTGTTTCCATTGAGAGTAGGGGAGATTCAAATGAGAGGACATGATTTGAGAGTTAGGGGGCAGAAGTTTAAGAGAAACACGAGGGGGTATTTCTTTACTCAGAGAGTGATAGCTGTGTGGAATGAGCTTCCTGTAGAAGTAGTAGAGGCCAGTTCAGTTGTGTCATTTAAGGTAAAATTGGATAGGTATATGGACAGGAAAGGAGTGGAGGGTTATGGGCTGAGTGCGGGTAGGTGGGACTAGGTGAGACTAAGAGTTCGGCACAGACTAGGAGGGCCGAGATGGCCTGTTTCCGTGCTGTGATTGTTATGTGTTATCATTCTAACTTTTTACCTTTATTTAGAGGACAGTGACACATTCTCATCCAATCTTATCTGCTAACTGACTGGATCTATCGAAGAATATCAAGAAAGCAGGCATAAATACATCTGAGGCTCTTTGTTGGTCCATGGATGTTGTGTCCCAGCTGTCGAGGTAATGCACAAGCCAGGGCAGTTGATATGGAGAGCAAACTGTTACCCACGCAGCAGGCTCCCCCTCTCCATGCAGCTGATGAATCCAAAGAAATGTCAGAGACCGATACAGGTTGGCATCAGCAGCATTGCAGGAGTTATCAGACAGAACTGAACCCAACAAAGGCCTGACTCGGGCTCCAGTCCACAGTTTTTCTCAGTGTTTACTCCCAAAGCCTTCCACAACAGTGGGTATAGCCATAAGACGATGGAGGTCAGAGTTTTCCTTCTCTTAGATGAACTGGCAACAGCTGCTGACAAGTCCCATCTCCCCAAAGTAATTGGTTTTGAGGCATCAGTAACCTGACTCTACCCCTTCTCCTGTCAGAAGTGGTTCTGTCAAGCTCAATAGCTAAGCCACATCTGAAGGCTGGGAGCTGGACTTGGTTGTCAGAGGCTATTTGAGATGCATGCCAATGGGAGCATTTAATGGTAGTGGGAGGTCCTCTTTACCAACCCCAGCTCTAATAACCTTAAAAAAATGGCATAAATATAAATAAAATCCAAATCAATATCCCTGCAAAGCTGACACGTTTAGCCACGGTAGTTACTTTTGATTATATGTTATTCTGTAGCACATTTTCTGTCTTGAGTAAAAGTCTGTGTCTGTCCACTCGATCTGTGTCTCTTATCATCTTGTACATCTCCATCAAGTCACCTCTCATCGCTCCAAAGAGAAAAGCCCCAACTCACTCAAGCTATCCTCATAACACGTACTCTCTAATCCAAGCAGCTGTCTGGTAAATCCACTCTACTTCCACATCCTTCCTATTATGAGGTGACCAGAACTGAACACAATATTCCGAGCATTTGTCTTGTGAACTCTGTGGTGTATGATCAATCACGGAATGTCTGCTTCTCTGCTTTATGGTATTATGTCTTCAGACTGTGTTGTGTTCATGCGTTCATTAACTTATCCCTCCACCACCAAGTTCTTGAACTTCATTTGCCCCGTCACTGAAAAGTTCCCACAATCTATGGGCTCACTTTTAGGGACTCTTCATTTCATGTTCTCAGTATTTGTTGCTTATTTATTATTGTTATTATTTCTCTCTTAATTGCACAGTTTGTTGTCTTTTGCACACTAAGTTGAACGCCAACCTGGAGTGGTCTTTCATTGAATCTGTTAAGATCGTTATTCTATTATGGATTCATTGTGCATGCCTGCAAGAAAATGAATCTCTGGTGACATATATGAACTTTGATAATAAAATTTACTCTGAAGTTTGAACTTTGGAGCATTCACTTCTGTACCCCAAAGCACACGTCAGTGTCTACCTGACAGTGAGGTCTCATTTTTTAAAATATTTTCTATTCTTTTTTTCCTACAAACAAACAACAACAAAAAGCACATCCACAAAAACCACTACCATAACAAAAGCAACTAAATATTGAGCAGCGAAAAGGAGAATAATATCAAGGCAAAAGTAAACATACACAGCAGAGGTGCACTGCACCAAAAAAACCTCAGTCCTCACCCCGTAAGAAAGTCCAATTCAGGGCCCCATATCCTTTCAAAGATGTCCCCTCGGTCCTCATTACATCGTCTCAGTCTCTCCAAATGTGAAGAGTTTGCCCGTTCCCTCAGCCACCGGTCGTACGTAGGCACAGAGTCTAACATTTGACACCACAGCAGCAACATTTTGCAATGGATACTCAATGAATAGTGTGGAACCCAAGGGGAGCAGCAGCTTGTGTTCATCGTAAACTGACAGGTCTGTCTTGCACCGTTTCTCATTGAAATGATTGATGGCTTGAAATGATGCACCAGATTTCTGATTATCATTTATGTTGTCAATGCAATAAACTCTATTGTATTTCTTTACTTTCCGGTAAATGCCTCCACAAGAATTAATTCTAAGGTGGTATATGGTAACATTATTCAGTTTCTGTCCATAGGATCTTCGAAATGGCTTTGTGCGATGCTGCGTACAACTCAGGGTTTGGAGGTCAGAGTTCAAATCCGACACTGTCTGTAAGTAGTTTGAATGTCCTTCCCATGAAGGACAGAGATTTCCTCTGGTGCTCCCATATTCCAAAACATTTGTGTAGTTAATTGGCCAGTTGGTAGGTTAATTGGTCATTGTAAGTTGTCCTATGATTAGGCTGGGGTTAAATGGGTGGGTTGCTGAGCAATGCAGCTCGTTGGGCCAGAAGCACCTGTTCCACGCTCGATCTCTAATAAAATGTTTAATACAGCTTGGAAAGATGAACATTTGGCCCATCCAGTCTACTTTGCTATTCTATCACGGCTGATTTATTTAACCTCTCAAACTCAGGACGTTGCTCTCCTGCCGCCTTCCATAACCTTGCTAATCAAGAAGCTATCAACTTCCGCTTTAAATATTCGCAGTGACTGGGGCAATGAATTCCACAGATTCACTCCCTCTGGTTTAAGAAAATTCTACCTCTGAGATTACCTCTAAACAACCAAGGACTAAGGGAATTGCAGCTAATGTTATTCACAGGTCAGACAGAATGCTGGAGGTAACACCTTTGGTTCTTGTTCGGGCTTCATTTCTGAGAGATGTTTTATAGCGACATTGCAAGGGAGGCGTGAGTATTTTTTTAATGAGTGCCTCAGCAAGTTAGACTGTGGTGTATGCAGTAATGTAATAACATTATTCACTAAACTGAGAACACTTTGAGAGAAGTGCATTTTATTCAGAAAGTGTAAATGAACATCGTTAAGCAGAAATGGTGTAGACTGCAATTTACATCCTCGTTTAATGACTTGCTTCATCAATGCAAATAAATTATTTCACAAAAGCAAAGGATTCCAGGTGGAATGATAAATATACAGCAGCCTTTACTTTAGGGAAATTGCATTTTTTTTGTCTGTTGTAAGATGAATGCTAATTCAGTAATGTTAAATGTATAAAATGGACAGAAATATAGCACACCATTTGTGCCTTGCAATGTCTGTGAAGACATGAGGAAATAAATAGCTAATGTCCTTTCAAAATCAATTATAAGCTACATTTATTAAAGCTCCACTCAATGAAGCGACAACAAAGGTACTGTTGGATCTATGTTTATTTTCTGACCTTAGGGATCTTCCAGGAGTCAGGAATGACAAACAGTCTTAATTCCAAGATTTCAGTTTATTTTAAAGTACAAACAAATATACTTATAAGTAAATTAAGTAAAGAGCTGAGAAAGAACAAGGGAATAAAGAAGAAGCCAAGATGGTGTCTTTGAAAAATCTATCATTTTTATAGATGAGAAATTCCTTAGAAAGAGAATAAAATAGTTACCGTAATCAGTTATGTAATTAAAACAATCACATGGGTAATGTGCTAGTATTTAGCCAATGAAAAATGATAGTTTGGCTCCTATGCCGCTTTCTGCCAGTGATTGTGAAAAATACGAGTTTGTTAAAAAGTACAAATCTTATGAGAAGTATTATTTACAAAACAGTGGTTTCCAACAGTACTAAGAAATGAAGTGCATTGTGGCAGAAGAAACATTTACTTAGGTTCAAAGGTTACACAGAGCTTAGAAAAATAGAGGGCTGTGGGGAAGTCTAGATAGTTCTAAGGTAAGGACATGTTCAGCATAGCTTTGTGGGCCAAAGGGCCTGTATTGCACTGTAAGTTTTCTATGTTTCTATATTTCTACGTTCATTTATTATCAAAGTATACAACTCTGAAGTTCTTCTTCTCCAGATAGCCACGAAACCAAGAAAGAAAAGAACGGAAATCCGATCATCAACCCCCAAATCCCCTCTCCCCACACAGACAACAAAAAGAAACAGCACAGGCACATGGACTGCAAAATCCCCCTCCCCACACACAAAAATAAATGTTCCGACAAAAACAGAAAAGATTAAAAAACACTATACGACGGAAATAAAAAGTCTATAATTCAAGTCCATATCCAAAATGCAGAAAGCCTGGGTAACATTTTCCAGACACAGCTGCAAGCTTTCTCTCTTGGCGGTCTCACCAGCAACAAAAAGGCAGTCTCCCCTCTCCACCAGAACGATCACCCAGTGATCAAAAGGCAGTCTCCCCTCTCCACCAGAACGATCACCCAGTGATCAAAAGGCAGTCTCCCCTCTCCACCAGAACGATCACCCAGTGATCAAAAGGCAGTCTCCCCTCTCCAGCAGAACGATCACCCAGTGATCAAAAGGCAGTCTCCCCTCTCCACCAGAACGATCACCCAGTGATCAAAAGGCAGTCTCCCCTCTCCAGCAGAACGATCACCCAGTGATCAAAAGGCAGTCTCCCCTCTCCAGCAGAACGATCACCCAGTGACAAAAAGGCAGTCTCCCCTCTCCAGCAGAACGATCACCCAGTGACAAAAAGGCAGTCTCCCCTCTCCAGCAGAACGATCACCCAGTGACAAAAAGGCAGTCTCCCCTCTCCAGCAGAACGATCACCCAGTGACAAAAAGGCAGTCTCCCCTCTCCAGCAGAACGATCACCCAGTGACAAAAAGGCAGTCTCCCCTCTCCAGCAGAACGATCACCCAGTGATCAAAAGGCAGTCTCCCCTCTCCAGCAGAACGATCACCCAGTGATCAAAAGGCAGTCTCCCCTCTCCACCAGAACGATCACCCAGTGATCAAAAGGCAGTCTCCCCTCTCCACCAGAACGATCACCCAGTGATCAAAAGGCAGTCTCCCCTCTCCAGCAGAACGATCACCCAGTGATCAAAAGGCAGTCTCCCCTCTCCAGCAGAACGATCACCCAGTGATCAAAAGGCAGTCTCCCCTCTCCAGCAGAACGATCACCCAGTGACAAAAAGGCAGTCTCCCCTCTCCAGCAGAACGATCACCCAGTGATCAAAAGGCAGTCTCCCCTCTCCAGCAGAACGATCACCCAGTGATCAAAAGGCAGTCTCCCCTCTCCAGCAGAACGATCACCCAGTGATCAAAAGGCAGTCTCCCCTCTCCAGCAGAACGATCACCCAGTGATCAAAAGGCAGTCTCCCCTCTCCAGCAGAACGATCACCCAGTGACAAAAAGGCAGTCTCCCCTCTCCAGCAGAACGATCACCCAGTGATCAAAAGGCAGTCTCCCCTCTCCAGCAGAACGATCACCCAGTGACAAAAAGGCAGTCTCCCCTCTCCAGCAGAACGATCACCCAGTGATCAAAAGGCAGTCTCCCCTCTCCACCAGAACGATCACCCAGTGATCAAAAGGCAGTCTCCCCTCTCCAGCAGAACGATCACCCAGTGATCAAAAGGCACTCCCCTCTCCACCAGAACGATCACCCAGTGACAAAAAGGCAGTCTCCCCTCTCCAGCAGAACGATCACCCAGTGATCAAAAGGCAGTCTCCCCTCTCCAGCAGAACGATCACCCAGTGATCAAAAGGCAGTCTCCCCTCTCCACTAGAACGATCACCCAGTGACAAAAAGGCAGTCTCCCCTCTCCAGCAGAACGATCACCCAGTGACAAAAAGGCAGTCTCCCCTCTCCAGCAGAACGATCACCCAGTGATCAAAAGGCAGTCTCCCCTCTCCAGCAGAACGATCACCCAGTGACAAAAAGGCAGTCTCCCCTCTCCAGCAGAACGATCACCCAGTGATCAAAAGGCAGTCTCCCCTCTCCAGCAGAACGATCACCCAGTGACAAAAAGGCAGTCTCCCCTCTCCAGCAGAACGATCACCCAGTGATCAAAAAGGCAGGCAGCTGGCGTACACCTTTAGCATGTTTCAAACTCACTAGTTGCTTTAATTGGCAAACAGTAGGAGCTTTAATCGGTAATATGGAGTTGAACATCGGCTCATATCCCCTCCACAGCCTTCTTGCCACCAGGTTTACACACGCTGCCTCTGCCTTCCAGACCCTCTTGGAGACTGCAAAGCTCTGAAACATCCAAATGATCTCCAACCTGCAAATCACAGGCTCCAACATTCAAGATGAAAAACAAGCATAAAAGACATAAAAGAAGTGAAATATATGGTCTGGTGATCTATCCAGAAGATGTCGGCTGAAGGAGTGTTGTACGCAGGCACCATCTTGACTTGAAACCCTGATAATGTGTACATTAGAACACGTACAGATGTATTTTTGAGCCATAATTAGGGAAGACTATAGTGAGACACCGTTTGCTGAAAATTTTAGATTTCAGAGTGGATGGGAAGCAGAAATTCATTAAACAACATTTGGAGAACAGTGTAAGCTCTTCATTTCAGCTGTAATATTTCTTGTTCCTGTATCTTGTGGAGTTAGATGTGAAATTAAACATAAAGTAAGATCCTCTCTGTTGAAGGAAAATTAGAAAGTGACCATTATGTTCATTGAAGAATCACAGCAGTGTCAAACACACATAAATATAAGGAATCTAGATCAAGGAACGACTTTATTACATGCTAGGGATTTGCTGTGGTGAGTTGGGTAGGGCGCAGCAGGCAACAAAAAACCAACATTCAACAATTATTTAAAAATAAAGTTAGAGGTTGAAGGACAGATCTGGAATAAAATGTGCATAAATACATAAATACCAGCATGTATTTACAATGTAAACAACATTATAAAAAGTTGTTTAACATGTTTACAGTAAAAGACAGAGGGGGTGGGGATGTTAAGATTCAAAGAACATTTATTATGTATACACAATACAGTCCTCAGGTTCGTCCTCAAAACTAGAATGTTTGATCAAATTAACTGCCTGGGAGAAGAAACGTTTTGATTTAATAGCCCTAGACTGCTTTCCAGAAGGGAGCTTTTGGAAAAGGCAGTTTGGTGGCTGGGTAGTGTCAGCAATGATTTTACTTCCCGCTTCTTTGTCCTGGATAATTATAAGTTCTGTGGTGATGGTAGACTGCAGCCAATGACTTTTTTCTGCTGACCTGACAGTCCGTTGTAGTTTTCATATATCGTGAGAGGATGATGCACCAGACCAGACAGTAATGACTAACGTGAGGATATACTCTCTGATGGCAGTATAGAATTACACCTGCATGTTCTGGGGAATGTGGAATTTTACCAACTGCTGCAAGAAGTACATCTTCCTACTTACCCCCCTCCTGGGGCATAGGGCACAAAAGCAGCTCATCAGAATCCCAGTCTTTCAAGTTGTCCCCACATCCAGACAGTACGTCTGTAGACAAAGATCTTTCTTCTCCCAGGGATGAGCTTCCGAGTTTTGATAGAATTCCCATGCCCAAACCTCCTCCTCTCACAGCTGGGCTTGGGGCCATGCAAGGCGGAGTTACATCCTTTACTGAGTCGCTTTGTCAATGAAGAAGAAATGGTTTTCACGTATAAGGTCGACATAGAGATCTATTGACAATCGTGTCACAAATTACACTTGAACTTGGCTTTCTGTAGGGGTCATTCTGATGTATAAATCACAGCATAAGTTGCTGCTTTATTATTTGTTCTGAATTATTCACTCTCCCACTTATGGAGCAGAAAAATAATTCATTATTACAGAATACTTAGTCAGGCAAACTGTTCACCATATCACAGAGCACTGAATATCCATAGTATAGATAGAGGATACACTGTTGGTACTTTCAGAATCAGAACCAGAATTCAAATCAAAATTAGGTTTATTTTCACTGATGCTTGTCATGAAATTTGTTGTTTTGTGGCAGCAATACATATAAATAAATCCATGTTAGAGAAAGAAATATAATAAATAAATAAATAAATAAATAAATAAATAAATAAATAAATAAATAAATAGATCGATAGATACATACATACATAGATACATAGATAGATAGATAGATAGATAGA
The DNA here is from genome assembly GCF_030144855.1 of Hypanus sabinus. Taxonomy (NCBI): domain Eukaryota; kingdom Metazoa; phylum Chordata; class Chondrichthyes; order Myliobatiformes; family Dasyatidae; genus Hypanus; species Hypanus sabinus. The sequence continues at coordinate 2,895,124 of NC_082725.1, read as the reverse complement.
TAGATAGATAGATAGATAGATAGATAGATAGATAGATAGATAGACAGATAGTGTGAAAAGAGCACAAAATAGTGAGGTAGTGTTCATGGGTTAATTGACCATTCAGAAATCTGATGGCGGAGGGATCAGATCTCATCCCTGGCTGAAGAAGATGTTCCTAAAGGGTTGAGTGTGGGCCTTCAGATTCCTGTACCTCCTCCCTGACGGTACCAATGAGAAATGGGCATGTCCTCACATTGCATCCGAATCTCTCGTAAAGCTGTACCTCATACCTACTGCTGCTGCTTTGTTTTGTAAAGGTAAACACGATCTACCCCTCTCCACCCCAACCTCACTTCTCTCAATCACTGAATTTGTCAGTCTTACACACTGTATACAAAGGCTTCCTGGCTCCATTCCCCTGGCCCAAAGTCTGACTCTTCTATATCCAACATGGCCTGAAATGTGCTGTACTATTCTATGTTCTATGTTCATATTTGAGGCTGCGTCCTCTAGTTCTGGATATCCCCACCACAGGAAACATCCTCTTCACATCCACCCGAGCTAGTCCTTTCAAAATGCAGTAGGTTCCAATGAGATCCTCCTGCATTTACTGAATGCCAGCCCAAAGCTGCCAAACGCTCCTCATATTTTAACCCTTTCATTCCCAGAATCATCCTCGTCAGCCTCCCTTCAACTCTCTCCAATAACAACACATCTTTTCTGAGATATGGTGCTCAAAACTGTTGACAATACTTCAAGTGTGGTCTGACTAGAGTCTTATAAAGACTCAGCATTATCTCCTTGCTTTTATATTTGATCCCCTTGAAATAAATGCCAACATTGCATTGCCATCTTTCCCACAGATTCAATATTTAACTTAACCTTCTGGGAGTCTTGCAAGAGGACTCTTAAGTCCCTCTGCATCTCTGATGTTTGAATTTTCTTTCCATTTAGATAATAGTCCGCACTATTGTTCCTTTTACCAAAATGCATGATCATACATTTCCTAACATTGTATTCCATCTGTCACTTCTTGCCCATTCTTCCAATTAGTCTAAGTCCTGCTGCAATTACATTGCTTCCTCAGCACTACCTACCCCTCCGTCTACCTTTATATCATCCATAAACTTTGCCACAAAGCCATCAATTTCATTATTTATATCATTGACAACAATGTGAAAGGTAGCGGTCCTATTACTGACCCCTGAGGAATACCACTAGTCACTGACAGCGAACCTACTCGCTGCCTGTCAGCCACTCCGCTATTCATATCAGTATCTTTCCTTTAAGTCCCTTTGCATCTCTGATTTCTGAAATTTCTCCCCATTTAGAAAATACTCTGCCTTTATTCCATCTCCCAAAGTGCCTGACCATACACTTCCCTACACTATATTCCATCTGCCACTTAGTAGCAATTCTCCCAAGCAATTTCTGCAAGCTCCCAGCTTAATCAACACTACCATCTCCTCCACCTAACTTTGTATCATCCACAAACTTGGCCACAAAGCTGTCAAATCCATCATCCAAATCACTGACATATAACAAAAACAGAAGCAGTCCCAACACCGATCCCTGTGGAACACCACTAGCCACCAGCAGCCAACTAGAAAGGGCCCTGTTTATTCCCACTCCTTGACTCCTGCTGGTCAGCCAGTCTTCTATCCATGCTAGCACATTTCCTGGAATATCATGGCTCCTATCTTGTTAAGCAACCTCCTGTGTGACACCTTGTCAAAGGCCTTCTGAAATCCAAGTAGGCAACATTCACTGACTCTCCTTTGTCTATCCCGCTTGTTATTTCCTCAAAAATTCCAACAGATTTGTCAGGCAAGATATCCCTTAAAGAAAACATGCTGACTTGATATATTTTGTCACGTGCCTCCATGTACCCTGAAACCTCCACTTTAAGAATGGTCTCTAACATTTTCCCAACCACTGAAGTCAGGCTAACTTGTCTATAATTTCCTTTCTTCTGCCTCCATCCTTTCTTAAAGAGTGAAGTGACATTTGCAATTTTCCAGTCCTCTGGAACAATTCCAGAATCTAATGATCTTTGAAAGATCATGACTAAGGTCTCCACAATATCAGACCATAAGGCTACAAGACATAGGAGCAGAATCAGGCCATTCAGCCCATTGAGTGATCATGGCTGATCCCGGATCCCATTCAACCCCAAACGCATGCCCTCTCACCATATACCTTGTTGCCCCAACCAATCAGGAAACTATCAACTTCCGCTTTGAATATACCCAGAGACTTGGCCTCCACTGCTGTCCATGGTAGAGCATTCGACAGATTCATTACTCTTTGGTTAAATATATTCCTCCTTACTTCTGTTCTAAAAGGTCATCCCTCAATTCTGAGGCTATGCCCTCTGGTTCTCGATGCTTCCACTAGAGGTAATATCATCTCCACAGCCACCCTATCTAGTCCTTTCACACATTCGGTAGGTTTCAATGAGATCTCCACACATTCTTCTAAATTCCAGTGAGTACAGGCCACCTCTTCAGCTACCTCTTTCAGAACCCTGGAGTGTAATCCATATGGTCCAGGTGAATGGCTTTTTCAGCTGCCTTCATTGGTTTTTAAAAGCTTCCCAGTCCTCTTCCTTCCCATTATTTTTTGCTGTATTGTATGTCCTCTTTTTACTTTTAAGCTTTCTTTGACTGTTTGACAGCCATGGTTTCCTCATCCTCCCATTAGAACCTTCTTTGGGATGTATCTATCCTGCATGGCCAGAAACTGCAGCCATCACTGTTCTACTGTCATCCCTGCTAGTGTTCCTATCTGAACAACTTTGGCCAGCTCTTCTCTCATGTCTCTGTTATCCTTTAGTCTACGGTAATACTGACGCATCTGCTTTAGCTTCTTCTTCTCAAATAGCAGTGTGAATTATGTCGTATTATGATCACTGCCTCCTAAGGTTTCCTTCAGCTCCCTAATTAAATCTGGTTCATTACGCAACATTCAATACAGAATTGTCAATCCCCAGTGGGCTCCATGACAAGCTGCTAAAAACCCACCTCGTAGACATTCTTACAAATGCCCTCTTTTGGGATCCAGCACCAACCTGGTTTTCCCAAGCAACAGACACAAAATGCCAGAGGAACTCAGTAGGCCAGGCAGAAATTATGGAAAAAGGTACAGTCGACATTTTGGGCTGAAACCGTTCAGCAGGACTGGAGAAAAAAAGCTGAGAAGTAGATTTATAAGATGGGGGGGGGAGGGGAGGGAGAAACACAAGGTGATGGGTGAAACCTGAAGGGAAAGGAATGTAGTAAAGAGCTGGGAGGTTGACTGGCGAAAGAGACAGAGGCCATGGACGAAAGAAAAGAGGGAGGAGCACCAGAGGGGGTTGATGGGAGGGCAAGGAGATAAAGTGAGAGAGAAAAAAGGAAATGGGAAATGGAGAATTGGAGGTGCGCTGGGGGCATTACTGAAAGTTTGAGAAATCAGTGTTCATGCCATTAGGCTGGAGGCTACCCAAATGGAATATAAGGTGTTGCTCCTTCAACGACAGTGGAGGAGGCCGTGGATGGACATGTCGGAATGGGAATGGGAAGTGGAATTAAAACGGGTGACCACTGGGAGATCCCGGTTGTTCTGGCAGATGGAGCTCAGGTGCTCAGTGAGGTGGTCTGCCAATCTACGTTGGGCCACACCTGGAGCACCAGACACGGTATATGAATCCAACAGACTCACAGGTGAAGAGTCACCTCACCTGGAAGGACTGTTTGAGGCCCTGGATGGTAGTGAGGGAGGAGGTGTAGGAGCAGGTGTTGCATTTGTTCCACTTACAAGGTTAAGTGCCAGGAGGGTGATCAGTGGAGAGGGACAAATGGACAAGGGAGTCATGTAGGGAGTGAAAGCAGAATGTGGGGGTGAGGGAAAGATGTGCTTGGTGGTGGGAGCCTGTTGGAGGTAGCAGAAATTTCAGAGAGTTATGTGCTGGACACAGAACCTGGTGATGTGGTAGGCAAAGACAAGAGGAACCCTATCCCTGGTAGTGAGGTGAGAGGATGGGGTAATCTCGTCCATTTCACACACGCAGTGCCACTGATTTTCTCAATGTACCTGCATTCTGAACTCCCCCATGACAATTGCAACACTCTGTGTCTTTCCTATTTCCGTTGCAATTCGTAGCCCACATCCTGGCCACTGTTCAGAGTCCTGTGCATAACCCCCATCAGGGGCTTTTTACCCTTGCACTTCCTTAACCCTACCCACAAGATTCGACACTTTCTGATCTTATGTCTCCTGTTTCTAAGGATTTGATTTTATTTTTTACCAACAGAGCCACCCACCCTCTTTATTGCATATACTGCATGCATTTAATCCTTCCGTCCTGATTTCATCACTTTTTTTGATGTTGATCCCCATTTACACTTCAGCGCTCATCCCACTGACTGCAGTTTTGCCTCTCCTTCCTCACGGTCTCACTACACACTCCATTTCCCATCCCTCTGCCGTTAGTTTAAACCCTCCATGTCAATATGTACCAAGACTTCTGGCTGCCCACCATTCTCGCTTGGACCCAATCTGAGACATCCCTGACCGTGGTACCTGGGAGGGAACGTACCATCTAACTGTCTCGTACACATCTACAGATTCTCCCGCCTGCTTCACTCACTCTGCAGTCCTCTTCTCCCCCCTTCTCTTCTGAGCCTCAGAGCCAGACTCAGTGCAGAGGCCTGGTCATGATGGCCTCCCCTGGTAGGTCCTTCCCCCCTCCCACCCATCCCCAACAGTATTCACAGTGGTATATGGATTGTCCACTGGCTGCCCGTTTCCTTTCTCCTTCCTGACAGTCACCCAGGTACCTGCCTCCTGTAACCTAGGGTTGACTACCTCCCTACTCCTGCTATCTATCACCTTGTTCTCTCATAAGAGCCAAAGGACATCAAGCTGCTGCTTCAGTTCCTTAACACGGTCTGTTAGGAGCTGCAGTTCGATGCACTTCACGCAGGTGTAGTTATTAGGGAGACTGGAGGTCTTCCAAAGTTCCCACATCTCACACAAGGAACATACCACGGACTCTGGACTCATTCTCAGTGCACCAGCGGCGTACGAACAGAAAACAGAGTTTTACCGGAAACTTAGTTCGAACCTCCACCTGTTCATGCTCAAGCCTGCTGAGTGAAAGCCAGACTGCTCCCTCAATGGCCACAGCTCACTGCTTTTATTGGTCCTCACTGGCTGCCTGGCAGACAGTTAGGATTACGGCACACCGAGAAGTCCCAAGAGCACCCGAGCTCCTTTTAAACCCCATGTGCCGCTTACTAACCAACAGCCTTTCGTGCTGATTGTAGTCCGCCAATAAAACAGAGACAAAATGCTGGAGGAACTCAGCAGATCAGACTGCACTCATGGAGGGGAATAAGCAGTCGATGTTTTGGGCTGAGACCCTTCGTTGGGACTGGAAAAGAAGGGGGAAGAAGCCAGAATAAGAAGGTGGGGGAGGGAAAGGAGTACAAGCTGGTGGGTGATATGTGATACCCAGTGAGGGGGAAGAGGTAGATGCTGCTTAACCCACTGAGCTCTTTCAGCTGTTTTAAGGTCAGGTTCAAGTTTAGCTATTGTCACTCATGTACACTGTCAAAGAAAACAATGTTCCTCCAGACCAAAATGAACACACAGTCCACATAACTCACGCACAAACATCATGTACAGTAATGTTACTGCAACTAAATGAACAAATAATAAGGTGCAGAAGCCACAGTTCTGACAAAGAGACTTTTGTTCGGAAATGTTCATTCAGTCTCTCTTCCTGCAGTTTTTGTCTTTCCTGCTGACCTGACCTCAGCACTTTCAGCTTCCTTGTCCTTATTTTAGATTCCAACCCTTTCTGTCCCTTTATCATAATCTGTGTTTCAGTTCCTTTTCTTCCTCTGAAATACTCAATTATTAAACAGAATAAGTCATTATCCAACAGAACAAGCTTCTTGTAATTCTGTACAATCAGATGAGCTCACAGTACTACACTCCTCTTTATATCAGTAAAAACTCAGAACAGTTTCAAACGCTCAGGCATGCACATCGCACACAAACTCTCATCGTCCCAGAACACTCTTCATAATCAAAAACGCTCACCCGTGCCTTTACCTTTTGAGGAGGCTGAAGAGATCCGAACTATTCACATCTATGCTCATGTTATTCTACGTATCTGCAGTAGAGAACATCCTAACACGCTGCGATACTGCTTGGTACTGAAACTGCTCTGCGGTTGACAGGATGGGTAGAAAATACTGCACCAGCCTACCTGTCATAAAGGACATAAATACAGAAAGGTGCTGGAAAAGAGCCAGTAGCATCATGAAGGATTCCACCCACCCTGCTCATGGACTGTTCGTCCCACTCCCATCAGGGAGGAGGCTATGGAGCTTCCAATCCAGGACCACCAGACTCAAATGAGTTACTTTCCCCAAGAAGTGAGACAGATCAACACCTTCACCCACTAACACACCCCTTCACACCACCTCTAACCACCTCTACTTTATCATTTACTGTCCGAATCATCTTCTGTACAGACACTCCTGTGCCCAGCCTCACTTTATGGGCATGCAAGCAATCTATGTATATAAGCAATCTCATGTATTTATAGCGATTGCATTTTTTTAATTATTGTGTACTTTATCTTCTAGGTTTTTTTTGGTACTGCATCAGATCCGGAGTAACAATTATTTTGTTTTCCTTTACACTTGCATACTGGAAATGACATTAAAAATCTTGAATCTAGACATTAAGTAATCTTGAATGTACTCATGACAAATCTTTGACTTAGAGTTCTTTTGAGCTTTAGAATGATCTTGGAAAGGATAAAATGCCTGCACAACATTGTAGGCCACTGAGCCCAGAGTTCTATTCTGTGGCTTTAATAGAGGCTCTGAAGATAAAATCCCCACCTACAACAGTTAACTTGTCACTCCCTCAAAAGATCCAATTACATTTATGATTCAAGACCTACCCTACAAAAAACCATGCTATTTGGACAAGTACACACTTGTCCAAATGCCAGCAAACCCTGTCCCTTTGAATCATCTCCAGTCATCTCCCTACCATGAGGTTTGCACAGTCAGCAGCTTCCAACAAGAATATGGGTGGATAAAGAACAGTTCCAAGGAAATTGCAGGCACACTACTTGCAATTTTATATCAATTAATTTTAATAGAGACTTTAAAATTTATGTAGGCGCAGCAACGTTCTGAGTTCTATATTCTATATGCAGTTTGTCGATTACTTCATAAACTCTCTTCAAACTAGAGACACATGCACCATACTTAGGATTCCACAATTCTGTCAAACTCAACTGTAAAATCACAATTAAAAGATATTAACGCGAACAATTAATGTGGCCGTATGATGTATTTTTGCTCATGCTGCCAAAAGTGATGTTATCACCAGAAGTAAGCATTTTGGATTAGACTGCCTGAACTCAGATCTGTGAAAACCTTCTTCTTAATTACTGAAGATTATTCTAAAAAGTAGTACATTGAATCATTTGCCAGTAGTATTGTTAAACTAGGAGCAGGAGTCAGTAAGAGAATCGGGGTCAGGAGCAGGAGTTGGTCATCTGGCCCACTGAACACCTTCCACCATTCAATAAGAAATGGCTGATCTGGCCACAAGCTCAGCTCCAATGGCCTGACTTTTCCCCATAATCCTTATTTCCCTGCAATGCAGAAATCAATGTAACTGTGATATAAATATATTTAATAAGGTGGCCTCTACTGCTCCTTGGCCAGAGAATTCCACAGATTCACTGCTCTCTGGGAAAAGCAGTTTCCTCTCACCTCTGTTCTAAGTCTATTTCCCCGGATTTTGAGGTTGAGTCCCACAGTTCTAGTTCAGCAGAACTTAATGGTGCAGCTTGTGGAACAACTACCTCACAGTTCCAGAGATCTGTCCAATTCTGACCTCCATTGCTGTCCATGTGGAGTTGTATGTTCTCCCTGTGTCTTCAGGCTTTCTGCTGGTTTTCCAGGATCCCCCATGTTCCAAACATGTCTGGGTTGGTAGGTTAAATGGTTAGTGGAATATAGAGAATAGAACAGAACAAGTCCTTCGGTCCACAATGTTGTGCCAAGCTGTTAATCTACTCTGAGATCATTCTATCCCTTACTCCTTTCATAGTCCTCCAATTTTCTATCATCCATTTGCCTGTCTAAGAATTCCTTAAATGCCTCTAATGTATCTACATTCATCATCACTCCTGACAGGGTATCCCACGCACCCACCATCTTCTGTGTAAAAAACTTACCTCGGACTTCTTCCCCTTACTCTTCTCCAATCACCTTAAAATTATGCATCCTCATATTAGCCATTTCCACCCCAGAAAAAAGTCTCTGGCTGTCCGCTTGATCTATGTCTCTAATCATCTTGTACATCTCTATCAAGTCACCTCTCATCCTCCTTCACTCCAAAGAGAAAATCCCTATCTCGTTCAACCTATCCTCATAAGACCTGCTGTCTAATCCAGACAGCATCCTGGTGAATCTCCTCTGCACCCTCTCTAATCCAGACAGCATCCTGGTGAATCTCCTCTGCACCCTCTCTAATCCAGACAGCATCCTGGTGAATCTCCTCTGCACCCTCTCTGATCCAGGCAGCATCCTGGTGAATCTCCCCTGCACCCTCTCTAATACAGACAGCATCCTGGTGAATCTCCCCTGCACCCTCTCTAATACAGACAGCATCCCGGTGAATCTCCTCTGTTCCTCTCTGATCCAGGCAGCGTCCTGGTGAATCTCCCCTGCACCCTCTCTAATCCAGACAGCATCCTGGTCGATCTCCCCTGCACCCTCTCTGATCCAGACAGCATCCTGGTGAATCTCCTCTGCACCCTCTCTAATCCAGAAAGCATCCTGGTGAATCTCCTCTGCACCCTCTCTGATCCAGGCAGCATCCTGGTGAATCTCCCCTGCACCCTCTCTAATACAGACAGCATCCTGGTGAATCTCCCCTGCACCCTCTCTAATACAGACAGCATCCCGGTGAATCTCCTCTGTTCCTCTCTGATCCAGGCAGCGTCCTGGTGAATCTCCCCTGCACCCTCTCTAATCCAGACAGCATCCTGGTCGATCTCCCCTGCACCCTCTCTGATCCAGGCAGCATCCTGGTGAATCTCCTCTGCACCCTCTCTGATCCAGACAGCATCCTGGTAAATCTCCCCTGCACCCTCCCTAAAGCTTCCACATTCCTATATGAAGTGACCGCAACTGAACACAACACTCCAAGTGTGGTCTCACCAGGCTTTTATAGAGCTGTAGCATTACCCTGAGGCTCTTGAACTCAACTTGTAAATTCCCCCTTGTGTGTAGGAACCTGGGGCAGCAGACTGAAACATGGGGAATACAACAGCTGAATGTGACTGTGTGTGAGCTCGGTGGGTCAAAGGATGTGTTCCTGTGCTGCAGAGAGTTATAGAGTTACACAGCACAGATGTAGGCCCTTCGTCCCGTCTGGACCATGCTGACCAGGATACCCAACCAAGCCAGTCCTATTTGACGGTGTTTGTCCCATAACTCTCCCATCCATGTAAGTGGACAACTCTATAAAGTTGTTATGTACCTGCATGGTCCTATGTCTATTGCTGTTGGTATTGATTTATTATTGAGATTCAGTGAAAAGCTTGTCTTCAGTACTGTTCATACAGACGAAATCATTACACAGTGCATTGAGGTGGGACAAAATAAAACAATAACAATGCAGAATAAGCTGAAAAGGCTGCTGAAAGGCAGCAGTGCAGGTAAACAATAAACAGCAAGATCATAATAAAGTAGACGTTGAGGCCAAGACTCCATCTTATTACATCCAAGAGTCTGATAACAGTGGAATAGAATCGGTCCGAGAGCCTGCTGCTATTTAATGACAGTGAGACTGTCCAGGGTGAGTACGGTCTTTGATTATCCTGCTTGCTTTACTGAAACAGTCAGAAGTATAGACAAAATTATAAGAGGTATAGATAGGGTTAATTCAAGCAGGCTTTTTCCAGTGAGGTTGGGTGAGATTACAACCAGAGGTCATGGGTTAAGTGTGAAAGGTGAAATGTTTAAGGTAAATATGATGGGAATTTTCTTCAATGAGAGTGTGGAAAGAGCTGCAAACCACAAGTGGTACATGCAAACTTGAATTCAATGTTCAAGAGAAGTTGGGATGTGTACATGATAGGCTTAAGGGCCTGTTTCTGACTGTACTTCTCTATAACTCTATGACTCTAACAAAAGTAGTGAGGTAGTGTTCATGGGTTCAATGTCCATTTAGAAATCAGATGGCAGAGGAAAAGGACCTGTTCCTAAATTGTTCTGTGTGTGTGCCTTCAGTCTTCTGTACTTCCTTCCTGGTGATAAGAGCGGGAATGTCCTGGGTGGTGGCCAGTCATGTGGCAGCAGCTCAGTGCATAAAAACCATAGTAGACACCTTACTACAGTCTGGGTACACGTGACCATAGTATACACATTACTACAGTCCGAGCACACGTGACCATAGTATACACCTTACTACAGTCTGAGCGCACGTGGCCATAGTATACACCTTACTACAGTCTGGGCACCCGTGACCATAGTATACACCTTACTCCAGTCTGAGCACACGTGACCATAGTATACACCTTACTACAGTCTGGGCACACGTGACCATAGTATACACCTTACTACAGTCTGGGTACACGTGACCATAGTATACACCTTACTACAGTCTGGGCACACGTGACCATAGTATACACCTTACTACAGTCTGGGCACACGTGACCATAGTATACACCTTACTACAGTCCGGGCACACGTGACCATAGTATACACCTTACTACAGTCTGGGCACACGTGACCATAGTATACACCTTACTACAGTCCGGGCACACGTGACCATAGTATACACATTACTACAGTCTGGGCACACGTGACCATAGTATACACATTACTACAGTCCGGGCACACGTGACCATAGTATACACATTACTACAGTCTGAGCACACGTGACCATAGTATACACCTTACTACAGTCTGAGCACACGTGACCATAGTATACACCTTACTACAGTCTGAGCACACGTGACCATAGTATACACCTTACTACAGTCTGAGCACACGTGACCATAGTATACACCTTACTACAGTCTGAGCACACGTGACCATAGTATACACCTTACTACAGTCTGGGCACACGTGACCATAGTATACACATTACTACAGTCTGGGCACACGTGACCATAGTATACACCTTACTACAGTCTGGGCACACGTGACCATAGTATACACCTTACTACAGTCTGAGCACACGTGACCATAGTATACACCTTACTACAGTCTGGGCACAGGTGACCATAGTATATACCTTACTACAGTCTGAGCACAGGTGACCATAGTATACACCTTACTACAGTCTGGGCACAGGTGACCATAGTATACACCTTACTACAGTCTGAGCACACGTGACCATAGTATACACCTTACTACAGTCTGGGCACACGTGACCATAGTATACACCTTACTACAGTCTGGGCACACGTGACCATAGTATACACCTTACTACAGTCTGAGCACACGTGACCATAGTATACACCTTACTACAGTCTGAGCACACGTGACCATAGTATACACATTACTACAGTCTGGGCACACGTGACCATAGTATACACCTTACTACAGTCTGGGTACACGTGACCATAGTATACACATTAACTACAGTCTGGGCACACGTGACCATAGTATACACCTTACTACAGTCTGAGCACACATGACCATAGTATACACCTTACTACAGTCTGAGCACACGTGACCATAGTATACACCTTACTACAGTCTGAGCACACGTGACCATAGTATACACCTTACTACAGTCTGGGCACACGTGACCATAGTATACACCTTACTACAGTCTGGGCACACGTGACCATAGTATACACCTTACTACAGTCTGGGCACACGTGACCATAGTATACACCTTACTACAGTCTGAGCACATGTGACCATAGTATACACCTTACTACAGTCTGAGCACATGTGACCATAGTATACACCTTACTACAGTCTGGGCACACGTGACCATAGTATACACCTTACTACAGTCTGAGCACATGTGACCATAGTATACACCTTACTACAGTCTGAGCACATGTGACCATAGTATACACCTTACTACAGTCTGAGCACATGTGACCATAGTATACACCTTACTACAGTCTGAGCACATGTGACCATAGTATACACCTTACTACAGTCTGAGCACATGTGACCATAGTATACACCTTACTACAGTCTGGGCACACGTGACCATAGTATACACCTTACTACAGTCTGGGTACACGTGACCATAGTATACACCTTACTACAGTCCGAGCACACGTGACCATAGTATACACCTTACTACAGTCTGGGTACACGTGACCATAGTATACACCTTACTACAGTCCGAGCACACGTGACCATAGTATACACATTACTACAGTCTGGGCACACGTGACCATAGTATACACCTTACCACAGTCTGGGCACACGTGACCATAGTATACACATTACTACAGTCTGGGTACACGTGACCATAGTATACACCTTACTACAGTCTGGGTACACGTGACCATAGTATACACCTTACTACAGTCTGAGCACACGTGACCATAGTATACACCTTACTACAGTCTGAGCACACGTGACCATAGTATACACCTTACTACAGTCTGAGCACACGTGACCATAGTATACACATTATTACAGTCTGGGCACACGTGACCATAGTATACACCTTACTACAGTCTGAGCACACGTGACCATAGTATACACCTTACTACAGTCTGGGCACACATGACCATAGTATACACATTATTACAGTCTGGGCACACGTGACCATAGTATACACATTACTACAGTCTGGGCACACATGACCATAGTATACACATTATTACAGTCTGGGCACAGGTGACCATAGTATATACCTTACTACAGTCTGAGCACACATGACCATAGTATACACATTATTACAGTCTGGGCACAGGTGACCATAGTATATACCTTACTACAGTCTGAGCACACATGACCATAGTATACACATTACTACAGTCTGGGCACACGTGACCATATTATACACATTACTACAGTCTGGGCACACATGACCATAGTATACACATTATTACAGTCTGGGCACAGGTGACCATAGTATATACCTTACTACAGTCTGAGCACACGTGACCATAGTATACACCTTACTATAGTCTGGGCACACGTGACCATAGTATACACCTTACTACAGTCTGGGCACACGTGACCATATTATACACATTACTACAGTCTGGGCACACATGACCATAGTATACACATTATTACAGTCTGGGCACAGGTGACCATAGTATATACCTTACTACAGTCTGGGCACAGGTGACCATAGTATATACCTTACTACAGTCTGGGCACACGTGACCATAGTATACACACTATTACAGTCTGGGCACACGTGACCATAGTATACACATTACTACAGTCTGAGCACACGTGACCATAGTATACACATTACTACAGTCTGGGCACACGTGACCATAGTATATACCTTACTACAGTCTGAGCACACATGACCATAGTATACACATTATTACAGTCTGGGCACAGGTGACCATAGTATACACCTTACTACAGTCTGGGCACACGTGACCATATTATACACATTACTACAGTCTGGGCACACATGACCATAGTATACACATTATTACAGTCTGGGCACAGGTGACCATAGTATATACCTTACTACAGTCTGGGCACAGGTGACCATAGTATATACCTTACTACAGTCTGGGCACACGTGACCATAGTATACACACTATTACAGTCTGGGCACACGTGACCATAGTATACACATTACTACAGTCTGAGCACACGTGACCATAGTATACACATTACTACAGTCTGGGCACACGTGACCATAGTATACACCTTACTACAGTCTGGGCACACGTGACCATAGTATACACCTTACTACAGTCTGGGCGCACGTGACCATAGTATACACCTTACTACAGTCTGAGCACACGTGACCATAGTATACACATTAACTACAGTCTGGGCGCACGTGACCATAGTATACACATTAACTACAGTCTGAGCACACGTGACCATAGTATACACATTAACTACAGTCTGAGCACACTTGTCCATAGTATACACCTTACTACAGTCTGGGTACACGTGACCATAGTATACACCTTACTACAGTCTGGGCGCACGTGACCATAGTATACACATTAACTACAGTCTGGGCGCACGTGACCATAGTATACACCTTACTACAGTCTGGGCGCACGTGACCATAGTATACACCTTACTACAGTCTGGGCACACGTGACCATAGTATACACATTAACTACAGTCTGAGCACACTTGTCCATAGTATACACCTTACTACAGTCTGGGTACACGTGACCATAGTATACACCTTACTACAGTCTGGGCACACGTGACCATAGTATACACCTTACTACAGTCTGGGCACACGTGACCATAGTATACACCTTACTACAGTCTGGGCACACGTGACCATAGTATACACCTTACTACAGTCTGGGCACACGTGACCATAGTATACACCTTACTACAGTCTGAGCACACGTGACCATAGTATATACCTTACTACAGTCTGAGCACACGTGACCATAGTATACACCTTACTACAGTCTGAGCACACGTGACCATAGTATACACCTTACTACAGTCTGGGCGCACGTGACCATAGTATACACATTAACTACAGTCTGGGCGCACGTGACCATAGTATACACATTAACTACAGTCTGAGCACACGTGACCATAGTATACACATTAACTACAGTCTGAGCACACTTGTCCATAGTCTGCTCTTTATCAGTTTCTGGGCACACGTGACCAGGTTTGAGGTCAGCGTCACATTTGAATACATTGGCTGTTAAATTATCTTCAAATTCCCTTGAAAGTGTACTTGGCGTAACTTGCACAAAACATTCTTTAATCTTTCTCACTGGTTTAATAATCACAGGCAAATTGCTCTGGTTAAACCAACACAAGCTAACAGAATTACTCGATTCAGATATTTCTCTGGGAAGTAAAGCAGATTACAATCGATACAAAATCAGAAATCTAATGAAAGGGAAAATTGGATTGTCATATAAAATTGGCCTATTACGTGCGAGTGAGTAGCACTCTCTCCACAGCTCTTTTATCGGTAGTTAATTCTACTCTTTTGTAAATCTAAGCAAGTTTCTTCTGTGAGTTTGTCCTGCGTTGATGAAATGCAGATTGACAAATTCTTTCAAAGTTCCAAGCTCGGACCTTCCGTGATGATTGACGTACTCAGGGGAGTGCCTGGCTCATGGGCACTCAGATTGTTGAAAGAGCATTCTGAACGATATTGAGCAACTCAAGATCATCGAGTGAACACAGCGTCTCTGAATAACCAACCGAAGTGAAGGACTTACTCAAATGCCTTTCTCCTATCACTGGAAGAGTTGAGCAGATTTGATTAGACAAACAGGCTAATTCTTCTCCTGTGTCCTGTGGCCTAGTGGTCTGCAGTTCCCAAGCCGACTTCATTATCCACCTGGAATGGAGTGGATGGAAGCCACCCTTGATGGCAGGGGACTACGTAATTGTTCTACATCTGGGTACCTAATTCAGTAAGAATCCGAATCAGGTTTGATATCGTTGACATACAGTATGTTATGAAACGTGTTGTTTTGTGGCAGAAATACACTGAATTACATAAAAATATTATATTCAATTAAATCAGTAATGAAAAAAGAAATCAAAACTGGTGAGGTAGTGTTCATGAGCTAGTTCATTGTCCATTCAGAACTCTGAAGGCGGGTGTGCAGAAGCTGCTTGTAAAACAGTGAGTGTGTGTCTTCAGCTTCCTGTACCTCCTCCCCAATGAGGAGAAGGCACGTCTGGGGTGATGGGGGTCCTTAATGATGGATGCGTCTTTTTGAGGCATCACCTTTTGAAGATGTTCTCAGTGCTGGGGAGGTTATTGCCCCTGATGGAACTGTGGGTGTAGATCCTTACTTAGGCAGGAGTTGGTTCTGACTATAACCAATGTCTCAAAGCACTCCAGCAAAGTAGAAGTGAGTGCAACTGTGTGATAGTCATTGAGGCAGCTCGCCCTGCTCTTCCTGGGCACTGGTATAACCGTGGACCTTTTAAGGCAGGTGGGGACCTCTGAGAGCAGAGGTGAGAGATTGGAGATGTCTGTGGTCATCCTGCCAGTTGGTAGGCGCAGATGTATAGTACCCTACCAGGTACACCATCTCGTAGGGGATCACTTCACTCCAGTTGGTAGGCGCAGATGTATAGTACCCTACCAGGTACACCATCTCGTAGGGGATCACTTCACTCCAGTTCTGACACCTCAGTGCTGAGGTTACACTGCTGTTACTTGGGGAGGTGACAGTTTGAAGCTGGATCTCCCTGAGAAGGAGGTCTGAGTAGGTCCTTTTCCTTCCAGGGAGTGAGTATCCGGAAGGCACAGTCATGGAGTGCGATATAAGCAGTGCTACAGACAGCATGAGAGAGGTGTCCATATAAGAACTAAAATTGTGGAGGAAAAGAAGGACCAAGCACAGGGAGAGGGGTTAGCACGCTTGGGTGCCCACTGGTCAGTGTAGACATAGTGGGCTGAATGGTCTGTTTCTGTGCTCTAGTGCTCCATGACTCTAAAGTCTTCATATAGATTTGGCAGCCAACGAGCTGGACGCTGTGGTGATTTAAATGATTCTATATGTAGTGCCCTTGCTCCTGCAAGAATTCTAAAAATATTTGTTCCTCAAGGCTATTGGCTCTCTCTCCGTGCCCCTTTGCTTTAACTTGCTACCAAGTGCCCTTCAGAACTGGCCTTGCCACCAGTTTTCCCATTCTCAGATTAATCAGCAGATCAAATGAGGAGGTTTGCAACTTTGCCAGCTGAATGGAAATGCAGAATGCTCGCGTAAAAGGCACAGGCTCTTTGGCAAACAAAAACATGCACGTTCTTGGAGAAGTGCATTGAACACAGTGTACAGTGGGGCACCACGATAGCATAATGGTTAGCACAACGCATTACAGTGCCAACTGGGTATCAGCTTCGTCCCTCAGGCTGTGAGACTAATGGGTACCTTGCCACCACCGAGGTCTCGCCAATCGGACAGCGAGCTGTCGATTGTTACTATTTGCCTGTGCTGCACTCTACATGCACTTGAAATTATATTTTATTAACTTATTTGTGGTATATTTTATTTTATGTGCTGTGTGTGATTAAGTGGATGCACTATGGCCCAGTGGAATGTTTTGTTTGGTTGCATATATGTACGGTCAGATGACAATAAACTTGAAATTGAAGATCAGGGTTTCATTCCAGCTGTAAGAAATCCGTATATCTTCCCTGTAACCTTGAGCTGTTTGCTCTGGGTGGTCTGATTTCTTCCCACATTCCAAAGACGTACAGATTAAGGTAGTGAGTTGTGGGCATGTTATATTGATGACGGAAGCATGGCAACATTTGTGGGCTGCCCAGACAAAGCTCATTGATTTGATTTGCTGGAAGCAACACAGTTCACTGTATGTTTCGTGTACACATGACAAATCAAACTCAGCTTTCTCTCTTTTTACTCCTGCAGCATCCACTTGATATAGGAGGTTAATCGGACTGAGAATGGGTGTGCAGAACAGGCTGACGATCTGAAGGAGCCCAGACTCAGTGCTCTCATAAAACTGTCTCTGATATCTAAAATGTTATAACAAGAGGGTGCCATGTGTGATGTTGCTTCACGCTGTTAAACTCAGCAGTAAGGTGCAGGAGGCGATGCAATTGATCTCTCTTGGAACTCTTGCTTCGATAATTTACCTTACTCCTTTTATACAAAGGGTCACCTTATTAAATTCAAACTATTTTCTGCGAAGCATCATGGTCTGTGTGACATGTTACAATGCCAGCTATAAGATCAGGGTCCAATCGCTGCTACAATCTTTAAGGAGCTTGTACGTTCTCCCATGAATGGTTTTGTCCGAGTCCTCTGGTTTCCTCACGCATCCCAAAGACATATAGGTTAGGGTTAGTAATTTGTGGGTATTCTATGTTGGCATTAGAAACATGGCAACATTTGTTTATTTACGTGTAATGCCCTGCTTAAGATTTCTACTGCTATGCTGTAGGTACTTCATTGTAGCCGCTTTCTGTAAAAGCAGTGGGTCCTGCTGGTAGAATGTTTAGGTGTCGGCTAAAGATAAGAAGCCCTGCTGTTCAACTTGGGAATGTTGTGTCAGCCATTCAGGATGGTGGGATCAGGAGAAGGCTCGAGAGAGACCAGAATGGAGAGAGTTTTGTGACGGACAGTAGTCTAGCTTGAGGTCCTTTAGTGGGAGCTGTGGAATGAGACAGAAGGGAAGATGCTGCAGAATGCCACGGGAAGGAGAGATCCTGTTGCAAAAAGGATGCATCTTTGTGCAGATGAATGGGTCCAAGGAGGAGGGGTCAATACTCCTGAGAGAGAGCCAGTTTGTTCAAGATGGACTTCGAAGGAAGTTCAGACAGTGACAGGTGCTTTCAGGCAGACTGTGGGTTTGGTTCCGTGAGTAATGGCTAAAGACAGCTTTGGAAGAGACGGGCACCAACAATCAGGTGCACATTTACACTGGTCTAACTGTAATGGGCACTTTTATTTTATTTTCTTTCTTTTTATAACTGTTTGATAAAGCTGAAATTAGTAAACTGCTTCCTATTATTTCTTGCTGACCAATAATTCTGTATGGGCAGTATTTTAACAGCATTTGCTCGAGGTTTCTTTGATCAGAACATCACAACGTTCCTGTTTGGTTGAACCCCCAAATCATGCCAATCTGAGACGTATATTGTTACCGAGAGGTGGCCTTCTCACCGCTGAATCACATGGCTGTTAGCAGAGCTAGCTAACGGGCCACGCTTGTATATGAGAGGTTTACATTTGTGGGGACTCATCCAGGATTTCCCTGATGCTGTGTGACTGCCGTTTTAGAATTGATTCAGCCATTTGTGTGTTTAAGCCTGAATTTAAACTAGTATTGGAGAAACTGATTAAGCTACGTTACTAAGGATGTTGCAGGCATTAAGGTTTGGTACGATTCAAAGAGATTGTCCATAAGTAATGCTTGTGTTGTGAGTGGACTAGATATCTGAAGCCTGATGAACTGTTACTCAGCGTGCTGAGCTCTGTAAGAGTGTTTGGGGAAAGTTACACTGACTGAATGGCATTTTGACTCATCAGCAGGTAAGGATGCTGTGTTATTCCAGACTAGCAGAGACGTGGCTGAGGTCATGCTGCCTCCAGAGACCCTAGGCAGTCCATATTTTTAGAGAAGGGCAGAATGTAGCTGAGGCTGAAGACTTTAAATACAAGTTGTTCTCGTTTCTGCGAAGTGAGGACAAGAGTTGCCTGATGTGAAAGGTCCAATGGGTCCTTCAGCAGTTGATATAAATTCTGAGCTGGTTTCAGCCATTACAACACTGGGTGATAAATGCCGAAGTGTACCTGTGGAGAGGCAAAGTTACCGTAGGCCGGGAGCCTCCTCTGGAGTCAAGCCCACACGCGATGGGGCAGAAGCAGTTGAGGTTTCAGCTGAGCAGACATCTCAGTTACCAGATGAAGGACAGCGTTCAGATAATATGAAAAACCAAACACTGGTAGCAAGTTTAAAGGGACCGGCAGCTGATATGGTGATGTTCCTAAAGGAAGAAAACCCATTAGTCATGTCAGCTAATTATTTGCAAGCTCTGGAAGGTGCTTTTGGCACTGCTGAAAGTTCAGCCAATCTGATGATGAAGTTTAGGCACACGTTCCAGGAGGGAGGAGAGAAGCTGCCTGCCTACCTTTTCAGGTTGAAGAAACTGCTGCACTGTATGTGCCTCAAAAGGGGGCATTCAACTGTCTGAGAGAAATTGCTTGAGGATAGAGCAAGCGGTGAGGAGTGCCCTGTCACATGACGCAATTGCTCTACCGATTTGAATGACTTGCAAACCCCTCCATCTTTTACCAGGTTACTCAGAGAAGTTAGAGATGAGGAAAACATGATTGAGAAATGGAGCATTTCCAAAAGCTGGATAATGTCTTCAGTGGTAGCCTCTGCTGCTAAAGTGGCCCCTGATGCCACAGAGATAGAGGTTTTGAGGGAAGAGGTGGAAAATCTTCAAACTGAGCTGATTCAATGGATGTCTGCCAATGTTTGAACACATTTAGTGACACGTCTGTTGGGAAACCCAACCCACCTGTAGGACTTGCAATGCAGAGGAATGCTGCCAAAACGGGACTTTTGACTAGAGAGGCAACTGGTATTTTTTGTTGCAACTGTGGAGAAGATGGACACTTCAAGCTAGACAGTGAGGGACAGGAAAATCTTCAAAAAGTAAGTGTAACACCCTGGGAGAGATTTCACTGCTAACGTAAGGGTCTTTCTGTAGTAGCAGTGTTTGGGTTATGGTTAGAGATAATGGGTGTGAGTCGTCCAATGATAAGAGGGTGTTTTCGTGCCGTGTGCCTGACACCAGGGTGATTGGGTTTTTCGTTTGGCAGGAGATAAAGAGAGAAGACACTGGAGGATAGAGGTCGTAGGACTCGATCCAGAGCAGAGCCGAGATCTGACAAAGGCCGGGGAGATCGAAGGAGGATCGACAAAGGGGAAACTGTGAGCTCCAACTTCTGCACATTACACAGTTTCATTAAAATGGGCGCTTTTCTTCACTAACCCTACAGTCAAATTAAGAATTATAGAGCTGAATCATTTAATTATATGCGGTGTACTGTCTGTTATTTTGTGATACTGATTTGTAACAAATCACGCAGCATCCACACAGACGGGGGTTTTAGGGTGTTCTCGCATTGCGGAGCCGGAGACTGTCTTCCCCAGACTTACGTAGCCAACAGAACCTGATGGTTACATAAGTCAGCAGTTAATCAAACAGAGAAGAAAAGAAGCAGAACAATGGAGAAACCCAGCGAAGGAACGGACTGGCATCTCGGAGAGAACGCGCTTCAATCAGTGCATCAAGGAAGGTACTAAAGTGCAAAACATAGTCCCTGAAACTTAGTGGGATGAAGCTCTGATGTATTCATACAGATCAAAGGTGCTTATGCTAGAGCCATACCTGACACAGTTCCTCAAGTCACCTTACTTTATAGGTCCTTTTACAGCCAATGTTTAACACATTGACGCCACTCAGTGCCCTTGAGATTCAGGGGCATAGAACTGATGAGTACCCATATGATGGTTACTTGTCGTTGAAACTGGAGTTTGGAGAAGCAGATGCTGGAGTAACTGAGACTATTGACACACCAGTGTTGGTCTGTCTGGATCTGATTGAAAAGGGTGGAGCTTCCATTCTTGTGGGAATAAATACTCCTATTGTGAGGCGGCTCGTGGGAGCATGCAAGGAGAGAAACGGAGAGAACTTTTCGAAACTCTGTGTTCAGAGCTGCTTTTGAGAAGGTACAAGTTCCTCCTAAGCAGGATGATGAACAGAAGCAAGGAGCTGTGTGGTACTCCCTGTCTAAACCCGTCATGTTACATCCTGGAGGAGTAGCTAGAGTGACGGGAACCCCTGAATTTGCCTGAGTGCCAAACAACCCAGCTATCCAGGTGAACGCTCCTGATAATCAGGAAGAAAAGTCATGCTTACCTGTGGAAGTACTGATGAGACCTGAACTGCGGAGATCTTTGGCTGTCTTCACAAAGAGAATGGCAGTGATTGTCAGGAACACTTCAGGAAGAGACATTACCCTCAGACGTGGGATTCCCATTGCCACTCTACCATTTCCCTTTACGCCAACTCATTAATACAAATATCTATCAGCCAATCATGTGACAGCAACTTAATGTATAAAAGCATGCAGATATGGTTAGGAGGTCAGTTGTTCAGTCCAAAGGTTAGAATGGGGAAAAATGGTGCCAGATGGATAGGTTGAATATTTCAGAAACTGGAGATCTCTTGGGATTTTCATACACAACCATCTCTAGAATTTACAGAGGATGTTGGGAAAAACAAAAACATCCAGTGAGTGGCAGTTCTGAGGTGAAAGCACCTTGTTAATGAGAGAGGTCAGAGGAGAATGGCCAGACTGGTTCTAGCTGACAGGAAGGTGACAGTAACTCAAATAACGTTACAACAGTGGTGTGCAGAAGAGAAACTTGGATGAAGGACAAATTGAAATACATGCAGGTTTGCTGATGATTCACAATTGTGTGCTGGTGTGGAGTTGTGTGGAGGATGCAGCGGGATATCGAACGGCTGAGCGAATGAATAGAGACTGATAAATGAACTGGAGTGAGGGAAAAATACAAAGCCATTTCTGTTGCTAAAAAAGCAGTGTTTTTTTTAAATTTCAAGAGTCTAGGGCCAAAGACTGGAGGCTCAGAGGTGGGGGCAAGGACTGGAGGCTCGGAGGTGGGGCCAAGGACTGGAGGCTCGGAGGTGGGGCAAAGGACTGGAGGCTCGGAGGTGGGGCCAAGGACTGGAGGCTTGGAGGTGGCTTATCCTGGGGTTTGAGGCCTGTCTGTGTGTGTGAGTGCTGCATGGGAAAGGGTAGGAAAGAGGCTTGCTATGATGTTGTTGTCTTTGTTCGTTAGTTTTTTTGTTTCTGTTGTCCTGCTGAACATTGTGGGCATGCTAAAAAGATCAGCTGACTGGCAGGAGGCAAAGAGTGGGAGCAAAGAGGGCCTTTTTGACTGGCTACCAGTGGTAAGTGGTGCTCCACAGGGGTCAGTGTTAGGACCACTGAACAGAAGGGTGTCTCTTCAGAACAGAGCTGAGGAGCAATTTCTTTAGCCAGAGGGTAGTGAAATCTGTGGACTTCACAGATTCACAGACAGGTGCGGAGGCCAAGTTCTTGGGAACATTTAAAGTGGAGATTGATAGGTTCTTGATTAGTCATTGTCACGCAGGTGAGAAATTGCTAGAAAATTCAGCAGTCTAATGAACAAGGAGGCAATGAAAAGAGAGAGAGGACTCTGACTTGGTTTTGATAACACTTTTAATTGTGCCCTTGAGAGAGAGAGTACAGTGCCAGCTGAGACACGAGCTGGGAAGTCACCATGGTAACAGCTCGGAGCGGTTGAGTTACTGGATGACTAGAATTTCGAATGGATTATAAAAAGTTGGGGCTTTTGGTCTGATAACAGCAGAGGAGACATGTCACGGGAGAATTGCGGAAGCTACCGGAGAAACCACTGGTTGAGCTTAAGGCCACCAAGAGGGTGGAGGCAATGGAACGATTAATTTTGACCCGTGATTACCAGTGTGGGTAAGAGCTTGCCCGTGGGGGTTTGCTGGTGGTGAACCGGTGCCGTGGGTTAGTAGACTGTTCCCTAGAAGGGGCTCTGTCCATCTGTGTCTGTGTGGGGTTCACATGAAGTGACTCTAAAGACTCCGGAAGCAAGAACAACTAAAGCTGCCAACGTAAACGTCAACTCAATTAACTCTCTCTCCCTCCATCAATTCAACTTGACGCAACACAAACTAAACTGAACTGCTTAAACTTACCTGACACCATAGGACTGATATCTACCTCTGGGACTATTATCTTTGTATCCACACACACATTTACGGAGATATATATACAAATGTATATATATATATATTAAATAGTTTATAACCTGTATCATATTATCTGGTTTTAATGATATTAATTTGTAGTAGTAATGAATATAGTCTGAATTTATGGTAAACCAGACTCCAGGTGTGTTTCATTTCTGCTGGTCCTTTTCAACTTGTCATGGGATTTGTGACATCATGGTGTCAAACAGTACAGGGATGAGACAGGAGAATGATAGTTAAGATGAAGGAATAAGAAGCAATTATGAACACAATGACTTATTAGCTTTATCACTGATGGAATTTGCTACGTGTTACTGCAGCTGTGTAAGACCCCGGTGAAACTGCACCTGCAACCTCCTGAACAAGTACAGCTTCTCAGGTCTGCCTTTGGAATTATTGAAAATCTACAGATGCTGAACATCCAGGCAACACACACAAAATGCTGGAGAAGCTCAGCAGGCCTGGCAGCGCCTATGGAAAAGAGTAAGCGGTCGACATTTTGGACTGAGACCTTTCATCAGGACTAGAAAAAGATATGAGAATTCAGAGTAAGAAAGTGGAGGAGGGGAGGAATTATTGTAATGGCTTTTCCAGGTGGACTCCTGAGATGGGGGGGTCTGTTCAATGTAATTAACTGAGCAGACAAAGCATATACTCTGGAGTTTGGAAGAATCATTTCAAAGGATCTGTCCTGGGTCCAGTGCGTAAGTGCCTTACCGATGAAGAAACGGTAGTGCCTTGACGTTCTTGGAAAGTTGCAAAGGTTCAGCATGTCATCTGATACTTTGACAAACTTCTATAGATGCATGATGGAGAGATCGTGCCAGCTGTAGAAACACTAATGCTCTTGAATGGAAAGTCATGGATACAGCCCAGTCCATCATGTATAAAGTCCCTCCCCACCGGTGTGCACACCTACATGGAGCACATCGCAGGAAAGCAGAATCCATCACCAGAGACCCTCACCACCCAGGTCATGTTCTCTTACTGCTACCATCAGGAAGAAGGTACCCACAGGACCCACACCACCAGGTTCGGGAACTGTTATTACCCCCCAACTATCAGACTCCAGAACAGTGAGGATAACTTCATTCAACTTCACTCGGCCCATCACTGAACTGTTCCCACAACCTATGGGCTCACTTTCAAGGATTCTTCATCTCACGTTCTCAATAGTTATTGTTTATTTATTATTATTTGTTTCTGTATTGGCACAGTTTGTTACCTTTTGCACATTGTCTGCCCTGTTGGGATTAGTCTTTAATTACTTCAGTTGTGTTTCTTGTATTTACTGTGAATGCCCATAAGAAAATGAATCTCAGGAATGTATGTGGTGACATATATGTATTTTGCCAATAAATTGACTTTGAACTTTGAATGAGGGATGATATAATTGAAATACATAAAATTCTTAATTCTTGAAGATGGGTATTAAGAACGTGAGAGAGAAACACTCTGGTAGTAAGCCATTTCTCAGAGATCTGCAAAAGGGTCAGACAGTGGAGCAGTGACCAACCCCCAACTGGCCTCCAATGTTCCTCTTCTTCCTGCAAGATGGTACCAGATGGTGCTGACTCATTGCAAGCCACAGGTACACTCATTCATTCCTTCATTATGTGCCGTGTTGTATGACATAGGTGATCATGGTCTTTCCATGACCATGATTGTTCTTGGCAAATTTTTCTGCAGAAGTGGTTGCCCATTGCCTCATTCTGGGCAGTGTCTTTACAAGACGGGTCACCCCTGCCATTATCAATACTCTTCAGAGATTGTCTGCCTGGCTTCAGTGGTCACATAACCAGGACTTGTGATGTGCACTGGCTGCTCATACGACCATCCACCACCTGCTCCCATGGCTTCACATGACCCTGATTGGGGGGCTAAGCAGGTGCTACACTTTGCCTGAAGGTGACCTGCAGGCTAGTGGAGGGAAGGAGAGGGGTTTCTCCACCCCCTCTCTCAGACACCCACGCACATTATTTCTATTATAACCTTTCTATACTTTTCAATCTAAATTCTCTGTCTCAAAGAACTGTGTAATGATTTCATCTGCACAAACAGTATGAAAGACAAACTTTTCAGTTTGACTTCACCATTGAATGGAAGGGGTATGGAGGGATCTGGTCCAGGTACAAGTCAATAGAACCAGGCTGATTAATAGTTTGGCACAGGCTGGATGGGCCAAAGTGCCTGCTTCTGTGCTGTAGTATTTGATGTCTCTACAATAAATCATTTCCAAATCTTTCCATCCTTTATTAAACCCGACAAATCTCTCGACAGAGATCTCAGCAAACGCAACAGGAGCATTGCTGTGCGGGTCCGTCAAAGAGCCTTTAAAAACCCAAACAAAGAGAGGTACCGCCTAGTGGCACAATCATCCTGGCCCCAGTCGTCACTGGAGTAGTCTGGGTCAGAATAGGAAGGCTTCGGTGAAAACACGCAGTGTCTAAGTAAGTTCATTCCTTATTTCTTACTCAGCTCTAGAGGGGGCATGTCTGCAGGGCCAGTGTTCTGTTCTGAGTGTCAGATGTGGGATTTCCAGGAGACACCCAGCCTCCCCGATGGCCACATCTGTACCAGGTGCATCGAGATGTAGCTCCTTAGAGACCGTGTTAGGGAACTGGAGCTGCAGTTCGATGACCTTCCGCTTGTTAGGGAAAGTGATAGACAGGAGCTACAGGGAGGTGGTCACCCCAAGACGACAGGAGACAGATAAATGGGTGACTGTCAGGACAGGGAAGGAAGAACACCAGATAGTGGAGAGGACCCTTGTGGCCATTCCCCTCAACAATAAGTACCCCATTTTGAAAACTATTGGCAGGTGGGGGGAACCTGCCCGGGGGAAGCAACAGCGGCTGGACCTCTGGCCCTGAGTCTGGCCCTATGGTTCAGAAGGGTAGGAAACTGAAGAGGATGGCAGTGATAGGGGATTCTATAGTCAGGGGGACAGATAGGTGATTCTGTGGACGCAAAAAGGAAACAAAGATGGTAGTTTGCCTCCCAGGTGCCAAGGTCTGAGATGTTTCTGGATGCATCAACAATATCCTGAAAAGGGAAGGTGAGCAGCCAGACGTCATGGTACATGTTGGTATCAATGACATAGGAAGAAAAAGGGAGGAGGTCCTGAGATAAGAATACAGGGAGTTAGGAAGGAAGCTGAGAAGCAGGACCTCAAAGGTAGTAATCTCGGGATTACTGCCCGAGCCACGCGACAGTGAAGATAGGAATAGAGTGAGGTGGCAGATAAATTTGTGGCTGAAGAATTGGAGCAGTGGGCAGCGATTCAAATTTCTGTAAAATTGGGACCTTTTCTGGAGTAGGTGGGACCTGTCCAAAAGGGACAGGTTGCACTTGAATGCAAGGGGGACCAATATTCTCGCAGGCTGATTTACTGGAGCTGTTGAGCTTTAAACTAATATGGCAGGAGAATGGGAACCAATATGATAGAGCTGAGGATGAGCCAGCAGGTTTACAAGTAGATGATGGGGGTAATATGAATGTAAGAAAGGACAAGCCAATGGTTGGAGCAAAGAGTTAATTGTACTACAGAGGCAAAATTCAAAAGGGTAAAGAACGCAGGACTGAAGGTGCTGTTTTTAAATGCACATAGCATTCAGAATAAGGTGGATGAACTGGTGGTGCAATTAAAGACTGGTCGCTATGGCATTGTGGGCATCACTGAGTCATGACTGAAAGAAGGCCGTAACATCAAAGGATGTACTTTGTATTGAAAGGATAGGCAGGAAGGCATAGGCGATGGTGTGGCTCTGTTGGCCAGAAATGCAATACCATCTTTAGAAAGAGAATGTTGAATTTTGTGGGTGGAGTTAAGAAACTGAAAAGGCAAACAAACCACTAATGAAATCATATATAGGCCTCCAAATAGTAGCCAAGATGTGGGGTTGAGATTGCAAGGGGAGCTGGAAAAGGTATGTGGTAAGGGTAATGACACAATTGTAATGATGGACTTCAAAACACAAGGAGATTGGGAAAATCAGGTTGGTGTCAGATCGCAAGAGAGGGAATTTGTTGAATGTCTATGAGATGGCTTTTTAGAGCAGTTTGTTGTTGATCCTACTTGGGGAAAGTCTATCTTAGATTGGGCGTTGTGTAATAACCCTGATCTTATTAGGGAGCTAAATGTAAAGGAACCCTTAGGAGGAAGTGATCATAATAGGATTGAATTCATACTGCAGTTTGAGAGGGAGAAGCATAACTCACATGTGTCAGTATCACAATGGAATAAAGGGAATTACAGAGGCATGAGAGAGGAGCTTGCCCAGGTGGATTGGAGGGGGATACTGGCAGGGTTGACGGCAGAGCAGAGATGGCTGAAGTTTCTGGGAATAGTTCACAAGGTGCAGGATAGATATGTCCCACGGAGGAAGAAATTCACAAATGGCAGGGTTAGGCAACCGTGGCTGACAAGGGAAGTTAACGACTGCATAAAAGCCAAAGAAAGGGCATATAAGGAAGCAAAAGTGAGTGGGAAATTGGATGACTGGGAAGCTTTTAAAATCCAACAAAAAGCAACTGAAAAGGCTATAAGAAGGGAAAAGATGAAATATGGGTTTTCCCCGGGTTCTCCGGTTTGCTCCCACTGTCCAAAGACGTAGCAGGTGGGTCCATTGGTCATTGTAAATTGTCCCATGAAGACAGTCGGCTTTCTTGGGATTGTTGAGGGTTGTAGAGGCAGTGTGGCTCAAAGGATCAGAAGGCACTACTCTGTGTTTTATTGCCAAATGGATAGATAAATAAATAAAACAGATTTAAACTTATGTTGAATGTTGGGGAACAGGAATAATCCTGGAAACTACAGTGTGGAACGAGCTGCCTGAGCAAGTAGTCATTGCCATTTTGATTTCAACGTTTCAGAGAAGTTAGGTTGGTACATGGATGGGAGAGATGGACAGCTGTGGTCTGGGTGCAGGTTGATGGGACAAGGCAGTTTAAATGGTTATGCATGGATTGGATGGGCCAAAGGGCCTGTTTCTGTGCTGTAACTTTCTGTGACTCTGTGACTCTCTATGAGGACAGTCTAGCCAATAATATAAAGAAAGATAGCAAAAGTTTTTTTCCGTTATATAAAGAATAAAGGGAGATGAGAGTTGATATTGGACCACTGGAAAATGATGCTGGTGAGGTAGTAATGAGGGACAAAGAAATAGCAGATGAAATTAATGGGGACTTTGCATCTTTCTTCACTGTGGAAGATACTGGCTATGTTCCAGAGATCTGTGAGAGTCAGGGAGCAGGAATGACTGAGTGTCATTGCTATTACAAAGGAAAACGTGCTGGGCAAACTGAAAAGTCTTCAGATGGATAAGTCACCTGGACCAGATGGACTACTTTGCTGAAGAGATAATGGATGCATTGGTCATGATCTTTCAAGAATCATTTGATTCTGGCATGGTTCCGGAGGACTGGAAGATTGCAAATGTCACTCCACTCTTTAAGAAAGAAAGGAAATTATAGGCCAGTTAGCCTAACGTCAGTGGTTAGGAAAGTGTTGGAGTCTATTATTAAGGATGAGGTATCGAGGTACTGGGAGACCAATAATAAAGTAAGTCAAAGTCACATGGTTTCTGTAAAGGGAAATCTTGCTTCACAAATCTGTTAAAATTCTTCGAGGAAGTAACAAGCTGGGTGGACAAAGGAGAGGTAGTGGATGTCATTTACTTGGATTTCAGAAGGCATTTGATAAGGTGCCACACATGAGGCTGCCTAACAAGATAAAATCCTATGGCATTACAGGAAAGATACTGACATGGATAGAGGAATGGCTGACAGGCAGGAGGCAGCGAGTGGGAATAAAAGGGGCCTTTTCTGGTCAGCTGCCTGAGACTAGTGGTGTCCCTCAGGGGTCAGTATTGGGACCGCTACTTTTCACGTTGTTTGTCAGTGATTTACATAATGGAATTGATGGTTCTGTGGCAAAGTTTGCAGATGATACAAAGACAGGTGGAGGGGTAGGTAGTGCTGAGGAAGCAATGTGATTGCAGCAGGACTTGGACAAATAGGAAGAATGGGCAAAAAAGTGGCAGATGGAATACAGTGTTGGGAAATATGCGATAGTGCATTATGGTAAAAGGAGCAATAATGCTGACTATAATCTGAATGCGGTGAAGGTTCAAACATCAGAGGTGCAGAGGGATTTAGGAGTCTTCAGGTTAATTTACAGGTTAAGTCTGTGGTAAAGAAGGCAAATGCAATGTTGGCATTTATTTCAAGGGGAATGGAATATAAAAGCAAGGAGATAATGCTGAGCCTTTATAAGACACTAGTCAGGCTGAACTTAAAGTATTGTCAACAGTTTTGAGCACCATGTCTCAGAAAGGATGTGTTGTCATTGGAGAGAGTCCAGAGGAGGTCATGAGGATGATTCCGGGAATAAAGGGGTTAACATATGAGGAACATTTGGCAGCTTTGGGCCTGTGCTCACTGAAATTAAGAAGAATGTGAGGGGATCTCACTGAAACTAAGCGAATGTTGAACTGACTGGATAGAGAGGATGTGGAGAAGATGCTTCCCATGGTATCCAAAACATGAGGGCACAGATGCAAAATTGAAGGGTGACCTTTTAGAACAGAGATAAGGAGAATTTTTTTTTTAACCAGAGAGTAGTGAATCTGTTGAATGCTCTGCCATAGACTGCGGTTCAGTCCGAGACCGTGGGCATATTTAAGGCAGATGTTGATCGTTTCCTGACTGGTCAGGGCATCACAGGAAATGGCGAGAGGGCAGGTGCATGGTGTTGAGTAGAATCCGGTATCAGCCACGATGGAATGGTGGAGCAGAATCGATGGGCTGAATGGCCTAATTCTGCTCCTATTTCTTATGGTCTCTCATTTGCCGACTCTGGTCACAAAATATATGCTTGTTCTTCACCCCTCACTGGTAGAGCATTTCCGCCAGTTTCCATAGTTTTTCTTCAGGTGTCCAGCACAAGTTATACCGTATCCCAGTAATAAGGTGAACAAGGAGTGGCTTAACCCTCATACCATTCACCCAATCAGGCTCTTCCCGTCCCTTTTGCTTTCCCCATTCACCACCTGCATAGTTCAAATATCTGACAACGGCCAGGTTTGATGGAATGGGTAAGTCAATACAACTGACTTGCAGATGAGGTATCATTCTAGGAAGTAATATTTCTCAGAACCACCCAGCCTCCAAGGGGCTGCAATGGAAGAAAAGAAGACCAAGAGGAGGAGACCAAGGACCAGAAGTGAGGTTAACGGAAACTAAAAGATTCACAGAAAGAATTAGGGTGAAGAAAAGGGTGTCAAGATGATCAGGAGAAGCTTGCAGTGGGATGGAGTGGGTGATGATTGATATGATGGTAGACACTGTATTCTGATGGTGTGAGAGAGATGGGGAATAGAAAAAGGAAGAGGAGGGGCCTGATGGGGTAATAGTCAGTAGACTGAACATGGTCTCAACTTCAGACAACATAACCCTTCCTATAAGGAACTTCTGTTCTGGATTCTCTGGGAGAAGTTGTTTCAGTAAAGCAGGAGCATATCCATACTGTTGGTGTAGACTTTCGCCTTTTATGATGTTCATGCAAATTAACCTTGTCCATTCATTGTTCAAGCTGTATTTTTCCACAGGATTACTTAAAATACCATAGGGTATTGGAATTGGTTTCTTACAGAATACAACGGGCCTGAGATGGACACTGAGGTCCATGGGAGCACACCATGTGAGCCTAATGAACTGTTGTGGGTTTCTGACTAAATCCAGTTGCACTTTGAGAAAAACAGCTTTTGCAATGTGAAGGGATCTGAGGTAAGTTGTGTTTTCTGAAGTTAAGACTGTCTTCTGTGAAATCATCAACTCTTGAATCAAAGCTGGTAGCTTCACTTAACTTCACTGAATTGTTCCCATTAAACTGGACTCACTTTCAAGGACTCTTCATTTCATGTTCTTGATATTTATTGATTACCTATCTATCTATCTATTTGTTATTATTATTTCTGTTACTTTTTGTACTTGCACAAATTGTGTTTGATTTTGGTTGTCTTTCTATCTTTGTTGTGTGATGTATTTCATTGATCTGTTGTACTTTGTCAATTTACTATGATTACCCACAAGAAAATGAATCTCAGCATTGTTAATGGTGACATATATTTACCTTGATAATAAATATATTCTGAACTTTGACCTTTTCTACTTCCCATTCCTCCTCCACCAACAGAATGCAGAAGTAAGTTCTATCAAATTAACTTAACTACTTTTAGCTCTCAGGTGGTAAGAGATATGATGCTTATATTATCTATCACCCCTGCCCCATAACAAGCTTCCCCAAACACTTCGACTCCATCTTCAAATTAAATCAAATCAAGTTTAATTATCTATCATTCATCCATACATGAATACAGCTGAACGATATAGCATTCCTCTGGGACCAAGGTGCAAAACATACACAGCACATTCAAAATAGTGAGCAGATACACAGTGACATAAAGAAACATATATATTGCCCAAGTTCCCATGCGAAATGTCCCACTGATGGTGCAGTTCCCAGCAGAGCCTAGGCAACCAATCCAGCCTGTCATTCCACCGATTCTACCGATCAAACGCTGGAGGGCAGCACCAACAAGAGAGGCTAGCCCCAACCGAGCACTGACGCCATGCTGCACCATCTCTGGCATCTTCTCACCTGGACTGTTGCAGTAGGCAAGCCCACGGCTTGAGGCCTATTCCTCACTACAACCACACAGCCACTCTACTCTCTGTCACATCACCAAATAAGGGAAACAGGTCTGTGGCATCTTACATTATCAATGTCTGACAGAGTCTTGCAATTGGAAGAGAAACATCCAAGACAATCACGGTTACACTGCACACTGCCTTCACACACCAACTCCAATGCCTTTGATGTCTTCCTGTGGTGGGCCGCAACATGGTCTGCACCAAGTCCAGCTCCTCCGCCAACGAGCGGCTCATTGATGGGGAAGATCTGCAGTAGCCGAAGTTCTTGGATCCAGCGGTGCCTTGCGATTATAAAAAAAGACATTTATCAAAGAAAAAACTCTTTGATTAGCTCCCGAGAGATCACCGTGTCCATTTGTGCCACCATCTTATCGGAAGTATCTTCTCCCTATTTCTATTTTTGAGCCTTTTAGTTCCCTTTGACCTAAACTTTCAGAGACGTTATCAGTCAGTCAAAAACTCTTTTCTAATTTGGAATAACTCTGAAATGCGTCCCTCTTCCGCACATAGAAAAATAGTAATGCAATTAACATGTTAAAAACAGCAATAAGTAATGAAACACACATTACAGAGGTTAATGTTTTTATAAGGTCAACAGTTAATTCACAACATCTTGCAGCAAGCGAATCGTTCCTATTGAAAATCAATAGTAACAATCCTCCTGTGGCAAATAATAATTGAACATGTGAAATCAAGAATTTATGTATTGGCTTGAGTGAGAGAAGATGTTAATGTCCCAGAAGTGATTTATGATGGGGATTGGTAGCCAATGTGGGAATCAAGCATTTCTGTACATCTAAAGTCTGTACACAGCGATATGTATTTTTAAAATTCAATAATTAACAATCTGTTTATAAGACCATATGACATTGGAACAGAATTCAACCATTTGACTTATTGATTCTGCTCCAACATTCAACTGTGGCTGATTTATTTTCCCTCTCAAGTTCAAATTTAATTGTTACCACCATACTCAAATCCCAACAAATGCAGCCAAATGGAAGGGCATCACTCTGGGACGAAGGTACAAAACACAGTAGCAACAATCATACACAGCACAAGGCACAGATGGCACATACAAGATAACAAGCACATGTCAGTGCAGTACAGTCAGACAAAAAAAAGACATTATTCAAGACCCTGTGTCCATGAATGTTACAGCAGTCTGCAGTCAAACACAATAAAGTTTGTCTTCTACTGAGCGAACACTGGACAGCAGCACGGCTGAAAGCAGGTGACACCACGGCTTGAGACCTAGTCCATGCTATGACCAAGGCCGCGCTTCTCCCCTGTCGTCCACCAATAAATCAGTGAATCGGACTATATTAAAAACAGGGTCTTGCGACCACAAGAAAAGTGACTAAGACAATCACTCACTGTTAGACTGCACACTGTCTTTGTGTGCCAATTCCTCTGATGCTGGGAGCAGCATGATCTGCACCAAGTCCAGCTCCTTCAGTTTCTCCGCCAATGAGCAACCTTGCAGTACTTTATCAACCTATCAACCTCTGCTTTAAATATACCTAATGACTTGACTTTCACAGCTATCTGTGGCAATGAATTCCACACCCTCTAGCTAAAGAAATTTCTCCTATTTCTATTCTAAAGCAATGCCATTCAATTCTGAGGCTGTGTCCTCTGGACCTAGACTACCCATTATAGGAAAGATCCTCTGCACACGTAATCTATCCCAGGCTTTTGATATTCAGTAGATTTCAATTAAATTCCTCCCCCCCCACACAAATTCTTTAAAATTCAAGTGAGTACAGGCCCAGAGCCATCAAATGTTTCTCTTATGTTAACCCTCTCATTCTTGGGTTTTTTTTACATGCATCTCCTCTGGACCCTTTCCAATGTTAGCACGTCTTTTCATGGATAAGAGGCTCCAAATTGCTCAGTACGCCAAATGCAGTCTGATCAATGCATTGAAATCTATCACAACACATAAAGATGTCAAGCCAATTACAATTTGGAGCATCCAGAGGTGGGAAATGAGCCGTGGATGTTGCCAGACATTCTCTCTTCTCCCTCCTCCCATTGGCAGATGATACAAAAGCCTGAGTTCATGTACCAGGCTCAAGGACAGCTTTGATCCTACTGTTGGCAGGCTTTTGAATGGTCCTTAAAATGATAAGAAGAATTCTTGAGCTTACAATCCACCTCATTATGACTTTCCACCTTATCATCTACTGTACTTGTACAGCACTTGCTCTGTAAGCGTAATACTTCATTCTACGTTCTGATATTGTTTTACCTTGTTCTACCTCAACACATTGTGTATTGAATTGATCCGTGTGAATACTCTGAAAGGAATACTTTCATTGTACTGTTGACAATAATCAAACAACTTACCAATTGACGTGGGGGTAAGGGTTACCTGTGATTTTCCTGTTTTAGGTGATCCTGGCCTCTTGCGTTCCCCCCTCACCCTCTTTCCCATCATCTATAGTCCTCCTCTTTTGTTTTCTTTCTCATTTCCTTTTCCTATCCTGGTTTCTTTAACCTACCACTCACCTGCCAATGCCCTCTGCCATTTGCCCTATATCTACCGTCTGATGGTTCCCATTGCCTTCCTCACTTACTGGGTACCAGTGCTTGTAGTCTTATCGCTCTTCAGCCTCTGTCTGAATGGCCAAATTCTGTTCCAATGTTTTATGTCTCATGATCTCTAACTTCACCTTTCCCTCTGCCCAGCTGGCTCCACCAGCTTCACCTGTCTGCTGCTGTCCCCTAACTCCTCTCCCTCTCACTAACTGCATCTCCCCATCATCTCCATGCCAATCCTCATAGAGGGATCAGAAGTGGAGAGAGTGAGCAGTTTCAAGTTCCTGGGTGTCAAGATCTCTGAGGATCTAACCTGGTCTCAACATATCAATGTAGTCATAAAGAAGGCAAGACGGTGACTATACTTCATTAGGAGTTTGAAGAGGTTTAGCATGTCAACAAATACACTCAAAAACTTCTACAGTTGTACCGTGCAGAGCATTCTGACAGTCTGCATTACTGTCTGATATGGAGAGGCTACTGCACAGGACTGAAAGGAGCTGCAGAGGGTTGTAAATCTAGTCAGCTCCATCTTGGGCACTAGCCTACAAAATATCCAGGACATCTTTAGGGAGCAGTGTCTCAGAAAGGCAGCGTCCATTATCAAGGTCCTCCAGCATCCAGGACATGCCTTTTTCTCGCTGTTACCATCAGGTAGGAGGTTCAGAAGCCTGAAGGCACACACTCAGCGATTCAGGAACAGCTTCTTCCCCTCTGCCATCCGATTCCTAAATGGACATTGAATCCTTGAACACTACCTCACTTTTTTTTAAAATATACACTATTTCTGGTTTTTTGCACATTTTTAAAAGTCTATTCAATATACATAATTGATTTATTTGTTTATTTATGATTACGTTTTATTTTATTTATTATTTTTTTTCTTTCTGCTAGATTATATATTGCATTGAACTGCTGCTGCTAAGTTAACAAATTTCATGTCACATGCCGGTGATAATAAAGCTGATCTTTACCCCTCTTGAACAGCCAATCCCCTACTGGACTCTGTCTTGCACCCCCCCCCCCCCCCCATCTGTACACTGGCCACTTCCTCTCTCCATTTAGCCTGGAACTTCTACAGTTGCTCTCTCGCCACGGATGCTGCCTGTTCCTCCAGCAGTTGTTTGTTTTGAGTGCCTTCAGCACACAGTCCCACCAGTGCTGTGAGTCCAACAACAAATTCTGCAACATGTCAATGATAATCACCCTGATTCTGACACGGGCTCCAGTGGTTCAGGAAGGCACGTGGCCAACACATCCCAAGGACAACCACTGGCTTTCACAATGACATCCATACCTGGCAAATGAAATATTTTTTTAAATCGCATAGTAATGAACAACTCCATATCATAGCACCATTGTTGTATCTAAGGAGGGAGGTCATGGATCATATCAACAGATGTAACAGCAGGACACGTTTCTTTAGAGAACTGGTCAAGGAGTAGGAAGTAGATTTAGGGATTAAAGATAAGCTTTATTTGTCACGTGTGTATTGAAACAGTGAAAAGCATCATTTTGCATCAGTGACCTACACACTCTGAGGATGTGCTGGGGGCAGCCCGCACGTGTGGTCATGCTTCCAGCACTAACATAGCATGCCTGCAGCTTACTTTGAAATGTGAGAGGAAACCAGAGCACCCAGAGGAAATGGGAAATTATACAAACTCCACACAGCCACCACAGCGGCTGTTTGTCGGCACTGTGAAGTGTTACACTACTGTGCTGCCCCAGAAAGGGCACAGCTTCTGTTGCTATGAGCAGACACTACTCCTACAATCTGCCCCTAGAGAAGGAGCAGTTCCTGCCACTATAGGTCAGAACCTTCTGAAAAAGTTGTAAAAGATACTTCAACATTCATTTTGAGCAGAGAGCCCTCCATGCATCATTACCAGCTGACACATGCCTCGCAAAGCAACCAGGCCTCCGGAGCACATTTTATGTGGAAGTCATCTCGAGACGTTTCCCATTATGGAGGAACAAACACTAGTTAATGAGCTGCATACAACACATTGTTAGAAAACCTAAGTGCCAGCATATTCTCTAGACATGGCATGTCATGAATAATGTCAAATGTGCATCAATAGCCCACAGGAAGAGAATAATGCTAAATTTACCAATCCACTTGGATCACAGTGTAGTGCATTAATTTTTTGCACAAGCATCAGTGATTTTAATAAATTTTTATCAGTAAAGATTTAAAAATTAGCTTCATTTGTCACACATACATCAAAATAGGCAGTGAATGTGTTTAGTCAAATCAGTGGCAATTGCACTGGGCACCCCAAGCTTTTGGCACTAACAAAGCATGCCCACAGCCTATGACATCTTGGGAATGTGGGAGGAAAGCAGAGTGCCTAGCGGAAATCATTGTGGAGAATGTACAAACTCCTTACAGACAACAGTGGGGTTTGAAACCCTGACCAGTGATTGCTGGCATGTAAAGCAGTCATGCTAATCACCAAACTGCTGTGCCACCCAAGTATTAATTACAAATAAACATGCAAATAGTTTCCCAGATTATTGAGCCTTGCAGTGATGTAGCAAGGCATCAGGGTAGTCAGATCAATATTCTCATCAGGTGATACCCACCTTCTTATCCCAGCAGTGTATTTACATCAGCAATGTGTCAATAGGAATAGCTCATGACCAAATCTGACAGTAAGTTAAAACACACCTTCACACAGAGCCAAAAGAGATTTTCTTGACCCTCAAGAACTTTGTTTGAAAGTTTTGGTAAAACATTAAAAATTGTGATGGAAAATACCAGGATCAAAGACTGTTTCCTTCATCTTGCTCTTCGCAGGCAGTCTACCAACCCGAAGCCTTTGGCCTACAGAGCTGTCATCCTGATACATTACTCTGTGGAGCTGAATCATGGACCACCTGCAGTAGGCACCTGAAAGTTCTGGAAGATCCTTACCAAAGAATTTTGAGCATCAGTTCGAAGGACAGACACAGTAACAACTGCGTATTGGATGCAGCCAACATGAATAGCATCTCCAGCAAAATAAAACAATACCAACCCCAACGGGTAGATCATGTCTTTCAGATGCCTAACTCACATCGTTCACTCCCAGTTGAAGGAAGGTCAGTGAGCCCCTGGTGGAGGCAGGAAACATTTCATAGATAACATCAAAATCAGGCTGATGAAATCCAACATCACATCTAAAAACTGGGAAGACATTGCATTCAATATCAAGCCGTAGTAAATCAGGGCAACTGGACTTGCTGTGGTGTCCAGAAGATATTTTGCCATTTATCCAAGAGGCTTCTTCAGTTCTGATCCATGGTGGGCAGTTTTCCGGCTTATAAACTCTGTGAGTTGTTTTAAGGTAGAGAAATCACATGGGGGTTAAGAGTCTTCAAGGTAATGACAGGGTCATTAATCTTATCTTTGCATGAATGCAGGTGTGAACTGTTGTGGAGGCGTTGGGGTAGAGATGTTAGGACTGCATTGTAAGTGGCCATTTGCAGGTGCATTCTTCACTCCCTCTGTTCAGGGATAGGTTTTCCAGTTTGACAAAGCAGGTTTCTTTAACCCCCCTTTCAAACCACCTACCCTCCCTGTCCAAAATGTGCACATTGTTATCATCAAAGGAGTGTCTCTTGTCCAATCACAAACAAGAAAAAATCTGCAGATGCTGGAAATCCAAGCAACACACACAAAATGCTGGAGGAGCTCAGCAAGTCAGGCAGTGTCTATGGACAAGAGTACAGTCGACATTTCAGGCCGAGACTCTTCAAAAGTCGACTGTACTCATTTTCATAGATGCTGCCTGGTCTGCTGAGTTCCCCCAGCATTTAGCGTCCCGTGTCCTTTAGGTGTAGATATACAACCAAATCTCAGCCTGAGGTGCTAGCCCTCCTACGTTGGACTATCCGTTTGAGATGCGGTTGTTTTGTCTCGCCGATACGCAGATCTGTGCCGTTCTCATTGCTTTGGATAGTATGTACAATATTACTCTGGTCATGTTTGGGCGTAGGATCCTTGGGTGGATGAGTTTCAGTCTGAGTGTGTTTGTAAGATGTGGTTTTTCCTGAAAATCCTTCTGAGTTTCTCTGAAATTCCGGCTATGTATGGGATTTTGATATGAGTTCTGTCTGTGTTGCCTCGATTTACTACTGCTTGATATACAATGACTTGGATGACTGAGAACCTTCACAGACACATTGTACTCAACAGGAAATCTGGTCAAGTGGGAGCTGCGCTACATGACGACGACCTTTGCTGTGCTGCAAAGAACAAGCAGCAACTGTGAAAGGAGACACTAAACAACCAAAAGGCCCAACCACTAAACACAGCCACCATTTTGTCTTGCCCACACTGCACCAGAAATTGAGCATCCTGGATCAGCCTCTACAGTCACCTAAGGACCCACCAACAGATGATCCCGTACGAGAACATCATACTCGACTCGAGTATCCACCAATAGACAACCCCTCAGGAGAATATAATTCTCAAATCAAGGGCTCACCTGAGGAGACGACCCCTTAGGAGAACATCATAAATGACTTGAGTGATCATATTAATACTATTACTACAAAGATCAATAACATAGAAGAACACAAAACAGGACACATGATAGCAGGGCACAAAGAAAACAATCTGAGAGGTTGATGGTAGAGGTTAAAGATTTATTACAAAGATGTACAGATTATGAAATCCAAGAGGATGTAATGATGATGTAATCAGGTCTCAGATTGGTGTGGAAATGTGAACATTTTGATGTATATCATTCTCAATAATAAATTCTGCTCCAAATGGCGTTACAATTGGTGTCACGCTGAACTATTGTAAATGTCATTCTTCATGTTCCTCTGCTGCTGACAGGCATGACAATGATAATTACAGTAAAAGCAAATGGCTCAGCCTTTTCATCTGAAGCATATTTTAATTTATTTTACATAATTATGCACAGAAAGCACTTTGTTGATGATTTGAAATGTTATAACAGCTAAATGAAGTAGACTGGAAGATGAATGCTGAAATTGGGATAAACAATTGAAGCATATTTGTCTGACCAGGTACAGGATCAGTATTACAGCGGAGTTATTAAAGCTTCAGTGTCCAGTCAGTACCAACACTTTACAAAGAACATAGAACAGTACAGCCAGGAATAGGCCCTTCAGCCCACAATGTTGTGATGAACCGATTACATTAGTAATCAAATGGCCAATGAAACTAATGTCCTCAGCCTACTCAATGTTCATTCCTTCCATTTTCCTCACATTCATGTGCCTATCTAAACATTTCTTAAATGTCTCTAATGCATCTGCCTCCACCACCACTTCAGGCAGCACATTCCAGGCACCCTCCACTCTCTGTAAAACAACTTGCCCCTCACATCTCCTTTGAAATGACCCCCCCCCCTCACCTTAAATGCATGGCCTCTGGTATTAGACATTTCAGCCCAAGAAAAAAGATACAGTGCTGTCTGTCTATTCTATCGATGCCTTTCATAATCTTATAAACCTCTATCAGATCTCCCCTCAACCTCCCTGATTCCGGAGAAAATAACCCACATTTGTCCACCCTCTCGTTACAGCACATGCCCTCTAAACCAGACAGCATCCTGGTAAAGCTCTTCTCACCCTCTCCAAAGCCTCACATCCTTCCTATAGTGGGACGACAAGAACTGTATTCAATCCTCCAGATGCAGCCTAACTAGAGTCTTTTAAAGCTGCAACATAATGTCCTGACTTTCTCTAGAGTATAAAAGATTATTTGTCACATGTATGTTCTCCGAGGATCGTCAGCTGGTTGTGGTCAGGAGGCCTGTGAGGTCCTGAGATCCTGAGAGCGATGCCGTCTGGGGTTTAGCTCCTGGTAGGGTCACCTACAGCAGTAGGGTCAGGGGAGAGGTTCCACACAAAGAACGTTCCAACCAAGACCTCAGCAGTGGAGCTGCTGGAAGATGACAATGCATCACAAAGACAGTGAATGTGTAGGAAGGCTGCAGCAGTGACAGATCCCCAGTCATCCTGCACTCCATAGCCACTGGACCCTGACGCTGATCTGTCGAGGGCCATGTGGAGGCTACACGTACATCAGTTACCCCACATGAAACAAAGTCACACGCAGATGCTCTCAACGAAGGGAATCAGAATATACGAAGTCCAAATCAGCCCCTACAGCTGCCTAAAAACCTACCAATAGACAACTCCTTAGGAGAGCATCATTTTCAACTGGAGGACCCACCACTAAACAATTCCTTAGAGAACATCATACTCATCTCGAGGACCACCAGAGAACCCAACAATAGACAACTGCTTAGGAAAACATCATAAGGACCCACCAGTACACAACTCCTTAGCAGAATATTAGACTTGATTCAAGTGATCACATTACCACTGCATCGAAGCACACAGTGGTGTGCCATTTGTGTCCAAAGCAATCTGAGGATGTGCAGGGGGCAGTTTATAAATGTTGCCAGGCTTCCGGTGCCAATGTGGGATGCTCACAACTCACTGACCCCAACCTTTGGAATGGGAGAGAAAGCCAGAGGTCACGGTCAGTGGCGGGAATTGAACCCGAGTCGCTGATCGCTATTTGGCGGTGCTGTAAAGCCGAATAGCCATGTCACACATGGGAGGGACACAGTTTAATAACTTTTTGAATTTAGCCAGGGGTTAAAGCCAGAATCCACCACTCAAAGCTGTGGGATGAGAAGAGCAATCATTGCAACACCCTCCCCAAGACCACAAGACAGATGAGCAAAAGAAGGTGATTCGACCCACCAACTCTGCTCTGTAATCAGACTATTGAATTTTTCCCCAGTATGATAAAATGGGCTTGATCCCTAAATCTACCTCTTTGTGACCTCACACCTTATTGTCTGCCTGCATTGTACTCTCTCCATATCTGGTGCACTTTATTCTGCACTCTGTCATTATTTTACCTCACCGCACTGGGTAATGGTCTGATCTGTATGAACAGTGTGTAAGGCAAGCTTCTCACTGTATATCGCTACATGTGACAATGATAAAACAATTCCCGAATTTGTCATGTTGAGAAAAGTTCATTGTGTACACTGAATACGGGGCACTAATGATTGAAGAGGTTAACTTATCACATGAGAACATCTGGTGAAACGTGTTGTTTTCACTAAATTATACTAAGTTGCAATTTGCCGAGTTGGTGGGTGTTATGGCGGCCATTCCAGGTAATTGTGTGGTTTGAAGACTGGCCAAGTGTCAGGGTTCATTGCAGGACGCGGGGTCCCATAATGAACAGCAGATCTAAAGTTGATCAAGTGGCAAAACTGTAAAAATGCCAACAGTGTCACCATGTTTCAGTTGCCAACATAACATGCCCAGATTTGATTAACCCTAACTCTACATCTTTGCAGGAAACTGGAGGCCGTGGAGAAACTCCTCACAGACAGTAGCAGGAATTGAACCACCGATCTCGCAGCTGGCTGCTGTAAAGTGTTGCACTAACTGCTATGTACTGCCCCACACACTGAAAAGTGTTGAAAGCTTTAGTTAACTTGAAGCTCAGGGTGGTGTTCCAGGGGTGTGAAAGGTTTGATTGCAGGTAGATAGCTAGGAGCAGAGACGGGGATGATAAAGCCACTCTGGTTTTGGATATGTGGTGCTTTCCCTTAACTCCTGAGTTGATTTGGGTCAAGTTCAGGATTAACTTGTTTTTATCATTTTAAAAACTTAACTTTCTAAATTGATTTAAAAATAAGTAAATGCAGCACTATAGGAAATAACAAATACTATTTGCAAGTGAGTATATTTTGAATGAAGCTGTGTAATGGATATCTGCCAATGGGTTTGTTGGTGATATGCTGTTTCTCAGTCCTGCTCCAAATTCCAGAGCGGTTCATTCCAACATCCAGGTGACATTTCATCTTGATTTAAGTCTAGTATTGAACAGTCACAGCAAGGACACTCACTGAGGGAATATCTTTCCTTTCATGTTCACAGACTGTTAGAAAGCCTTGTATAAGCACAACAGTCAGCAGAAATGTGAGTGCCTGACAGGATGCAGCAAATGTGACCTTTTGGAACAGATTTCCAGAACCAGGCTGTCATCTTCTCAAAGATCCCCAGGCAACAAATGTAAATATTCTGTAGCAGAAGAAAAGACTAATAAATATAAAATTATTATCACTTGTAAATCTTTAACTGCTGGTAACATTTACAATTAGAATAAATGGCATTTCAACACATTGATTAATCAAGTTCCTGAGGAAGATTCCAAAGTATTTCTATCTGAAATAATTCTTGCATTGTGATCGGTCGATGCTGCTGTCACCAACCAGGGAACAAATTTTCTTTGAGTTTTCAATTTTAATGAGATCAGTGTGGAATATGTTAGGGCATTTTGAGATGCTGTTGGGTCTCTTGAAGAACATAAAGGTAAATAAGTCCTGAGAGCTCCATGGGATCGACCCCAGGTTATTGAGAGAGGCAGGAGATAAGATTGCTGGGGACTTGACTGAGATCATTGAGCTCAGACCATCATAGGCAACTCCATCTCCAGCTCAGCACGTTTACACGGAGCACTTCCACAGGAAAGCAGCACCCATCATCAATCCAGGTCATGCTCTCTTCTCACTACTACCTTTGGGGAGGAGGTGCAGGAGCCTCAGGACTCAGGAACAGCTATTACTCCTAAACCACTAGGCTCTTGAACCAGAGGGGATAAGTT